>NW_021703775.1:25296429-25636999 GCF_005190385.1 Monodon monoceros | reverse complement strand
CAGTTAATCCTATGGTGCTTTAATTTCCAGGCCTTTAAAAAAAACTTTCCAGGCCAGAAGTTTTTTTTAAAGGCCTGGAAATTAAAGCACCATAGGATTAACTGCATAATTTAGCAA
This sequence comes from Monodon monoceros, assembly GCF_005190385.1. Lineage (NCBI taxonomy): Eukaryota > Metazoa > Chordata > Mammalia > Artiodactyla > Monodontidae > Monodon > Monodon monoceros. The sequence continues at coordinate 25,636,882 of NW_021703775.1, read as the reverse complement.
GTACTGTCCAAGCCATGATTTTAGTCAGGTGTGAAGGGCAGTGATCAGACACTGAGAGATGACTTCTGATTAGGAGGAGCCAGGGGAGTGAGTGTTACTCAGGGAGATAAATCAAGATTGAGAGGAGTCAAAGAGAGACTGATTTCTTCCAACTTTAATCAAAGGTTGGCCCTCCAGCCAAGTCAGAAAGGTGTCATCCTCTCCCTATTCTCTCCCCTTCCTCCAACTCTCCTGTTCTCAACTCCCTGGCCTTGTATGTAAACAAATAATGTTAACACCAATGTTTAGATGCATTGTTGGTTAAGCCAGATTAGCTTGGGAACCTAGTAATGCTTTTATTTTTTTTTTAAAAAAAGGACATTCTGAATTACCTGAATTCCCAAATTACCAACAAATTTTAAAATTTATGTCCCATTATTAAGCTGCATCTACTACTGTCCTAAATGTGGCCATCTTTAGTTAGTTTTAGGGCTGAGTCATGAAGAGAGGGAGGATTTCTACCACTGAAAATAAATGGAGAAAAGTGAGAACCCTTTTGTTTGATGATATGTGAAATATTAGAAATGATGAAAGTACAATCCTAGGTGAGAAATATTTCATTCCTTGCATACTTAAAGCCAACAATGTTCAAAGTCAAGAGTCAGTAACATTCTAGGTGGCATGTAAAAACCGTCTTTCTTGTTTGGAAATGATCAACATAAACATACAGAATGCGTGACAGGGACTTTGGATATTCTTAAAACATGGATTATGGAATGTTTCATAGAGGGCTTTTCTCTTTTTTTTCATAAGGGATTTTTCTACTCTTTATTTCCCAAAACAACGATGTACGGTTTCAGCCTAAATCAGATAAAATGTTTTGTTTCCTTTAAAATTCTACATATATTTAAGAATTTATTGAAACTGGATTATTACAAAAATGGAGTTTCTAAGCAATTCTTTTCTTTACATTCTAGTGGAATAATAAAAATAAAACCCTATCAAATTTAACCTTAACCAAAGGTATCAAGATGGAAGATGGTGAGTACTTTGCAAAAAAAAAATCATAGCTCTGAAACGAAGAACATTGATGAAATTAAAGTGTTGCCCGTCTGGCAAGTCTTTAGTAATATGTGTGCCTCATTACATTTTAAACAGTCTAAATCTTAGAAACCTAAAGAAAATTAGATCTTTTCTTCACTAAAGATTCTTTTTATCCCAATAGAAACAGAATAATTTCAAGTTTTAATACAGAAACAAAACAGAATAAAATCCCAATCCATCCTTTGACTATTAACAGATGAAGTTTTCTTTTTTTTTTTTTTTTTTTAACTTATCCCATTTTGTCTCATTTAAACATATTACCCCCCCTCGCCCAACACACGCACACATTAAAGAACAGGCAGCACATCAAATTTTTAGCTGGGTTATAACATGTGTACACCTTCAAGGTTTTTTATTGTGGTTTTCCTTACGTTTTATCCTTATTGGGATAAGGTTCGTGCATTTCTACACTACACTTAACTAAGTCTCAAGTCACAATAAAAACGTATAAAAGTAGTTTCTTTTTAAAGGAAAACTCAAAATAAAATAGTCAAGTACTCTGAGTACTTTCTTCCATTCTCCTATCCAAATTTTAAGGCCTCTGAAACAAACATGAATGAAAATAATGGTTTATGAGACCCAAATTTGTCATAATTTTTTGGAAGTTTTTCTTTCCTCAGCCAAAACCTACATATTAAAATTAATCTGAATGAAGCATTTCAAAATAAAAATCTGCAAGACGATCCTTAGATGCCTTAAAAAAATTATTTGATACACACACACTAAAAATTTAGATAGGTTTATGTGAATAAAATCCCAAATAAAGATTAAAAAATAAAGTCCTTTTAGAAATAACTTTGGTTACTCCCATACCACATGTCATATGATGATTTAAACTGCAATCATGGATTTTGAAAAAATATACATATATATAATCTTACCTATAAAAACACTAGCATACAAACTTCAAACTACAAGGTTATCCAAAGTGACACAAATGTTCTAAATCTTAAGGAAATTTTAGAACACCTCTTCTATTTGTAAAATAAAAGCAGAATAAAACTGACCTGTGATTGCATTATTAGGAAATTTGTTCTGGAAACCTGTTAATAAATTATTGGAAATTCTTAATATCCATCATGCTGTCACCTGAAACAGAGTCGATCATCTTCTTCAGTAAAAGAGTAAGTAAACTAATAAACTACAGGTTAGTCCTCACATGCTACAACCAAGTATGGCTCTATGGCAGTAACAGCAGTGGTCACACAGTGCCTCAGATTCAGCTGTGTCCTGAATTTCTCACTCTGAAGGTATTAGGCCAACCTACCTTTGGGACAGTTTTATCAGTAGACACAGACATTAGGTGTCTTTTTATCTTGTTTTCTTAAAGTTTGTATCACTAGTCTATAACAGAAAGCAACGAGATAGCTCTAGCAGTAGATGAAGCAAGAGGGTAACTGTTCTAGGAGAAAAATTTATCTGTCTTTTGATCCAAGCTTCTCAATTAATTCCTGAAGAGGTGCCAACTCACGCCTATCAATCAGATTAAACTCCTAAAATAAAGAAGAAAAATAAAATTTAAAAACAGATCTAAAATTAAAACTCTATAAATGTCATTGAGAAGGGCTTCCCAACCCTAGCTTTCTGAAATCCAAAAGAATGATGAAATAATCTCTATGAACATTTTAAAATGGGGTCATTTTTACTCCCTGTTTTAAAATACAGGGGACTTAATAAATAAGCAACCGTACATATTAGCATGATCCCGTGTAAAATCAAAATCGTATAATGTTTGCATTTACACAGAAATTATCTGAAAACTATACAGAATCATTGATAGTGGCCTCATCTGGGGCAGCAGACCTTTTACTTTCGTATATCTATATCTACACTCTATCTATGCCATGCAATAATCTCAGACGGAAAACAAAGAAGAGAGCACAGTACATTCTCCTTTGTGTGGTACATAGAATTGTGACATACAATATCTACTATAAAACTACCTGCTTTCCCTCCAAAATATCTAGAGGGACATATTTATATTTTACATATAGAATTATATATCTCGAAAGTTAGGCTAACGAGTCCCTATTCTTTGATATCTTTTTCAAACAGTGTGAATTATTTTGACTTTAAAAAGTTCTAATTCCAACTAAGGGCCCATAAGGAAATAGGCCACACCTCTGAAGAGAGTGGTTCTTTTTGAAGTTTCTAGCTGCTGGCTTTGTAAGATTTGGCCTGAAGTGGACTTCTGGAAACTTAACCCAAGATAGTAGCTAATGAGTTCTTCCAAAAGTTTCTCTTTTAGGCATAGACATCTCATGAAACAACCCAACCATAGATGTTTTCCCGTGGCATCCCTTTACCCAGCAGTGGCGATGGAACAGGAGGGTATGGACAAGCTTTCTTGAGTGTTTGGTGCTTCTTGTCATATCTTAACCAGAGACCTGGGGCAGGTCTCTCCAGAGGCAAAAGGTCCAAAATGGGGGTAATGGTTTCTATGCTGCTATGCACATCAAAGAAATAAACATGGAAAAGGGAACAAAACACGAGAACCCTGCATGCTTAGCTCTACATCTATAAATAAGACTCTAAAAATTACTCTATATAAACTACCAATCCGGATATGTCCAGGTCAAAGGACACAAAAGTCAACGCGGTTCAACTTACCTGAACAAAGAAAATAAAGTGCTTAAAGGAGGTGTTGAGGTGGGCCTCCTCCTGCAGCTGCATCACAGAATCAAAGTGCTGGTGATAAATATGGGCATAAACCCTGAAGAGACGCTTTAGAATGGTCTTTGCCACAGACATAAAGTTTTTAGGAAATGGGACACCTGTAATATAGGTATGTATCAATCAGTCTTTTATCAATTCAAGAAAAATAGCAGAAAAGTTTAGATGCTGAAATGAGCAACTCCAATACACAAATTCACAAATACAAGCCTATTTCCATTTTTTTTTTAAAAGGCAAGGGAACCCCCCCAAACCTAAGTATATGAGGTATCCTCACATACCACACTTTTCCTGACTGCCTTAGAATAGTAGACACAGGTATCAAGTTATGCAAGATGATGAGGAATCAAAAACAATTTTAGTTGTTTAATACAGGAGAGTTTCTTCCTAAAATTAAATGCAACAAGTTTTTTTTTTTTTTGGCTGCACGTCGTGGCATGTTGGGATCTTAGTTCCCCAACCAGGGATTGAACCCACGCCCCCTGCACTGGAAGCATGGAGTCTTAACCACTGGACCACAAGGGAACTCCTGGAGAATAAGTATTTTTGACTATAAATAGAAAATTTTTACTTTTTGCAATTTTTAACTCTAAAAAAATTTTTTTACACAAACACATACACACTCAACCAGGACTGGAAACTCTCCCGAGCAAAAAAAAAAAGAAAGGCACACTTTGAGTCATTATAATCTACTGTCTACAAATAAAAAGTATTTCCTCGGGGCTTCCCTGGTGGCGCAGTGGTTTAGAGTCCGCCTGCCGACGCAGGGGACACGGGTTCGTGCCCCGGTCCAGGAAGATCCCACATGCCGCGGAGCGGCTGGGCCCGTGAGCCATGGCCGCAGAGCCTGCGCGTCTGGAGCCTGTGCTCCGCAACGGGAGAGGCCACGACAGTGAGAGGCCCGCGTACCGCAAAAAAAAAAAAAAAAAAAGTATTTCCTCTTCTGAAGTACTCTGAAAAGCCAGTTTTCCTTCTTAAACTAGGAGTCCCCAACTTTTTATTTAATTTTTTAAAGTGCTATTTTCATTTTCCTATAGTCTAAGAAGGGGAATAATACTTTCTGTAAAGGGGAGGAATGGCACCTCCCTATTTTTCCTTAGAAAAGAACTGGGAGAGGACTTAGTCATCTCTCTCCAAGCACTGCAGGTGGGGATGTGACTGGTTGCATTCCTGAGAATTTTGGTTGACAAGACCAATGTTTCTTAGAAAACAGGGACAGGAGAAAGACAATACAACTGGCACTGTGTATAGCTAACAAATACATAAGAAGGCATCTGCTTCCAAAATAACCTAGATTAGTTGGCCTTAAAGGTCTGTTCCACTACACTACTCTTGAACATATTCTTTTCTCTAATCTTTCAGAAAACAAAGGCTGTCACTTTCTCCTTCGTTCAGAAAACAAAGGCTGTCACTTTCTCCTTCCCTGCATTTTGTATTCTTTATTTCTCAACCAGTCCTTAATAGCTTGAAATTTAGTAGAGTTTGCTCTTGTTAGCTGATTTGTGTGTGTGTGTGTGTGTGTGTGTGTGTGTGTGTCCCCACCCCCCACCCTTAGTCTTGGTAACAACTTGCCTTTTCACACATTATTCTGGGGCTTATGGACATGTTTTTTCTGGACTTGGTCTTATATTCATGTACTGAAAAGATGGATTTAAGTCAAATCCTTTTTCTCTCAGAATTCGCAAATGGGCCCCATGCTATTAAAAAGAACATTAAGAATTTTAAAAAAAGAATTAAAAAAAACCAAAGGAAAAAAAACATTAATAAGTTGGATATATTTGTTTAAAAATGAATAATAGACAGTTTTGTCTAATAAGAATAAATAATTAGCATAAGTAAGCTCTGGATAATAGCCTAATGAAGGGGGAAAGAATTCCAGAACATTAGGGTAAAATACTGAAGAATTGGGAAGCCAAGGAAAGAGAATAATGACAAAAGTATTCTTTACCTCCATAAGAAGGAGACTTTAATAAAGAAATACAAGTGATTTGTTTTAATCTAAGCAGCACTTTCCAAGCTGAATTTAACATTCAGGCACACCCAATACACAATAAAGGATCTATGAGAAAGGAAACAAAAGGTTTTATAGAACAGAAAAGTTGACCAAAAACAAACAGACCAAACACAACATGATATAAATTTTTCTCCTGAAAGAGCCTCTGATTAGACTTCAAAAAGGAATCTGCTATGTTCTGAATGTTTGTGTCTCCCTCAAAATCATGTTGAAATTCTAACCCCCAGATGATGGTACTAAGAGGTGGGGCCTTTGGGGGTGATCAGGTCATAGGGCATCTGCCCTCATGAATAGGATTAGTGCCCTTATAAGAAAAAACTCGACAAAGATGATTTCCCTCTCTGCCATGTGCAGATACAACAAAAACACTGCTTTTTGCTATCTGTAAACCAGGAAGAGGACCTATGACAGAACCTGACCATGATGGCTCCTGATCTTGGACTTGCAGACTTCAGAACTGTGAGAAATACATCTCTATTGCTTATAAGCCCTCCAGTCTCCAGTATTTTTTGTTATAACAGCCCAAACAGACAAGACAGAATCCAACAATATGTTGTTCGTAAGATATCCTTATACTGAAAGTGACAAGGACCAATCACATCCATGAATACCAATGCCAAAATCTTAAATAGCAGAAATAAAAAAAATACTCTTGCAGCAGAACATTAAAAAAAAATGGAGAAAACCTTATGATCAACAACAGATACTAGAAGAGTATCTGATAAAACCCTATAACCAAATTGATTTTTAAAAATTCACATACCTCTAACCAAAAGCAAGATTCCTACTTAATGCTGAAATACTAGAAGCACTCACATAAAAGTAAACAAGAAAAGGATGTTTGCCATCATCACCATTAATCAGTACTGCTCTGGAAGTACTAGTTATTGCAATTAGATAAGAGTTACACAAGTAGTATATTTATCAGAAAAGAAGAGGTGAAATTAATATTATCTTAGTATGATGTAACTATATACTTTAAAAACTCAAGAAAACCAATCCAAAAGAAACAATCAGAATAGTTTTCCTATATACTAAACAATAACCAGTTAGAAACCAGATTATCAATAAAAACATTAAGTGCCTAGGAATAAACTTAAGAAACCTGAAGGACTAGCATAAAGTAAAATACAGAATCTTACACGAGGAAATAAGAAATAATTAAAAGACATGAATAAATGAATATGAATTGTTCTTGGATAGGAAGACTCAGTATTGTCAAGAGAACGAGAATCCCTACATTAATCTACAAATTGAATGAAATCATAATAAAAAATCTCAGTGTTTTTTTTTTGCCTTGCAAAATGTTTCTAAATTCTTTGGAAGAACAAATTTTCCAGAATAGCTGTAAGTATTCTGAAAAAGAAGAGCAAGGAAGAGAGACTAGCCCTACAAGATGTTCAAAGATACATAGCCATGGTAATTAAAACAGTGTGGAATTTCTAAAACAATAGATAAAGAGATTAAAAGACTCCAAGGTATATGTCAATTTGGTGTACACGTATGATAATGAGGGGATAAAAGACACATGTATTCGATAAATGGTACTGGACAAACTAGCATTTATAGTTGGAAAAAAGTAAAGGGAGCATTGAGAAAAAATTCCTGACAGAACAAAGATTAAAATAAAATGTAAAAACAAAACCACAAAAGTACTAAATAAAAGCATGGACAAATATTTTATAATCTGTAAGTAGGAAAATCCCTTCTAATCATTGTATTAAAATCCAGACATCATAAAGGGAAAGATTAATAGGTCAAAATAAGAACATTATACATAGAAAAAAAACCTCATAAACAAGACAATACGGCAACCCAGGGAAAAAATACACACAACATGCATGACAAAGAGCTAATAACCTTAACATAAAGAAATAGAAAAAGGATATAAACAGAAAACACACAAGGATCAATAAACCAAAAATGCTCAATGTTATTGATATTTTTTAGAATGTACATTATACTAGAAATTTATTTACCCATATTAGAAAAGATGAAAAACTGAGTAACAACTAGTACTGATGAAGAAACACAGGCAGACACAAACATGGTTGGAAGGAGTACACATTCACAAACTTTTTGGAGAGGAATTTGGCAGTCTTTATTACATTTTTTTATAGTAATAGAGCATTAAAAAGACAATAACACATTTATCTTTTAAAAAGAAAATTAGTTCTACAACATTAACTCACCAATTTTAGAAGGAAAAAGAGTTTCATCATCAAGTTGATCCTGAACCCAAGTCATCAAATAGTCAATGTATTTTGGTGCAGAACATTTGATTGGCTTTTTAATATTAGTACCATCTGCCCAATGATATTCATATCTGGAGAGAAAAAAGTTTTAGTGATAAAGTTTTCAAAAACATGTTGCAACTTGTAATCAAAGTAGGTTCACAGTTTGTCAACAGAAGTTATATATATAGTACTATAGTATAGTATAGTATATATATTTAGTAAATTACCTAAAGTTCTACTGAAGATTACTTGAGAGTTCCCTGTAGAAGTACAGTTGACCCTTGAACAATGTGGGTTTGAACCACACAAGGTCCACTTACAAACAGATATTTTTCAATAGTAAATACTACAAGATCCACGGTTGGTTGAATCTGTAGATGCAGAGGAACCATAGATACGGAGGGCCGACCATAGTTACACTGTATTCTGAAATGTGATGGTAATAAATGGAAAAGAAAAGGAAGCCAGTGTGGCAGCTGGCTGTGCCAGAATCTGTTCTACAACACAGCCCTGAGAAAGACAAAGGAACTGCATTCCTGTCTGTTAGACAGAGGGTGCTGAGGACTGGGTAAGGTGCTGATGGATCCACCACATTCTGAGCTTGTTGGCCATTAAGTAATCATCAACAGAGCCAAGATTATAAAACCCTGTTTCTTGGAGAAGGTTTTAAAGAAACAATCTTACACATGCGTCTTTTTCTACCTCACCTTTGCTGAGCTAGAATGATTAATAAGACTTAATCAAAACTTCACTGTGTGAAGCATTTAAGCCAAAGATAGTTTGAGGAATAAAACTTAACACTTCACAAAATAAAAAACATCTCTCCTAAAATAACATAATAAAAATAGGACTCAAACTCATTGGGGCCCTTTTTTTCCTTTACATCTATAGCAAATTCAGAAAGGACTATTTTTTCCCAAGAGGTAAATATCTTGCTACCATCTGTCATCACATAAAATCAATCATTTGTTATAGGAAAAAAGGCCGGAAGGACACACTAAAATGTTAATTCCATCACATCTTAACTTTATGGGTGATAAAGAGTTCCATCTCTTTTTCAACATTTCTAGAAATTTATGATAGTCAAAAAAATTTTAATCTAGCATTTTTAAGCCAGATAACTAAAGCAGCACAGTTTGGAGGTAACTAACAGTAAAAAGCACAACAACAAAAAAATCAAATATTAAAGGGTCAACTAAAAACTCTTCCAAGAAATTAATTTAAAATCCAGAAACAGAACCATAAATATTAATAAAATTGAAAAAAATAACTTTTGTAAAAGCAAGATAATCCTAACTCAAATTTCTTTACTGTCAATCCTACTACTGAATATTCATACTTAATACAATGCAATTATAAAAAATCAAAATACTGGGTACCACATACCAAACTATTTAATAACTAAAAGCTTATAGGTAAACTTTTTGTTTTCACAAGCAAATGGGTAAGAAAAACAAGTCTTTATTATTTAATTTATATCAATTGGTGATTAGCTTTATTTGGTAATAATTCAAATACCTATATAATAGCCAGTATATGTACCTTGGACCTGCAGACATGACTGGACAGCTTGCTTCAGTGCAGAATTCTGTGATAGTTCCATATAACATGTTGATCTGGTTGAAGAAATCCACAGCTGGAAAGATAATAGCAAAACTGTGTTAAAATGTCTGTGTAAACACAACAAAACATCAGACCTCTCAGTCGGAGGATTCAGCCAAGAATCCTCAGGAGATTCAACAATCCAGGGGCACATAAATTCTCTTTCTAAGTTGTTACACCTAAGTAAAGTTAACTTTTAATATACATTAACTTTTAATATACTAAGCTTTTAAACAGCCTGTAAGCAGGAAAATAAAATATTAGGGATAATTCTAACATAATGGTGATTATTACATTAGAATATACAATTTGATCATATACAAGCAAATGAAAAAATCCATAGCTTCTTACCAATCTGGACCAGACAATATCATTTGTGTTGGGAAAGACAAAAAAATCGTTGCGGAATATACTGGGAGGGAGGTGTATCAGCTGTGTCGGGCATTTAAAAAATCTAGTTCATCATAAAAAATTGAGACCTAGTGCATACTGAGGACATAAAAAAGACAGGAGATAATGCCCCTTCCCCTAGAGTCTCCAGCTAACAAAAGGGACAAAATTAAAAGAGAGGAGTAATACAACATATAAGAAGATAGCATACAAAGGCCAACAATAAGTGCTAGAAGAGTTCAGAGAAAAGGCAACATCTCGAGGAGCTGAGATAGTCAAGGAGTACTTCCTAAAGGAGCTTCAGCTAGATCTGGAAGAAAACAGAAGAGGAAGGGGGTAAGAAATGAACTTAACTGAGTGAAACATATTACTCTGTGCAAAGAGAACCACATAAGCCTTGGCAAGCTTTTTTTAAAATGTCTTAGTTCCCCATTTAAAAGACTACCTAAAAAATCAACTAGGGCTTTTCCAAGTTTCTTAGAAAACAAATCAATATTCCACCATGTCAAAAGGAATTTTATACAAAACTCCCTCACTTATAAACCTTCCTCTTAAATTAGTCATGTTTCTAAGAAAGTAATACTTAGGCATTCAATTCATTCAAAACAAAGAGTGTGCCCAGATGGTGTGCTGGTTTATTGATCTGTTCTCAAAATACGGTCCAGAGATCCCCTGTTTCAGAGGGGAATCTGTGAGGTCAGAAACATTTTAATTGCTCTGAATTTTCACTCTCTCTCAGGAGGCACAGTGGAGTTGTCCAGAGGCTCCATAATGTATGACATCACAACAGACTGAATGCAGAAGCAGATATGAGAATCCAGCCAACTTCCTATTAAGTCAGACATTAAATAAGATTTGCAAACCTGTAAAACAACGCCACACTTCTCACTAAAATTTATTTTGGAAAATAGTCATTTTTCATAAAAATATATTTATGTTAACATGTATTTTAAAATAAGTATTTAAACTTGCTCAGTTTTAATTTCTAACACAGTATCACTAAATATAACCCACATAATTAAAAGCCCTTTAAGGTTCTCAGTAATTTTTAAGAGAATAAAGGGATCCTGGAACCAAAAGGTTTGAGAACAGTTGATTAGAGCATTAAGTCTCAAAGAAAAATTGAAAGCTGAAGGTCAACAGATGCCTTCAGAATAAAAGATGATATACAGATGGCCAACAGACACATGAAAAGATGCTCAACATTGCTAATTATTAGAGAAATGCATATCAAAACTACAATGAGGTACCACCTCACACCAGTCAGAATGGCCATCATTAAAAAGTCGACAAAGGGCTTCCCTGGTGGCGCAGTGGTTGAGAGTCCGCCTGCCGATGCAGGGGACGCGGGTTCGTGCCCGGGTCTGGGAAGATCCCACGTGCCGTGGAGCAGCTGGGCCCGTGAGCCATGGCCGCTGAGCCTGCTCGTCCGGAGCCTGTGCTCCACAACGGGAGAGGCCACAACAGTGAGAGGCCCGCGTATAGCAAAAAAAAAAAAAAAAAAAAGTCGACAAATAACAAATGCTGGAGAGGATGTGGAGAAAAGGGAACCCTCCTACACCGTTGGTGGGAATGTATCAATAAATTGGTGCAGGCACTGTGGAAAACAGTATGGAGGTTCCTCAGAAAACTAAAAATAGAGTTACCACATGATCCAGCAATCCCACTCCTGGGCATATATCTGGACAAAACTAAATTCAAAAACATACATGCACCCCTATGTTCATAGCAGCACTATTCACAATAGCCAAGACATCAAACCATCTTAAATGTCCATCAACAGATGAATGGATAAAGATGTGGTACATATATACAATGGAATATTACTCAGCCATAAAAAAAGAACGAAATATGGGACTTCCCTGGCGGTCCAGTGGTTGAGACTCCACACTCTCAATGCAGGGGGCATGGGTTCAATCCCTGGTCAGGGAACTGAGATCCCACATGCCTCACAGTGCAGCCAAAAAAAAAGAGAACAAAATAATGCCATTTGGAGCAATATGGATGGACCTAGAGATTATAATACTAAGTGAAGTAAGTCAGAAAGAGAAAGACGAATACCATATGACATCACTTATATGTGGAATCTAAAATATGACACAGGGGCTTTCCTGGTGGTGCAATGGTTAAGAATCCACCTGCCCAGTGCAGCGGACATGGGTTCGATCCCTGGTCCAGGAAGATTCCATGTGCCGAGGAGCAACTAAGCCCGTGAGCCACAGCTACTGAACCTGCGCTCTAGAGCCCGCGAGCCACAACTACTGAGCCCACATGCCACAACTAATGAAGCCCCCACGCCTAGAGCCTGTGCTTTGCAACAAGAGAAGCCACCAGGATGAGAAGCCCTCACAGCGCATGTAGAGCAGCCCCCGCTCACTGCAACTAGAGAAAGCCCACACACAGCAACCGAATACCCAATGCAGCCAAAAATAAATAATTAAAATCAATAAATTTAAAAAATAATAAAAATTTAAAAATAAAATAAAATATGACACAAATGAACCTATTTATGAATCAGAAACAGAATCATGGACATAGAGAACAGACTGGTGGTTGCCAAGGGGGAAGGGGTTGGGGGAGGGATGGAGTGGGAGGCTGCAGTTAGCAGATGTAAGCTTTTATACATAGAATGGATAAACAACAAGGTGCTACTGTATAGCACAGAGAACTATATTCAATATCCTATGGTAAACCATAATGAAAAAGAACATAAAAAAAGATGTATGTATATGTATAACTGAATCACTTTGCTGTATAGCAGTAATTAACACAACACTATAAATCAACTGTACTTCAATTTAAGAGAAATCAAAAAAATGAATGAAAGATAATAATTTGAATAAGGTTACAAAAAAGGGGTCTTTTCTGAATAGATAATATGTCACATGGTTCACATGCCAAAAGACAGATAAAAATATACAGTGAAAAATCTAAGTTCCAACCACTCCAACTTCCCCCCTACACACAGGTAACTACTATACTAATTTTTTCTGTGTCGTGCCCCCTAAGTTTCTTTATCCCATCTAACACAAAAGAAAACACATTACATAGTTCTACATCTGATTTTTTTTTCTCTTAGTAATATGAATAATGGCTTTTTAATGAGTTGAGAAAAATTAAATTTTTCTTAATGTGGCTACTAGAAAATTTTAAATTCCATTTGTAGCTCACAATATATTTATTTCTATTGGACCACACTGACCAAGGCAATGATTATCAACAGTTGAATACCACATAAAAAGACAACTAGACACTATGGAAATATCTACACTGTTGGAAGTATATACCACCACCTATGAAGTAGTGTTAAACAAAATCAAACCTGAATCTGATCAAAGCTCCACATCTGTTCTAACATGGTAGCCACTAGACACACAGGGCAACTTACGTTAAAATGAAGTTAAATTTAAAATTCATTTCCAGTCACAGTAGCCACATTTCAAGTGCTAAATGGCCACAGTGAAGATATACAACATTCGCCTAATCACAGAAAGTTCTCTTGGACAGTGCTGCTCTAGATTTAACATTTACAGGAAATAAAAGAACAAGATAATGGACGCCTTGGGGATGTTATCAGCAAAATTCATTCTGTAGAAAACAAACTGGTTTCTTCAACAACAACAAAAAGAGCAAGGAAAAATAACTGCAATGAAGGGCAACCTGTGAATTAAGAGATTCAAGAAACATATGTACAGGGCTTCCCTGGTGGCGCAGTGGTTGAGAGTCCGCCTGCCGATGCAGGGGACACGGGTTTGTGTCCCGGTCCGGGAAGATCCCACATGCCGCGGAGCGGCTGGGCCCGTGAGCCATGGCCGCTGGGCCTGCGCGTCCGGAGCCTGTGCTCCGCAACGGGAGAGGCCACAACAGTGAGAGGCCTGCGTACGGCAAAAAAAAAAAAAAATTTTTAAAGATTCCTGGAACAACTAAAATTCCTAATAGAGTTAAACCCTATCATCCAGAACTGATCTCATCTCAAAAATGATAGACACTAATATTCAAACCTCTAGCCTCAGCATATCCTTCCATGTCATGCCCTTACTTCTTGAATTCAGAGTGACTTTCAGCTCATGGGTCCCTCTGTTTTCTCCCAATCTCTCAATTTTCTTCTGACTACTCCTAACTCACAATAATCAAGTGACTGACCATAACAACTGCACTTGACTTTTCTGTATACACAGGCAGATGAAAGCTGCTGGGAGTGGGGGCACAACTATGAAGATGGATTCCTACAAAGTCATGTCCACCACAGGTAGAATCTTTGTATTTATCAATCTTTCATTTGACCTTACTCAGCAATTCAGACCATTCTCCTCAGAGATAACCCCAGAGTACTTTTCATTTCTCCTCAGGTCTCTCTCTATTTAACCACACAAGCTACAATCAGGTACACTCTGAAGAGAACACACTTTGGATGTATTTGCACTTACATGTTTCTTTACAGATAATCTGTTTTACTAAGACAGCTACATCCATAAGAAAGTTCATTAACAAAAAGATTTTGGCAAAATCTTCTTATAAACCAGTAAAGTTGAAAGTTATTAAGAACTTACTGTTAACCGCAATCCATTCATTGAGGTCCTCTCCCTCTGGCAACATAACAGCTTGTCTCAGATTCCCACTTCCTAGAGTTGCTTCTGCATGTTTTAAGAGTTCATACTGATGAGATCCTTCAGGGATATTCTTCTTCGGTTTGAATGTTTTAGAAGAGCGGCTACTACTGTTAGGTTAAAAGTAAAAGTACATCAATTTTTAGGACCGGAAGCAGACTGACAATTTTAGGCATATAAATTGTTTTGAAATTAAAAAATATTCCCTGAAAAGTGCCAAGATGGGGGGTAGGGGAGGAGAGAATAAACACAATAAAAGAAAGAGTTAAATTTTTTCCCCTACATAGAAACAGGATTAGCAGCACAATTTCACACAGAAGGCAATTTTACTATGCCTCATGAAGCAGTCTGGTGTAACAGAAAGGGCACCTTAACCAAAAGAAGAAAAAACCTGGATTCTAGTTCTTGATCTGCCACTAACTCTGTGACTGCCTGAGAAACCTAACCTCCTTTGGCCTCAATTTTCACCTAATAGTGCTGTGAGGGTGCTAGCTTTAAGGTTCGTATAGCTCAAAAATCCAGTTTTCTGTATCAAAATATCTGTGATGCCATCAGAGCAAACCAGAGAAGTAGTACTAACATTTTAGAGTTTATAGCACGGAAAATAAATGAGACAACTGGTTTTGGGGGGGGGGGGAAACAAGTTTTTATTCCTATCTCACACCATTCATAAGGAAGGTCTTCCTAACATGACACAAAGCCCAGAAAAAAATGGACAGCTTTCTAACGGTAACAATTAAAACTTCAATAATTCAGAACAAGGAGACAAGTAGCCAAAAAAAGTATTTGCAACATATATTAAAAATATTAACTAAATTATAAAGGGCTTTTATAATCTGTTAAGAAAAAGGCAAAGAATGCTTTAGAAAAATGGGCTAAGGAGATGAATACACAATTCAGAAAGAAAAACAGAATGACAAATGAACATATGAAAAGCTGTTCAATTAAAATTAGATTTATTTTTCCTTAACCTGTCAGAAATCAGAACAATTACATTAAGTGTGGGATAGGGTAGAGCGAAATTAGTACTTTAATTCGCTAATGGTCAAAGTGCATTAACATTTTAAGAGGGCAACACGGCAATATCTATTAACACTGAAATGCTTCTCAATCCATCCCTTCTACTTCTAGGTGTCTCTCCTCGATATGGATAAGGATGTGTTTCCCAAGATTATTTTTAATAGCGAAAAACCTGGAAATGATCCTAAAGCTTACTGGTAGAGGAATGAATAACTATGATACATCTATATCATGGAATACCATACAGTAGTTAAGAATAACAAGATAGAGGTACTTGTATTCACACCGATAGATCTCAATACATGCTTAAACATATTACAGAATGAAATGTACAGCAGAAGCCCATTTTGTAAATGCATAGAAAGTGTCACCCATCAAACTGATCGTGGTGATTACTTCTAGGAAGGGGAAGGGAATAAAACTGAGGACTTTCACTTTACCTGGGTAATTTGAATTTTAAATAAGACTGATTATGAAGTAAAAAGGAGTTATGAAAACAATAAAAATCAAATATGGAAAGTTTGTGTTTAACATGATAAAGAGCTAAATTTAATAAGGAAGTACTAAATTAGAGGGAATGGCCCTTTCAATAGAAACAAGCTGTGAATGACAGGTAGCTAAATATTTTCCGTACTTAGCAAGAAATGATGTCTCAAGGTTCAGTAAGATCTTCATCTAAATTAAGACTTTTGTGCTTCAAATGGCACCATCAAGACAGTGAAAAGAATCCACAAAGTAGGAGAAAATATTGCAAATCATAGATGTGATAAGGGACTTGTATCCAGGATAAAGAATTTTTACAACTTAAAACCAAAAAGACAACCCCATTTAAAAAATGGTCAAAGGATCTGAATAGACATTACTCCAAAGAAGATACACAAATGGCCAATAAGCACGGGAAAAGATGCTCAACATCATTAGTCATTAAGGAAATGCCAATTAAAATCACAATGAGATACCATTTCACGTCCACTTAGGATGGCTATAATCAAAAATGCAATTAACAAGTGCTAGGGAGGGTGTGGGGAAATTGAAACTCATACAGCGCTGATGGGAAGGCAAAATGGTGCAGTGCTTTGAAAAAGTCTGGCAGTTCCTCAAAAGGTTAAACATAGTTACCATATAACCAGGCAATTCCCAAGAGAAAGGAACACACACGTACATCCAAGTTTATAGCAGTATTATTCATAATAACCAAAAGTGGAAACTCAAATGTCCATCAACAAAACAAAGTTTAAAAGAAATAAAGAGCCTCACATTTAGGTCCAAAAAGCAAATAAGAACTGTGCATCCACAAAACAGAAAAAAAGACTGGGGGGTGGGGGGAGGGTAGTGGTGGTTTCTAGTAATATGGAAATTTGCAATTAAAATATAAATCATAAAGATTTTTTAAATGGTAATCATACTCTGAAGACCATACGCTTAACAAAATAATCCAAAGGAGGGGAAAAGCGAGTTAGACAAAGATAGTCTCAGTAGTCCTATTTTATAATAGCAAAATACTAGAAAGAATCCAAACTTCTCACAATAAGGAACGGGGTAAACTCTGGTTATGAAACGCTATTTTAGATGTCAAGTATGTGGGTGATGCCCATAACTGAAAATGGATTATTTATTCGCTCATACAATACATATTTACGCAACATGCTAGGTAAAGAGAGCCACCTGAGAAAAATAAGGTGCTAGAGCAATGCTTCTCAAACCTTAATGCGATTAAGAATCATCAGAGAATTTACAAACTTTCCCATTGAAGGCTCCTTTGGGCCCAGACGTTATCTCTAAAATAGGATTCTATTGAGTTAAAAAGAAGTTAGTTAACTATACAAATTCACAAAGTGGGCTGAATCAGAATTGGATGCAAGGCCCGCAGCTTAACTTCAGCGGCACTCCCACATTTTCCTGGGGCGGCATTTTTCCGCGGGGGTAATTTAATACTGACGATAATAAAGCTGGACGTACAGTGGAGTAAAAAGCTAAGTCAGCATGCATCGTTACTAAAAGGCTCGAGACTCAAGACAAATTGAGACCCCCCAGATCGTCCCTCTGCCCTCAGGTGCCCTCGGGCGGAAAAGTCTGGAGGCACTACCGGCCTCAGGGCCTTTCTACTCCCCAACCTTCTCGCTCCGCTTCCTTTGCCTCGACCTTCATCTCCCTCTGCTTCTGCCCACATCCAAGCCTCCCCCGTGACCCAGAGCGTGGGCAAAGCAAGCGCCGGGCACCCGACCCCGGCCCCGGGGACCCGCCCTCGCCTCAGGCGTCCGTCCGCCCCTCCCGGGCCTCGGCCCTCAATCCTGGAGCCCTCGACCGGGCCACACTCACAAGAGGAAGCTCATCTTCTATCCTCAGAGGGGAGGGGAGGGGCCGCTGGCCCCTGCCGCGGACAGGATTCGGAGCTCGCGCGGGACCAAGGGGGAGCTGAAGGTCCTCAGCCAGCGGACAGCGGAAGCCCGCGCCGCCGCTGCTCCGAGCCGGGATCGAGCTGGGGCAAGCAGGTGAGAGCAACTGCACCCGCCTCTCCCCCCTCCCCCACCTTACAGACCCAAAATGCGGAACCAGCAAAATCTCGCGAGCTAAGGCTTCGTTCTGCTCCTCCCCGCTGAGAGGGTCTGGAGAGGCCGCTTTTCGCACCGCCCGCTCCTCCGCCTCAGCCAATCAGCAGCCTCTAGGCCGGGACTTCCGCTGCCGGAGGCGTGGTGGAATTGCGGTCTTCGGACTGGAAGAGCGGCTGAGCCTGTGGTTGGTTGGAATTGTTGCTAATGTCTTGCGTGTTCCATCTCACTAGGTTGCAAGGGGCCTCTGTGAGGGCAAAATTTTAAAAAAATTTTTTTTTTTCCGCCGTGCTGTGCTACTTGCGGAGTCTTAGTTCCCCAACCAGGGATGGAATCCAGGCCCACGGCAGTGAAATGGCCGAGTCTTAACCACTGGCCGACAAGGGAATTACCCACAAATTTTTTTTAATTTTAATTTGATTTTTAAGTTGAGCTCTAACTCACATAGCATAAAATTCACCCTTTTAAAAAGTACGCTCCTGTGTTTGTGTGTGTGTGAGTGTGTGCAGAGTTGTGCAACAATAACCATTATCTGATTCTAGAACATTTTTTTCCATCACCCCAAAGAGAAACCGGTACCCATTAGCAGTCCCCATGCCTCCCTCCTCCCAACACCTAGCAACAACTAGTGTACCTTCTTTTTATATGAATTTGCCTAATCTGGATATTTCATGTTAAGTGGAACCACACAATATGTAGTGTTTTGTGTCTGGCTTCTTATGTTTTTCAGATTCATCCATGTTGTAGCATGTATCAGTACTTCCTTCTTTTTTATGGACGAACACTACTCCATTGTATGAATATACCATGTTTTGTTTATCCATTCATCTGTTGATGGACATTTGGGTTGTTTCCACTTTTGGCTATTATGAATACTGTTGCTACGAACATTCCTGTACTGGTTTTTGTGTGGATAAATGTGTTCTTTTCTTTGGGGTATATGCCTAGGAGTGGCTGGGTC
Organism: Monodon monoceros; assembly: GCF_005190385.1. Classification (NCBI taxonomy): domain Eukaryota; kingdom Metazoa; phylum Chordata; class Mammalia; order Artiodactyla; family Monodontidae; genus Monodon; species Monodon monoceros. The sequence continues at coordinate 25,617,746 of NW_021703775.1, read as the reverse complement.
ATATGGTAACTATATGTTTAAACTTTGGGGTAATTGACAGATTGTTTTCCTAATTGGCTGCACCATTTTACATTCCCACTGGCCAACATCTGAGGGTTCTGATATTTCCACATCCTTGATAGCATTTGCTATTATGTATTTTTCTGATTATAGCCATCCTAGTGGGTGTGAACTGGTATCTCTTGATTCTGATTTGCATTTCCCTGTTGGCTGATGTTGAGAATCTTTTCATGTGCTTATTGGCCTTTGAAACAAATACATTTTTATCTTCCTTTAAGTTACCTCAGGCCCCCAAAAGACCATCTGAAAAAGGGTCCTGGTCCAATAACAGTCTTCATCCACTATCTCCACAACATTACCATTTCTTTTGTTCCTCAACACCAGTCAGTCCACATTCTGCAGGGTGCCTGCCCTCCCACAGAAAATTCTCTCACCAGGCTCTCCGGTGTCAGTTTCCAAATCCCACAGGCATTTTTCAATCATTATCTTACTTGCCATTTAGTTCTATCTGGCCATGGTTTCCCCTTCTCTGTGCCCTACTTGTACCCTATAGAAGCCAGATCACAGGGAGGGACAAAGAGGTTCTTGAAAAATAAAATCAGTGATCAAATCAGGAGTCTAGTGGGATGGGCCAGATATGTTGATAATAGTTTACTTTAGCCAGGCTTGTTTGGATGCAAGTGACGGAAACCCACACTGTTCATCTTTCCATCAGAACTATCTTAACGTTTTCTTCCCCACTAGACTGTGAATTCCTTTGGGGGCAAAACATAACTTGTTTATTTGTCATCGCCAGTGCTCAGCACAGTGCCTAGCACACAATAAATGCTCAATGAATGAAGGGTGATATAGACTGGAATTCCCAGACTAACAGAGGAGATTGACACAGGAATAAACAGTAATTATTGCGGTATTACCAGTACTGATAAGATGAAAGGTAGAGGAATTCTAGGCTTTTTATGACTTGGCCTTTAGTTTTCTAGTTTTCTAGCTTCATTGCTTAAGGTGGTTTTCCAGCCAAACAACTTCTTGCTGTTTCTCCAATAAGTCCTGGGCCTCTTTGAGTCCATGCTCCTGTGCTTGCAGTTCTTTTTGCCTGGAATGCCTCAACATCCACATCTTACCTTGTCCTTCAAGATCCAGCAGGAAATCCTCTTTCCTACCTCTGAACTCTTGTAGCCCTGTATCAATATATCTTTCTTGTAATATAATTATAGTTGAAGTTAAAGGTAGTATTTGCATATTTAACAGCTGTTTTGTTAGGTGGTAGGACTTTGAGAGTTTATGTTCTTTTCTATTTTTCTGTATAATTCCAATTTTTCTCTAAAAGCAAATACTAATATTAATTTCTTTCTTTCTTTTTGAAAAGAGAAGCAAGATAGAATAGTGACTAAAAAGCTCGTATTTTGGAGGTGACTATTTGTATTTGGACCCTGCCAGTGCTACTTAATAACCATATAACGTTGAGTATTTTCATAACTTTTTGCCTCAGTTTTCTCATTTGTAAAATGCGGGCAATCTCTTAGGGTTGTGAGGATTAAATAAGGTATAGAACTCCCTTAGACAGTTCTAGAACATATATTTACTCAATCAACGTTTGCTATTTAAAAAGGAAGAAATTTTGACATGTTTTATTACCTTGGTTGGATGACCAGCCTCTTGAAAGCAAATCCCTGACTTACTTATCTTTGTATTTTAACTGTGCCTATTGTGGAGCCTTGTATGAGATATTCAGCAAATAGAAATGTAGCAAATATTTGCTAAGTAATGCAACTGAATATTTGGCTAAGTATTATTTTTTTTATTTATTCATTTTTTGGTGGCACTGCGTGGCTTGTGGGGTCTTAGTTCCCCGACCAGGGATTGAACCTGAGCCCTTGGCAGTGAAAGCACAGATTCTTAACCACTGGACTGCCAGGGAATTCCGGGCTATGTATTATTTTAGACCAATTTTTTTAAACAGATGCAGTCCCTGAATTTCAGCAGTTCTTGTGTAGCTTAGGAAGTAGTTGCATCTGCTTGCCCAGGGAGTACATTCTCACTTTTTGTTGTTGTTGTTTTTAACCTACCTCATATTTCCTCAATGGGGAACAATCTTTGATCAAATGGCAGTAAAATGACCAGGTAAGGCAGTATGTATTTTCTGGAAGGGATGGAAGTGCCTGGATCCTTCCCCAAAATATTTTAATAAGGAAGCCATGTGTGAAAACAACAGAGATATTATATCACGAGGCTACTAGAGTGAGAGCCGCAAGGAAAGTCCTATGCCGGTTCTGTAACCTTGGCTTCTGAGAAAGAATGCAGCCATTAAATGATAGAGCAGTGGTTTAAACTGGAAACCTCTTCATTACCCACGTGTTTTCTATGAGAATTTTAATTAATTAATTAATTTGTTTATTTTTTGGCTGCACTGAGTCTTCATTCCTGTGCGCGGGCTTTCTCTAGTTGCAGCGAACAGGGGCTACTCTTTGTTGCGGTGTGTGGGCTTCTCATTGCAGTGGCTTCTCTTTGTTGCAGAGCACAGGCTCTAGGCACGGGGGCTGCAGTAGTTGTGGTGCGTGGGCTTAGTAGTTGTGGCACACGGGCTTAGTTGCTCCACAGCATGTGGGATCTTCCCGGACCAGGGCTCGAACCCATGTCCCCAGCATTGGCAGGCAGATTCTTAACCACTGCACCACCAGGGAAGTCCCTATGAGAGTTTTTATATGGTATTTTCAGTTTGTTGTACACATTCTCTCTTTCACACACACACACACACACACACATGCACACACACAATTATTCTAGAAAGGTGCAGTCTAATAGAAACAGAGTTTGAGCCACATAAGTAATTTTAAATTTTCTAATATATAGATAGATAGATAGATAGATAGATATAGATAGATAGATATTTAAAGCAAAAATAAAAATACCGAGTGGAATTAATCGATAATATATTTTATTTAGCCTGATGTATCCAAAATAATGTGATTTTAACATGGAATCAATTTAAACATTTTCAATAAGATATTTTACTTTTTCTTGCAAAACACGATATGAATGTATTTACATCTACACACAGCTCAGTTTGGACGAGCCACATTTCAAGTGCTCAGTAGCCACATATGGCTAATGGCTGCCATGTTGGACAACACAGTTCTAGATCATCTGCATGATCCTCTCATAACATACCTTCATTTTTGCTTGCTCTTTTTGGTATCAAAGTGCCAGTTGTCATGATCTAATAAAACATTAACAGAAGCAAGCAATGTGAAAACAATGCATCAGTACCAACTGACAGCCACATGACACGCTGTGGAATGAAGAAACCAAGAAAAAGCAAAATTGGGAGAGAATCAAGAATAGCTCAGCAAATGGTGGTGCAGGATGCCCAGTGCAAAAGAATTTACCCTGTACCTGTCACTACCACATTCATGTTGCAGGTGATTTTATTTCATCCAAATATTCCCTGTCACATTAAGTACTGATGTTATTTGGATTTTATTAACTTTACTGGTTTTGTTGGTGTTTAATTTATAACTGTAATTTGATAGCTTTTTAAAAGCTATAAACATAAGGACATTTAGAAATTTATACTTTTATAATAATTTATATTATTTAAATAATGTAATTGTCATTAAAAATATTTCCAGACAGCATGAGAAGTGAGTTTGTGAAAATTTTCCTCCCTTTTAATGGGATTGTTCCTTAAGTTGGAGAATCACCGAGGATATGAAAGGCCAGCCATTTATAAGAAAACCTTTCCAGATAGCCACATTTGAGAGCAGAGGGGAGGAGGGGAAGCCTTAGGGATTTGGAAATATTTGACCAGGATATCAATATAGATCACTTAGAGATCAAAGATAAGATTTCTGAATGAACAAATATAACAAAACAGAAACAGACTCATAGATACAGAGAACAAACTGGTGGTTGTCATGGTGGGGGTGGCGGGGGAGATGAGTGAAGTAGATGAGGAAGATTAAGAGGTACCGACTTCCAGTTAAAATGACTTATTTAGTCATGGAGATATAATGTAGAGCATAGGGAATATAGTCAATAATATTGTAATAACTTTGTATGGTGACACTTAGTAACTAGATTTATGATGATCATTTGTGTATAAAAATATCGACCTGAAACTAATGTAATATTGCAAGGCAATAATACTTCAATTTTAAAAGTAATAAAATGTAAAAAAAAAAAAAAATAAGATTTCTGAGAGAGAGAAAGATAGAGTAAAACATAGGAAAAGAGTGAGAGAAATTGCTAATTGCTACAGGGCAATTTGCTCCCGTCAGACACAGCCTATAGTCTACAAATACTGGGGAAGTTTTACTCTTTCCTTGGCTCAGTTGGCCAGAGAGATCACTGCACACCATCTGGTCACAGCAGATGCTGAAAGCAGAAGCTAAGCAGCAAATTGTACCGCAGCCAATACTGCCTTTTCTGAACCTCTCCCACCCCCTGCCCCACCGGCATTCATCACGCAGTTCCCCTTTTCAGCTCCCTCGGGCAGAATTTGCAACCTTGCATTTTCATTCTGTATAAGTGTCCTGTCTCATCATTTGAACAAACTCGCTCAAGCCCCACCTCTTCTCACTTTGGTCACAGCAAGGTTCCTGTCCCTCCCAGCTAGTCAGTGCTCTTGGCAGCCTGTGTTTCAGCCCCTGTCACAAGTGGATGAAAAAAGACAAACAGACAGTAAAGTTGCTAAACTGTCCCTGCTCGTTATCTCATGACTCAGGTCACAGGTCATGAAAGAGAAATCCCAATTTGTTGAACACAGAAAACTCACTCAGTGAAGAAGCCATGTGAAAGTTTCCACTTTGAAAATGTCTTCAGTCTAAGGTCAGACCTCTGTCAGTCACATACACTGGTGAATGCAGTTCATGGTCCTTGCACTCCTGGAGCTCACATTCAGTTGGAGAAGATAGATATTAACAAATAATTACATAATTACTACTAGGAAGAAAAGCACAAAATGCATTAAGAGCATTAAGAGAGCGTAACAGGAGAGACCTAAGAGAGACTGGGGAGTCTCAGGAGATGTGATTTAAGCCAAGACCCGAGAAGGTGAGGTAGCCGAATGAAGAGAGAGGGAAGAGGGTCTGTTCAGAGTCAACAGCACGTGCAAAGGCTTTGAAGCAGGTAAGAGTTTGCTATGATCAATGCACCAAAAGAATAGAACTACCATATGACCCAGCAATCCAACTACTGGGCATATACCCTGAGAAAACCATAATTCCAAAAGACACATGCACCCCAATGTTCATTGAAGCACTATTTACAATAGCCAGGACATGGAAGCAACCTAAATGTTCATCAACAGAGGAATGGATAAAGAAAATGTGGTACATATATACAATGGAATATTACTCAGCCATAAAAAGGAACAAAATTGCGTCACTTGTAGAGACATGGATGGACCTAGAGTCTGTCATACAGAGTGAAGTAAGTCAGAAAGAGAAAAACAAATATCGTATATTAACACATATATGTGGAATCTAGAAAAATGGTATAGATGATCTTATTTGCAAAGCAGAAATGGAGACACAAATGTAGAGAACAAATGTATAGATACCGGGGTGGGGGGCAGCAGGGGTGATGGGAAGAATTGGGAGATTAGTATTGGCATATATACACTATTGATACTATGTATAAATTAGATAACTAATGAGAACCTACTGTATAGCACAGGGAACTCTACTCAGTGCTCTGTGGTGATCTAAACGGGAAGGAAATCCAAAAAAGAGAGGATACATTTATACGTATAGCTGATTCATTTTACTGTACGGTAGAAACTAACACAACATCATAAAGCAACTATACTCCAATAAAAATTAATTTTTTTTAAAAAAAGCACCGGAAGAGGCCAGTGTAAGGAGAATGTGGTAGGCGAAGGGAAAGTGGAGGGAGCTGAAACCAGCCACCAAAAACTTAGATCTTAGTTGAAGCCGGTTGGCCAGCCATTGAAAGGTTTTCAGGAGAAGAGTGATGCCTTCTACACTTTAAAATGTGGAAGCAGTTAAGAGGCTATTGTTGTTGTCTGGGCAGAAGATGGAGTTGCCCTAGACTAGATCAATGGGGAGAAGTAGACAGAACTGAGGTCTACTCTGGAGAAATAATTCAGTGATGAGCTGACTGTGAGTCAAGGCTAAGTTCTGTGTTTCTGGCACAAACAACTAGCTGGTTGTTCCCAATTACTAAGATAGAGAAGATGGGAGGAAAAGCAGCTTTGGGGGTAGATCAGGAGTTCTGTTTTGAATGTACTAACATTGAAATATCTACGATGCAGGTATATACAGGTCTGGAGCTCAAAGAAGAGACCAGGATGAAGATCATCTTGGCAGGTACCAACATATAGATCTTTACAGCCATGGCAGTGGCTAAAATAGCCAGGGGGAGAGTAGAGAGTAAGAGATGCCAGGGCAGAACCTCGAGGAGCCCTGATATTTAAAGACCACATAGAAAGAAGAAACTGGCAAAGGAGGTTGAGAAGGAGCAGCCAGAGAAGTAGGAGGGAAACTAGGAGGGGATGTTATAAAAGCAAGAGAAGAGTGTTGAAGGATAAGAGAGGGGGTCAACTCTATGGAATGATCTTGAAAGTTCCAGGAAGAGGACTGAAGGGAAAGTTTATAAAAGTGGTGACCTTGGGGAAATCTTCTGACTGTGTTCTCATCTTCACGTTCCACTGTGGTGATTTAGGAGAGAAGCTTTATAAATGCCATCATTGTGGGGGAGGAGAGTCAGGCAGGAACCAGATGTACTGATGAAAACCTTTGTCACCCAGGCACGTCCTGTGGTACTCACCGAGGAGTAGCCTTCTCTGAAAGTGTACTCTTTTTTTGCTTCAACTGTTTTTAATTGAATGATTCTTTAAATTCTATAGTGCTTTACAGTTTTCAAAATTTTCACATTTCATGTAATCCCCTTGAAAGCATACTCTTGAGTAAGAAATGGTGACAAGAATTTGGCTCAGACTGCCTTCAGTCACAAAGAGAGCCCAAAGACTCTAAAGTTTTTAATGCCTTTTCTCACATTTTTTGCCATTTTCCTTTGCTATCTTAACCCTGCCACTTACTAGCTGTGCACCCTGCCACTTACTAGCTGTGTACTTACTAGCTGTGCACCTGTGCACTTATTTATCCTCTTTGTACCTCAGTTTTCTCATCTGTAAAATAGGGACAATAATAAGACTGATAAGAGGATTGGATAATACATGTAAAATACTCAGAACAGTGCTAATATATGTTGGCTATTATTAGTCTCAGAAACCAAAGTTTGTGTTGTTGACATCTTTTCTCTTCTCCTAGAGCTCAAAAGCTATTTCTCTCATGTCTTAAAAAAGAAAGGGACTTCCCTGGTGGCGCAGTGGTTAAGAATCCACCTGCCAATGCAGGGGACATGGGTTCGAGCCCCGGTCCGGGAAGATCCCTCATGCCGCGGAGCAACTAAGCCCATGTGCCACAACTACTGAGCCTGTGCTGTAGAGCCTGCAAGCCACAACTACTGAGCCCATATGCCACAACTACTGAGGCCCGCACTCCTAGATCCCGTGCTTCGCAACAAGAGGAGCCACCGCAATGAGAAGCCCACGCACTGCAACGAAGAGTAGCCCCTGCTGGCCACAACTAGAGAAAGCCTGCGTGCAGCAGCAAAGACCCAAAGCAGCCAAAAATAAATAAATAAATTTATATTAAAAAAAAAAAAGGAAATGGATTTGAAAATTAAATTTGCCATTTACTAGCTGTGTGATCTTCGGGAAGTTACTAACCACTCTGTGCCTCAGTTTCCTCATCTGCAAAATGGGATAATAGCAGCACACTGCTTTATAGAGTTATGGTGAGGATTAAATGAGTTATGCAGCGTAAAGCATTTAGAACAGTGCCTGGCACATAGTAAGTGCTACCTGTTAGTTATGTTGTTCTCTTCAGCTAATCATTTCCCTCAGTATTGCCATCACCTTTAATCTTGAATGTAATAAAATGAGGACAAGGAGAAAGTGTGTAGATTTTTTTTCATGATAAAATACAAGTTTTGATTTATTTGTAATTAATCCTAAGGAAATAATAAGGAAGAACATGATGGATTGGCATCTAAGTACTGAAGTTTGGAAGATAAACAATATTTTCCATAACAATTTTTGGTGCTGCTGTTAGAAACATGTATTTTTAACCGCTTTGGTAAAACATCATCTCTCTTCTTTAAAAAATCATAACAGGGTTTCCCTGGTGGCGCAGTGGTTGGGAGTCCGCCTGCCGATGCAGGGGACGCGGGTTTGTGCCCCGATCCGGGAGGATCCCACGTACCGCGGAGCGGCTGGGCTGGTGAGCCATGGCCGCTGAGCCTGCGCGTCCGGAGCCTGTGCTCCGCGGCGGGAGAGGCCACGGCAGTGAGAGGCCCGCATACCGCAAGGAAAAAAAAAAATCATACAAAATTTTTGTAAATGATAAAAATTTAGTAAGAGTTCTTTTTGGCAGGCCAAAAAGAAGAAAAAGGAGGAAAAAGAAGAGAAGAAAAGGAAGAAGGCAGGCAGGCAGGCTAATAAAGTACAACCTTTGGGGAGGATCATGTCATTAAATGTTCTGTAACCTTGTCAACCTTCCTTGTTCCGCTTGCTCCATTCCAGCCATTACATTCTGCCAAATGCCCTCTCTTCAATCTGACCTCACACAACTGTGATAGACATATTTTGTGAAAGAACATGGGTTTTGAATGAAGACAGACCTATGTTTAATCCTGGCACTGCCATTACTAGCTGGTGGTCATGGGCAAATTACTTTAACTTTGTTGCTTCTTCTATAATAGATATAATAATATATTGACCTCACAGGAACATTAGGATTATATGAGTAAATGTAGGGGAAGTATCTAGCATATTTCCTGGCACGTGGTTAATGGTCTATGAAACTAGTTCCCTTTTCTCCGCAGTCTGACTCCCTGCCCCCTTTCCTATCCTGTCAAGTAAGTAAGGTCCCCTTCCTTCTTCTTGAAATTAGAAGAAAACTGAACTGCATCTCCTCAGGATGCTACACGGACTCCCCCAATATCCAGAACCCTTGAAACAGAAGCCACCCCCGGTTCAAATATAAGAATGAGAAGAATTGAAGAAAGAACCTAAATCCTGAAAATTCTGAGGCTGATATTCTCCAACCACTGGATCCTTAACCTGCTGCCTTTCACCCTATAATGGTTTACGAAGGAGATATGCAAAGTGGCCCTGTAAATCACTGGAGGCTTCTGTACAGGCTTCTGAACAAAGTTCCCAGCTTCTTATGAGCTGGGATGGACTGCTTGTGAGCCACGAGCTCTCCTGTTTTCTGTCAGCCTTATGGCCCTGTCAAAAAGACTGAACATGCTCCTCGGCCTGCTTCCCTGAGTCCACACTTTCACTATGGCCATAAAGTGATTCCAGTATAAAGGCGAGGACAGGACTTTGCCAAGAGTCAGGGGTCCCTCCACTCAGCTCCCAGAGACCCCTGGGCATACCTCTGTCACTTACCTACTCGATGTGAACATGGTTTGTCTTCCACCTCACTGAGCTAGAAACCTAGTTAGAACAAGTTTGTATCTTATTCAACTTTTTAAAAATATCCTTACTTCCAAGCACAGTGCCATTTACCTAATCCTGGGTGTTTCTGATTGGTGCTGGAGTGGGTGTCATTTTATCTCTGCTTCTTAATCTTTTTTGTATTTTCCAGTGTGTATGCATACATGTGTGTGTTTTAAACAAAGAACATGAATTGCTTTCATAGTAAGAAAAAAGGAACAATTCTCTCTGGTTGGGTGTTTCGGAGACTGGGCTGTCCTGTCTTAGTGCTGTCTACTTTGGTGGTATTGAAATAGAAGGCACATTGCCCCCAAAACAGTATGTTCTAAGATGAGAGAAAGTCAGGGGTATGAAATGGATAGGCATGGCCCAAACTAGCCTAGTGTGAAAGCAGGATCATGGTCTGGGTGTTGATATTAATTTCCCTAGGGAGGGGTACTAGGGTGTGGTAGACAATCAGAGGGCTTGGGAGAACAGGTTTTACCCATCTGTACAGAAACATTTCAATATTTTCACAACTGCAGTGGCTATCCTGATGCCATTATGAACTCTAGGTCATGAGGGGTGCCCAGCATAGTCCTTACTTAGAAATTGCTCTGGGATGATAATGAGTCCTTGATTTCTTCAGGTAAATCAGTTACACTGGATGTTTGATGGGTGGTGGAATGTGTTGGTGTTCATAAGCTCTGTGGTTCCTTCTGGACGTGGAACACTGTTAGAGTTTAGCTGCCAATTCTGTGGGTCCCACCACCATGGCCTCCTCTGCCCAACAGTTCTCTCTCACCCATTTATAGTTTTAAGTGATTTCACCTGTGTGTGGTCCGGTTTCCTCCTTAGCTATCTATTAAATATTCAGGCCCACGTGAAGTGGAGGGCTAGAGGGAAGGCTTCCATGCCAGGCCTCATCTTGCTGGTGAGTGACTTCAGGCAAGTGGTCATCTCTCTGAGTCTCAGTTTTTTCATCTGAAATGCAGAACATAATACGTACCTCACAGGGTTGTTGGGATTAAAGAAGATGGTGCTGAACCCAGTGCCTGGCACAGAATAAGTGCTCAATAAATGGTACTTAATAGCAGAGCATGGACTCTGGAGCCAGCCTGTCTGGCTTCAATCTCTGCCCTCCCCTTACTAGCACCCTGACCTTAGACATGTTCCTTAAACCTCCTGTGCCTCATTTTCCCCATCTGTAAATGGACATAATAATAGCACTTACTTCATGGGCTTACTGTGAAAATTAAATAGGATAATATTTGCAAAGGGCATAAAACAGTGCCTGACACATTATGAGTGTTCAATAAAGCTTAGCTATTATTAGAATGATTATTAATAGATGTTTGATTATAAATGTGCTTTGTGCTTGCATGAATGAAATGAATCATGAGATATGAATTGTCTTGGCTTAATAAGCTCACATCATATTGAAACAGGAGGGAAAGGGGCAGGGCACAACCTTTAAATGAATGACATAACCATAGGACATGACAAAAACTGGCTAGAATCAACTAGGTCCAAGGTGGCAGAAGATTTGACTTCCAGTGGACCTTGAGCCTCATTATACGCTCATTGTAATATATTAGCATGCTAAATGACACATCCACAGGTGCCATGACAGTTCTGAAGCCAACCATAAAAGGCCCAAAAGTGGGTGGTGACCCAATTCATGGAAATCCCTGCCCCTTCCCCAAAACAGTTGGAATAATCCACTCATTAGCCTATGAAATTACCCAGCCCATAAAAACTAACCATGCCATATTGTGGGGCCTCTCACCTTCTGAGATGGCCCATACTCTGTGGAGTGTGTTTCTCTCTAAATAAATCCACTTCTTACCTATCACTTTGTCTCTCTCTGAATTCTTTCTGCGATGAGACATCAAGAACCTGAGCTTCATTAGGTCCTGAGACCAGGTGTGTGATCTCAATTAAAAGACCATGCAGGACTTCCTTGGGGGTCCAGTGGTTAAGACTCCATGCTTCCAATGCAGGGAACATGGGTTTGATCCCTGGTCGGGGAACTAAGATCCGACGTGCTGCACAATGGGGCCAAAAAAAAAAAAAAAAGACCCAGCATGTAAGTCCCAATCTGAGTTGCACGGTTTCAGTATTTGAAGAGATAGACAGATGCACAAATATCAAGATGTCCTTCTGAGGACTGACATAGGAGTATTCTCATATTCTACGATAGCCCCAAAGAGAGGGCAATTAATTCTGCCTGTCGGCGTTATGTTGGAGCAAAAATGCTCTTTTGCCCGTGTGTGGTCCCAATTCTTCCTTATGTGTCAATGAAACATGTGAGGCCACTTAACGTGGAGGCCCACAGGCAAGATGGGCAAGTCAGGCAGTCTGGGGGTGCAGCCTTGGGGATGAGTAGCAGTGGTTCTGGGGAGTAGATGGAGGAGGGCAATCAAACAGCAGGTAGAAGTACAGGATGTGCTCAGTGAAGGCCAGAGCAAGGAAAGAGTATGCAGAAAGGCTATTTAGGGCCTGAGTTAGAAGGGCCTGAGCACCCCACAGAATTTGGGCTAAAAATTAGAGCATAAAGTATTTTTGTTAAACAAGTGGTATTTCAATATAATACTGTGGGAGCATGGAGGGAAGTTCCTTCATTAGGCATAGTAAAAAATATATAATAATGTTCTCATGCTTTCACTCTCAAGTTTTCTTTTTGGGAAAAGAGAATTTCCAAAATTTTGCAGAGGGCTGTGTATCCTAAAATCTGGGCATGTCTGGTTCCTTTCCCTCTTCAAAGCCACTGCTGCAAAGTCCAAGTAACTGTAAGGCCCTCCTCACCAGGGCTTGCTGGGGATAGATGCTGTGAGTTATCACACCCAGGCATATAACCTGAGGGCATGCTCTGAGCTGTACAACCTTTCACACCTACTGTCTGGAGGGTTCTCAGCACCACAGTCTTTTTCTTAGTCTCTTCTCTTGATCACTGTATGTCTACCTTTCCCTCAAACCCCAGGAGGGAAGAAATCTGATTAAAAAATTTTTTTTGAAATAATTTCAGACACACAGAAAGGTTGCAGGAAAAGTTCAAGGAATGCTTACGTACTCTTCGCCCAATTCCCCAGTTGTTAATATGCTATATTCACTATATGCTTTATTAGCTTCTCTTTTTGTATATACATCTTTATGGACTGAATTGTGTCACCCCCCCCCCAAATTCATATGTAGAAGCCCTAACCCTCAGTACCTTAGAATGTGACTGTATTTGGAAATAGAGCCTTTAAAAAGGCAATAAAGTTAAAATGAGGTGGTCACGGTGGGTTCTAATTAAATCTGACTGGTGTCCTTATGAGAAGAGGAGATTAAGACATACAGAGAGAGGCGCCAGAGGGGTGCTCCCACAGGTGAGAGACCATGTGAGGACAGTGAGAAGGCAGCCACCTACCAGTCAGGGAGAAAGGCCTCAAGAGAGGGCAAACCTGCCAACACCTTGATCTTGTACTTCCAGCCTCCAGAACTGCAAGAAAATTTTGTTTTTTTTCTACCAATTTTATTGATATATAATTGACATAGAGCCCTGTATAATTTTAAGGTGTACAGCATAATGATTTGACTTACATACATCAAGAAATGATCATCACAATAAGTTTAGCAAACAGCCATCATCTCATATAGATATAATAATTTTTTTAAGCCACCCAGTCTGTGGTATTTTATTGCAGCCCTAACAAAACCTATATATATATATATATTTTTAACCATTTGAAAGTAAGTTGTAGATATGATGTCCCTTTATCTCTAACAGCAAGTACATTCTCTTACATAACCACAATATGATTAGCTACAGGAAATTTAAATTGATACAATGCTATTAACTGATCTACAGACTTTATTATTATTTTGCCAGTTGTCCTATCATGTCCTTTATAGCAAAAAAGAGACAGAAAAAGAAGAAGAATGAAGGAAAAAGAAAGAAAATAATTGGGGGTGTGTGTCTGGGATCACATATTACATTGAATTGTCATGCCCAGGCTCCTTTGATCTAGAAAAGTTCCTCATTCTTTGTCTTTCATGACTTTGACATTTTTGAAGAGTACAGGCTGCTTTTCTTGTAGAACATCTCTTAGTCTTGACTTGTCTGATATTTCCTTGTGATTAGATCTACTAGTACATTGCAAAATTTCAGGAATGTGCCTTTTTCCTGGACTGTTTTAACATTCCAGGTCTATGATCTCTCCTCTCACTGTGTAAATAAGAAATCTGTAACAATTTTAGGGAATTCAATGGTTTAGGAAAATCACTTTATTCAATATTCAGACTTGCTAAGATTTATGAAGTGGTGTGTCTTCCTCAATGCGTCATATCTGAGGGCATATAATGTGTTTTTGTCCTATTACTGGTGTTAATTTTGATCACTTGTTTAAGGTGATGACTGTCAGGTTTCTCCACTGTGAATGTACCATTTTCTCCCTTTTCTATCTTTTTTTTTTTTTTTTAATTTGGTTGCGCCCGGCGGGCTCCTCAATTGCGGCTCGCCGGCTCCACTGTTGTGGTATTTGAATTCTTAGTTGTGGCATGCATGTAGGATCTAGTTCCCTGACCAGGGATCAAACCCCAGCCCCCTGCATTGGGAGCAGAGTGTTTTAACCACTGCGCCACTAGGGAAGTCCCCCCCCTTTGCTATTAAAAAAATACTCTGTGGGAGAGATACTTTGAGACTATGCAAATAGGGCGGCCAGTCAGATAAAATACAGGCAGCCCAGTTTAATTTGAATTTCAGGTAACAGACGAATACCTTTTTAGTAAAGTATGACCCCTCCTCCCAATCCAAATTTAACTGGGCATCTTGTATTTTTATTGCAAGATCTGGCAACACTATGTGCAAATAACTTGGTCCTCATCCAACTTCACTCAGTTGTTTTGACATCCATTGATGATTCTCAATCAATTTTTACTATGATTTTGCCAAATAGTCGTTTTCTAACTGCATCATTCTTCTACATTTATTAGTTGCTATTCCATCTGCCTATCTTTTTATCCACTCTTAAAGCGCCTGGCACACAGTAGGCACTCAGATATTTGGGCAGTGAATGAACGCGTTGGCCGGGCTTCCGTGACAACGTTTGGCAGGGGCTTGTCTTCCTCAGCCAGTCTCGGCAAGCTATCGAGCCTTCGGAACCATCCAGGGCCCCGCTCTTGGCGCTTTTTGCTCCAATCACCAGCATGGCTTTACTGGGCTTCTCTACGTTTGAAAGAAGACAACCGATCGGTTCCTTCAGCTCCAGCGGCCCAACAGACTGCAAGTGGAGAGCCGCAGGGACCAATGGGTGCCGGCAGGAGGCGGGGCCTGCCACGCGACAGCGGTATAACTGCAGGGCCCGCGCGCGTTTGCCTCCCGGCGCTGGCCATGGCTGCAATGTCCCTCTTATCCACTTTGGCCACCCGGCTGCTCCGGCCGGCGCAGAGCTGCCGCCTCCACCATCGCCCCTTCCACCTCTCGGCAGTTCGGTAAGAGGGTCGGGGGGCTGGGTTAGCGCGGAAATCCGAGGGGAACCGAGCGCGGGGCCCGCCCAGGGACTCCCTTCATGAGCATCTCCGTCCCGGGAGGTGGTGGCCACCGAGAAGGGTGTGGCGGGGCGACGTGGCATCCCAGAGTGGCCGCAGCCTACTACCAGGGCGTTCGTTCGGCTGTGTGGGCTGAAATCGAGAGCCCGCCTTTCGGAGGAGCCGGCCTCCTGCAGGCTCCGGGCGTCGTCCTGTCTCAAGGCCAGTCCGCCGGCTGAACGGGGCCCACGGTGTGGAGCGGAGGTGCTGGCGGGCCCTGGGACTCAGCGACTTACCTGGGAGCATACGGAGGTCACCGGCCAGGGCCTGCCGGCCGCCCTTGGCCCTGATACCAAGAGCGGGAAAGCAGAGGAGATGTTTTGGCGAGCGCGGGGAAGAGTTGTGAGTGAGCAGCCTTCAGTGAGCCGTCCCTTCCCGGGACCCTAGCGGCGGTGGGGGTTAGGGCGGAGCCTTGCTCGCCGGGTACCAGCACTTCCCTCCTTCTCCCGGTCGTGGGTGTGGCTCGCGCTGCTCTACAAGCTGCCCCTTTCCCTCCTAAGGGAATAAATGTGTTGTGGTCACCAGGACTTTGACTGCAGCCCACCCGGAGTCGGTCAGTGCCAGACCGAGTAAATTGAGGTGGTAAACGCCCGGGAAGAGAAGAGCGAAAGCTCTGTTTGCGTTTTCTTAGGGAGGTAATAAATATTTCCTGATTTTTTTGGACCTCAAATTCCTATTCTAAACCTAGGTTGAAGAATCTTTTTCTGGGGGGGGGCGGTGGAGGGAGAGCTGTGATTTCGTTCCTTAAAGCTATGCACCCTCTTTCCCGTCAATCTTTAGAGCCTTTACACTGCAGAGACCTAAGCCTTGAAACAGCAGCCCCTTTATCCAGGCACTGTGCTAGGCTGTGCGAATTCAGAGATGGTAAAAGCGATTTTCTTTAGTGGAACTTCCATACTTGTCAAGAGGCAGAACACGTACATGTGGCAGAAAATGTAATTTCCAATCAGTGTAAAAATGCTATTAGAGACGTTTCCAAGGTGCTGTTGGAGCACAGAATGGGGATTAATGCGTTCTTGAAAGAAGACTTCAGAGGGGACATTTAAGGATTTCCTTAGTCTGACCCTGACCTGCCTTTCCAGCCCCATCTTTCATACTGTCTGTTCTCTTCCCTCTTCCTCCCTTCCTGAGTTCTGGCCACATGTGCTTTCATGATTGAAGAGATTTATAAAAATACTCCAATTCCTTACCTAAAGAACTGGAACAGTTTGCTCACACTCTCCAGTAACAAATGCCCTGCTTTTGGGGCTTCCCTGGTGGTGCAGTGATTAAGAAGCTACCTGCCAATGAGGGGGACACGGACTCGAGCCCTGGCCCGCCCGGGAGGATCCCACATGCCGCGGAGCAACTAAGCCCGTGCACCACAACTACTGAGCCTGTGCTCTAGAGCCTACGAGTCACAACTACTGAGCCCACGAGCCACAACTACTGAAGCCCATGCGCCTAGAACCTGTGCTCTGCAAAAAGAGAAGCCACCGCAATGAGAAGCCCAGGCTCTGCAATGAAGAGTAGCCCCTGCTCGTCGCAACTAGAGAAAACCCGCGCGCAGCAATAAAGACCCAATGCAGCCAAAAATAAATAAAATAAATAAATTTATAAAACACAAAAAAACAAATGCCCTCCCTTCACTTCCTTTTCTGAATGAAATGTAGGTTTCCACATCTCTGAAGGCAATAAGTACATTTGGTATTCAGGGTTCTAATGTATTGCTTTGATTACTGCTAGCTGGTAAAATTAAAACATCCTTTAAAAAATATGGGTCTAAGGGCAAGACAGGAATAAAGATGCAGACCTACTAGAGAATGGACTTGAGGATACGGGGAGAGGGAAGGGTAAGCTGGAACAAAGTGAGAGAGTGGCATGGACATATATACACTACCAAATGTAAAATAGCTAGCTAGTGGGAAGCAGCCGCATAGCACAGGGGGAGATCAGCTCGGTGCTTTGTGACCACCTAGAGGGGTGGGATAGGGAGGGTGGGAGGGAGATGCAAGAGGGAAGAGATGGGGACATATGTATACGTATAACTGATTCACTTTGTTATAAAGCAGAAACTGACACCATTGTAAAGCAATTATACTCTAATAAAGATGTTAAAATAAAATAAAATTGAACAGAAATGAAAAAAAAAATATGGGTCTGCATATATTCCTTTTTATGGGGGGGTAGTGTGAGAGTTTTCATGGTTAGAGAGATAGTACTGTAGTCTAGGCGACAGTGAGGTAAAGGAAAAAATGGACTTTGGAGGCAGAAGTTTGTGTTTTAATTTTGTTTCTACTGTCCTCAGTCACTTTTTCTGTATAACATGCTTATAATAGTCCCAAGGTAACTGAGAGTAATATATGTAAAACTCTAAGCAAAATATCTCCCGTTTCAGAGATGTTAGATCCATCCCCCTTTGTGTCTTTGTTCACGCATTACTGGTTCCATTAATTAGTAGATAACAGAACTCTTTCCAAAATAAGTTGATCATGAATTGTAAAATGCACCTGATATTAATTTTTCATGGAAAATTACAGTACTGTAAACTATTGAATTAGAAGGAAAGTGAAGATGCTACTGACTTGGATTTCAGTTTTTAATTTTATTTAGATAGCCCTCTTCTTTCTACTCTGTTGATGCATAATTTTATTGGAAATTTTTCTAAAAACATCTGTGAAAGCACTCCTAAATGTGTTAGCTAATATGGTTAATAAATTTTGGATTCCCCTTGGGACTGATCTCAGTTTCCATTTCCATTTATTTTAGGGTAGCAGTAACTTTATCTGCCCATTGGCAAAAAAAAAAAAAATGTTGGGAAATTAGGTAATGACTCCCTCTCAGGACTGTGTTTCACATTTGGCAGAGTTGTGGTATGCAGGCGAGGGCTAAAACACAGTTATGTTGTAAAAGATACTCATTGCTTTGTGGCTTTGTTTTGGTTCTTGTTACTCTTTGATTTCTTTCTTTCTTTCTTTCTTTTTTTTTTAAGCAAATTGGCATAACATCCAGAAGTTGCCTTTGGAACTTGGAACAATGGATTCTCCCAGAACCCTGTGTCCTTAACTTTATTATATCATGCTTAGCCCAAATGTGCTGCTACCATTTTCTCTAAGTTTACTACTTTCAAAAGGAACTTAAAAAACATTTTTTTAAATGAGCTTTTTAATGAAGTGCAATCTAAGTCCTATTCACTGATTATTTTTATAAAGCTATCCTTATGAGTGTATAAATAGATAAATATATCTATTGTATATTAAGGATGTGTGTGTGTATAAATTTAGCCAACAGAGTTAGATATTAATTTTTAGTGAATATATATGCCTGGCACTTTATTTATTTATTTTCTATTTTTGGCCATGCCACGTGACACGTGGGATCTTAGTTCCCCAACCAGGGATCGAACTCCTGCCCTCTGCATTGGAAGCTCGGAGTCTTAACCACTGGACTGCCAGGGAAGTCCCCATATTCCTGGCACTTTATTTGTTATTTCATTCAATATAAATGACTGTCCTAAGCCCTTTTAAAGTAATCTTTCACTCTATTCTATTCCAGGGTTGGGAATCTATTTCTGGCACAGGGCAGGTATTACTATAATTCAAGAATGTTGGGCTTCCCTGGTGGCGCAGTGGTTGAGAGTCCGCCTGCCGATGCAGGGGACACGGGTTCATGCCCCGGTCCGGGAAGATCCCACATGCCGCGGAGCGGCTGGGCCCGTGAGCCATGGCCGCTGAGCCTGCGCATCCGAAGCCTGTGCTCCGCAACGGGAGAGGTCACAACAGTGAGAGGCCCGCGTACAGAAGAGAAAAAAAAAAAAAGAAAAGAATGTTGCCGGGGTATTTGTATCAGCAAAGCCCTTTTATTTTATTTTATTTTTTTTTAAGATTTTATTACAGTTATCTTTTTTTTTTTAACATCTTTATTGGAGTATAATTGCTTTACAATGGTGGGTCAGTTTCTGCTTTATAACAAAGTGAATCAGTTATACATATACATATGTCCCCATATCTCTTCTCTCTTGCATCTCCCTCCCTGTCCCACCCCTCTAGGTGGTCACAAAGCACCGAGCTGATCTCCCTGTGCTATGCGGCTGCTTCCCACTAGCTAGCTATTTTACGTTTGGTAGTGTACATGTGTCCATGGCACTCTCTCACTTTGTCCCAGCTTACCCTTCCCTCTCCCCGTATCCTCAAGTCTATTCTCTAGTAGGTCTGTGTCTTTATTCCTGTCTTGCCCCTAGGTTCTTCATGACCACTTTTATTTTTTTTTTAGATTCCATATATATGTGTTAGCATACGGTATTTGTTTTTCTCTTTCTGACTTACTTCACTCTGTATGACAGACTCTACGTCCATCCACCTCACTACAAATACCTCAATTTCATTTCTTTTTACGGCTGAGTAATATTCCATTGTCTATATGTGCCACATCTTCTTTATCCATTCATCTGTTGATGGACACTTAGGTTGCTTCCATGTCCTGGCTATTGTAAATAGAGCTGCAATGAACATTTTGGTATGTGCCTCTTTTTGAATTATGGTTTTCTCAGGGTATATGCCCATTACTGGAATTGCTGGGTCATACGGTATTTCTATTTTTAGTTTTTTTAAGGAACCTCCGTCCTGTTCTCCATAGTGGCTGTATCAGTTTACATTCCCACCAACAGTGCAAGAGGGTTCCCTTTTCTCCACACCCTCTCCAGCATTTATTGTTTGTAGATTTTTTGATGATGGCCATTCTGACTGGTGTGAGATATCTCATTGTAGTTTTGATTTGCATTTCTCTAATGATTAATGATATTGAGCATTCTTTCATGTGTTTGTTGGCAATCTGTATATCTTCTTTGGAGAAATGTCTATTTAGGTCTTCTGCCCATTTTTGGATTGGGTTGTTTGTTTTTTTGTTATTGAGCTTCATGAGCTGCTTGTAAATTTTTGAGATTAATTCTTTGTCAGTTGCTTCATTTGCAAATATTTTCTCGCATTCTGAGGGTTGTCTTTTTGTCTTGTTTATGGTTTCCTTTGCTGTGCAAAAGCTTTGAAGTTTCATTAGGTCCCATTTGTTTATTTTTGTTTTTATTTCCATTTCTCTAGGAGGTGGGTCAAAAAGGATCTTGCTGTGATTTGTGTCATAGAGTGTTCTGCCTATGTTTTCCTCTAAGAGTTTGATAGTGTCTGGCCTTACATTTAGGCCTTTAATCCATTTTGAGTTTATTTTTGTGTATGGTGTTAGGGAGTGTTCTAATTTCATTCTTTTGCATGTAGCTGTCCAGTTTTCCCAGCACCACTTATTGAAAAGGCTGTCTTTCTCCACTGTATATTCTTGCCTCCTTTATCAAAGATAAGGTGACCAAAAAAAAAAAAAAAAAAAAAGATAAGGTGACCATATATATGTGGGTTTATGTCTGGGCTTTCTATCCTGTTCCCTTGATCTATATTTCTGTTTTTGTGCCAGTACCATACTGTCTTGATTACTGTAGCTTTGTAGTATAGTCTGAAGTCAGGGAGCCTGATTCCTCCAGCTCCGTTTTTCCTTCTCAAGATTGCTTTGGCTATTCAGGGTCTTTTGTGTTTCCATACAAATTGTGAAATTTTTTGTTCTAGTTCTGTGAAAAATGCCAGTGGTAGTTTGATAGGGATTGCATTGAATCTGTAGATTGCTTTGGGTAGTATAATCATTTTCACAATGTTGATTCTTCCAATCCAAGAACGTGGTATATGTCTCCATCTATTTGTATCATCTTTAATTTCTTTCATCAGTGTCTTATAATTTTCTGCATACAGGTCTTTTGTGTCCTTAGGTAGGTTTATTCCTAGATATTTTATTCTTTTTGTTGCAATGGTAAATGGGAGTGTTTTCTTAATTTCATTTTCAGATTTTTTATCATTAGTGTATAGGAATGCAAGAGATTTCTGTGCATTAGTTTTGTATCGTGCTACCTTACCAAATTCATTGATTAGCTCTAGTAGTTTTCTGGTAGCATCTTTAAGATTCTCTATGTATAGTATCATGTCATCTGCAAACAGTGACAGCAGTGAAGCCCTTTTAAAGAAGTCCTCCTCAACCCTAAATCTGGATTGGATTTGTAAATATTAACATGTTTTGAGTTCCTTAATATATCATGAGTATATATGAAATGCTCTTATATATTTTATGCTCTGCTAGAATTATCATGTAAAATCGGGTAAATGCATTTGGTTTGCTATAAAATTGTGATATCTTCTTCTTTTTTTTTTTTTTTTTAAGTGAAAGAAGGTTTATTCAGGGAGAAACACACTCACTAGACAGAGGGTGGGCCATCTCAGAAGGCAAGAGGCACCAGGGTATGGGGTTGTCAGTTTTTATAGGGGTGGGTAATCATAGGTTGATGAGTAGAAGGAGTATTCCACCTATTTTGGGGAATGGGTGGGGATTTCCAGGAATTGAGCCACTGCCCATTTTTTTACCTTTTATGGTCGGCCTTGGAACTGTCATATGGGTGTGTCATTTAGTGCACTGATGTGTTACAATGAGCATATACTGAGGCTCAAGGTTTGGTGGAAGACAACTTGTCCACCATCTTGGACCTAGCTGGTTCTAACCAATTTATGTGTCCTTGGGCTATGTCATTCTTTTTTTTTTTTCCTGTACGCGGGCCTCTCACTGTTGTGGCCTCTCCCGTTACGGAGCACAGGCTCCAGACACACAGGCTCAGCGGCCATGGCTCACGGGCCCAGCCGCTCCGCGGCATGTGGGATCTTCCCGGACCGGGGCACGAACCTGTGTCCCCTAGCATCGGCAGGCGGACTCTCAACCACTGTGCCACCAGGGAAGCCCCATGTCATTCTTTAAAACGTTGTGCCCTGCCCCCTTCCTGTCTCATTCCCCCCTCAGATTTTACTCCCATAATCTTATGGGAAGCAGAGGGGCAATGGTCTGTCATCTGTAGCTGCTTCAGGGCTGAGTAGGGGCATCAACTCTGCCTGTCAGGGAGTGAAAAATCTCTGGATGCCTGATCTAGGGGCCCCAGGAGCAGGACGGCTTCTTGTTTTAAGTTGACATGAGCTGGAATCATTGCATAGCCATCATCTTGATGTGGAACTGCTTCTGTAGCCTCCCTATGAATCTTCTTGAAGATGAAGCACTTTTGGAACAGCATCAGAGTACAATAGTAACTGTCTATAAATGACAAAAGACTTAAAAGGTTAAATATCTGATTACAGTGTAATTGATAAAGAAGCTTGGTTACTGTTGTGACATAGAACATTTTAAGGTAACAACTAGAACTATAGCATTATACCAGGACATATCCAAATTTTAGAACCTTTACATAATTTTTAGAATGTCTATATTAATAACATTCATCCATACAGTATTTTTTAAATAGTTTTATTGCTCTTGTGATAATGCTGTCTATGTAACTTAACATACTAAATAATACTAGTTAAATATTTCTCTCTGAGATGCCTCAGGGGCCCTCTAAAACACCCCAAAGTTAGTTGAAAGTCAAAAGAACTTTAATTAAAATTTGACATTTGGGAAGTTTGTCAAAAAGTTTTAAAGCACTTGATCAAATAAAATCATTGGTCACTATGAGACAATACTTATTTCTTAACCGAAGTGTCAAGAGATCTCAAAAGCGAATACAGATTAAAGGCAAAGAAACTCACACAATCTGTTATCAAAAGCGGCATAACTTTTCAGTATTTTTTCATTCCTCACACGTTCTTTTACTGAAAACACATATCTTACCTTCCTTATAAGTTTCTTCCTCATTGAGTTACTCCCATAACTAAATTTGCTAACAAATTTGCAATACATATAATAAGGTCTAGTAAATCTAGGTAGAACAGAAGTATTTTTTCTTTAAGTTTTTTTTTAATTTATGTATTTTTTATTTATTTATTTTTGGCTGTGTTGGGTCTTCGTTGCTGCTCTCGGGCCTTCTCTAGTTGCGGTGAGTGGGGACTACTCTTTGTTGCGGTGCGCAGGCTTCTCACTGCCGTGGCTTCTCTTGTTGTGGAGCACGGGCTCTAGGCGCACGGGCTTTGTAGTTGTGACACGCGGGCTCCGTAGTTGTGTCTCACGGGCTCTAGAGCGCAGACTCAGTAGTTGTGGCACACAGGCTTGGCTGCTCTGCAGCATGTGGGATCTTCCCAGAGCAGGGCTCAAACCCGTGTCCCCTGCATTGGCAGGCGAATTCTTAACCACTGCACCACCAGGGAAGCCCACAACAGAAGTATTATACTTAACATTGATGACTCTAAAGACATGTCTATATTAATCAAACCAACAAGCTTAAGCTACCTTCAATACCAGATATCAGTTTAGTACTGAATATTTTACAGATAACATGAACCTGAAGTTCATTCTGGCTAGATTACTTTCTATTTCTAAGTATTTGTATAAGCATTTGATTTTCTTTAAGTCAACTAAATAGAGCTCTTTTATGAATTAATTTTTGGCAATACCGTACATCTGCAGCACACACATAGATACATACAAACATACAAACAAACACAGAAGCCTCATAATTCCCATTCCAAAATTTTAGCCAAGAGTCACGTACAGCATCAGTCTACAAAGGAGGTTGGATTAAAATTGGGTTTCTGGCAGGTGGAACAAATCAAGCTCACTTGTCTAGATGGCTAAACCCTTTTTACTCATATTTATGGAAAAGATACTTAAGATTTTTTTTTTTTTTTTTTGCAGTACGTGGGCCCCTCACTGTTGTGGCCTCTCCCATTGCAGAGCATAGGCTCAGCGAGCCCGCTCCGCGGCATGTGGGATCTTCCCTGACCGGGGCACGAAACCGTGTCCCCTGCATCGGCAGGCAGACTCTCAACCCCTGCGCCACTGGGGAAGCCCGATACTTAAGATTTTTATTTGTCCATGACAAGTTCCAAATTATTTACCCCCTTTTTCAAAATTTGCATTTTAAAAAGATGGCAGAGATAAGGGTTCCTGGAAAAAAACAGGTAGGATATTTGCATCTCAAAGGCACAGGTAAGTTCCTCCTTTGTTTCCCCTTTGTTTAATACTTACAAGCCTCTTCAGATAAATAGGGAAGGTTTGGGGAGTGGTAAAAGGATTGTGAGTTTTGGATTTGTTTTTTGGAGCTACATCTCTGGTCCTGTAAAGACTACATTTGTAAAATAAGGACAGGTGTTTTTTTTTTTTTTTCTTTTTTTTAAAGAATTGGGTGGCTACCACAATGATATTGAAGGACTGCTATACATTTACCTATGTTGAGGTATGTTTTACTTTCCTCATTTAGCTTAGGGGAGAAGTCCTTCTGCCAAATTTCTATCAGGTATGGTTAGCTTAGTCAGACCAGTGGCCTCCCATTTTGGTACTCTATTTACAAGCACTTTTGGTCATCCTCCCTGGGTTTAAGAAATTTTTAAATTATGGCCCTCAGTCAGGCCTTTGATCTGAGGCGGCTTGCCTACGGCCTCACGTGATCGCATTTTTAAAGGTAGCTGGACAATTTCTAGCCCACGTTTTTTTCTTTTTTTTGGTCCATTCCATTCCTATCATGTAAGCACCCTCAGCTTGAATTTTATAAGCACACAGAGTGGAGGCATTCATGGCATTTCAGTGTCTGGATCTGTCCAGTCAAAGGCAAAGAGATACTGGGGTGCAGGGGAATGCAGAAGAAAGCAACCTTTAGTTCTAGAGCTATGAACTAGTTTAACAGCCCATAGTTTAAAAGCTTAGATGGGGTGGAATGGAGATCTCCTCTCGCTGGGACTGAGGTAGATTCCTCTGACCAAGAGCAATTGTTTTTCTTGGTGGGTGCTATCTCTGTGAGGATCTCCAGCTTGGATTATTGTCGGGAATTTAGTGAGCAAGTCCCTTGCCAACAAGGGGAGGGAGCACTAAGGCATGAGCAGAAACTGATGTGCAAAGGTAAAATTTCCTAGCAAGCAGTTGAGGGAAGGAGTGAATCACTGGTTTGGGGCTTTCCATCAATCCCTGTTATTATACAGCTTGTGGAGGACAAGGGTCCAGGGAAATCAGTCACCACAGAGTAGGCGGCCCAGGTATCTAATAAGAAAATAACTTTCCTACCTTCCATGTCAAAGGTTACCCGAGGCTTCTCCGGAGAAATGACCAGGTGTCCTTTGGGAGCCAGGGAGGGTCCCAGGCCCCATCAGTCTTCGATCTTCCTGGCCATCATTGCTTTGGGAGGTCCGAGTCCCCTTCGGGACTGGGAGCAGTTCTGCTTCCAGTGACCCTCTGATTCACACTTAAAACAGATGCTTTTTGGCAAGATAGTGACTCTGATCCAGCATTCCTGGATCCTGTCCTCACCATGGGCCTTCGCAAGGAATGGTAACCCTGAGGTGGTGCAGTGGTTAGGGCTGCTGCCAATTGCTGTGCTTTTTGCTGTTGTCCCTGAATCCTTTTTGCCTCTCTATTGTTAAATACTCCAAAGGCCAAATCCATGAGCTGATTTATGGGGGTCTGGTGTCTCCAGCTCCTCGGATGCGGCATCAGGGGTAAATGGTCCGGAAGACTGTCCCCCCTCACAATTGGGGGAGGTAGGAGTTCACGGTAGACCTCTCGGGGAGGTGGACTCATAAAGAGATCATCTAAAACATTTGGCTCCTGTGAAGAAGGCACTTTGAAAGGGGTGTGAGCCAGGTACACCCGGCAGTTCTTTAGACCTGGATTATGGAATAGAGTCATGAACATTTGGATGTATGGGACTTCCCCCCATTTACCTTTCCTTTTACAAAATAGGTCCAGTTGCAAGATGGTATTGTAATTCAATGACCCAATTTTTTTTTGGCCAGATCACTTCGTCCCCTAGTTTGTACTGGGACCATACAGTATTGCAAAAGAAAATTAATTTTTTTCTTAAACCACCCTGTCTAAATTTTCCCCAGTTAGTTAATATGCATCTGTAGCAGGGAAGAGCCAAATCAGACTACTACATGTTGGATCTGTTTCATTTACTTTATCTTTTTATTTATTTATTTGATGTTTATTTTTACTTTTATTTTTGGCTGCATTGGGTCTTTGTTGCTGCGTACGGGCTTTATCTAGTTGCGGCGAGCAGGGGCTAGAGCAGGGGCTACTCGTCGTTGCAGTGTGTGGGCTTCTCATTGCAGTGGCTTCTCTTGTTGCGTAGCACGGGCTCTAGGCGCGCGGGCTCAGTAGTTGTGGCTCAGGGCTCTAGAGCGCAGGCTCAGCAGTTGTGGTGCACTGGCTTAGTTGCTCTGCGGCATGTGGGATCTTCCCGGACCAGGGCTCAAACCCGTGTCCCCTGCATTGGCAGGCAGATTGTTAACCACTGTGCCACCAGGGAAGTCCTGTTTCTTTTACTTTAACCTTTGCTTTCTGCTGCTTTTTTCACTAAAAGGATACTGTCTATACATAATGGCCTGCCTTGGGGAACCCTGCCCCTCTGCCTGAATGTTAAACCAAAGTGCCTTTGTTCAGGGAAACATCCAGACCCTGTTCCACTTGTGGATGGCTAAAAGAAAGAAGAAATTAACACGTCCCCTCCCCGAGACTGGCCATTCCAGGTGATATTTGCAGAACTTATGGCCTTTTTACTTTATTTCCTCATCTCCTTCCCTTCTCTGTGCTATAAAAGAAACTGGCATCCAAACCATGGTAAGATGGTTATTTTGAGACTTTAGTCTGCCATCTTCTTGGTTTGCCGGCTTTCCGAATAAAGTCGTATTCCTTGTCTCAATACCTCATCTCCCATCTGTTGGCCTGTCGTGCAGCGAGCAGGGCGAGCTTGGACTCGGTAACACATCCTAGCAGCGAGTCCTTCGGGATGCTTGTAGTTGCCCCCATTTTTTAATTGGGATGTCCTGATAAGATGGGAGTCTGATGGATACCGGCCAGGTGGTAGTTATTTGTCCTGACATTCTCCTAGTGTCAACAGTGGGGTCCCTGTGAGCACCCGAAATCTGCCTGGTCGGTGAGCCTGAGTAGGCCCTTTGGATTAGTCAAGGAAAGGAACAAGAGCCAGTGAGAGAAAAAGCAACCAGAGTCCCAGGGCCTAAATCCTTCAGAGAGGGAGGGAGGAGGCCTAGGCCCTGAGCCAACTAAATGGATTAACTTTATCAATTAAACAAAAGAAAAACAAATAGAAGGGTAGGGCTGAAGGACCACAAGGCAGTGATAACAATACAAGGTAACAGCTCCCCTCAGGATATGGTCCTTTAGATGGTGAGGAGGGCTACCTCTCCACAGAAGTAAAAGAGGCAACACCCAACGTGCTGGCAAAGCCAGCTGGGAGGCTCAAGGATAAGTAGACAGTCCAAGAAGTCAAGAGAGAAGGAGGATAAGAGAAATCCAGGACAGGAGGGAAGGTGTACAGCCATGATGCTTCCTAAGAGAGATTTGTAAGCCTGCTGAGAAAGGTGCTCACCCACTTCCTCTGCTGAGGGGTTGATAAAGTCTGCCTGGGACCCCCACAAGAGAAGTGCTTATGCACACTTCTGCTCAGGGGTGTCTTCTTAATACTTCAAAAGATGTAAGTACAAATTAATGTTTAATATAAGGTTTAGATATAAAATTACTGCATTATATCTAAGACATTGAGATTTGGTTTAAAGTAGATATTTAATCACAGTGCAACTGAAAAGCAGGCATTGAAGGCTTAGACCATTAAAGCTTTAAAGTTTTTAATTAACAGTGGCCTTGAGAATTAATTATATCTGACCATACAAGATATCCAGTACCTTGATGTTATCCCTGAGAATTAAATATGTGCTATAAGGGGAAACAGATTGTTTCAGTGTTTCAAACAATTGTATTCTTCATTGGTGTTGAGGTTGGAGCATTCCTTATGACACTGGGGACAAAAATCTAACGGGAAAGTCTTGTTTTCAGTGAGGTGTTTTTTCTTTTTTTTTTAATTTAATTAATTAATTAATTTATTTTTGGCTGCTTTGGGTCTTCGTTGCTGCACACGGGCTTTCTCTCTAGTTGCTGTGCGCGGGCTTCTTATTGCAGTGGCTTCTCTTGCTGCGGAGCACGGGCTCTAGGCGCGCGGGCTTCAGTACTTGTGGCTTGCGGGCTCTATAGAGCGCAGGCTCAGTAGTTGTGGCCCACGGGCTTAGTTGCTCCGCGGCATGTAGAATCTTCCTGGATCAGGGCTAGAACCCGTGTCCCCTGCGCTGGCAGGCAGATTCTTAACCACTGCACCACCAGGGAAGTCCCCAGTGTGTTTTTTCTTAAGGAATAGATGCTTGTCCTATTTTAAATAATGGGAACTTTAAGCATATATGTGGAAATAAGAAAACCAGGAATCTTACATGTTGGAACCCAGGAAGAACTGTTCTTATTGTTCTTACTAATTCTTATTGGGGAGAGATAGGCTTTCAGAGATTTGAATATGTTTTTGGGAACTGAAGGTTCTTCTAGATCTGAGTTTTCTCATTGTCTCACCCCCAACAAGCAGTTTCTCATCCCTGTGGTTCTAGCGTGTGAATGTAGTTCAGAGAGGAGCGTTTACTGGTCCAGTTCACTACCACCGCTCCCGGTGAATAAACTCTTGCACCAGCTGGACCACTGGCCAGCCTAGAAATTGTTATTCTTGGCGTCAGATACTTACTCCTGGTGTGTCAGCTGTGGATGGGGCACTGGGGTCTCGGGGTAGAGCACACTGCCACCTATGAGATGGAATCGCCTTAGTCCCCCTTCCAATCCCTATTCTTCATCAGGAAAGTCTTTTCCAGGAGTGGTTGTAGGGAGTGGTAGGTATTTGAGGTTTGTCTAGCATATTGCTTATTGGTTTAACTGCATAGCATAATTTATATATTTAAAAGCATGTATAAATTAAAAGCCAATTCACTAACTGGGAAATGATTTAAAAGCATGTATAAATTAAAAGCCAATTCACTAACTGGGAATGTAGGACGTACATGACGTCCCTAGTACTTATTTATCTTATAACTAAAAGTTTGTACAGTCATCCCTCAGTATCTGAAGGGGTTTAGTTCCAGGAACCCCCAGGATACCAAAATTCCCAGATGGTCAAGTCCCTTATATAAAATGGCATAGTATTTGTATATAACCTCTCCTCCCATATACTTTAAATCACCTCTAGGTTATTATACCTAATACCATGTAAATGCTGTGTTAATAGTGTAAATACAATGTAAATAGTTGCCAGGTGCAGGGCAAATTCAAGTTTTGCTTTTTGGAATTTTTTTTGCCAATATTTTCGACCCATGGTTGATGAATTCTCAAATGCAGAACCTGCAGATAGGAGGGCCCACCATGCCTTTTGACCACCTTCCAATTTCCCCTCCCCCACCTCCTGAAGTTTTGGGTATTTAATAACACTTTTGTAGCCTGATCTTTACTCTTTACAAAGATTCAAGCTATTTGTTTTTGTGATTCTGTTGCCTTCTGCAGAAATGAAGCTGTTGTCATTTCGGGAAGGAAACTTGCTGAGCAGATCAAGCAGGAAGTGCGGCAGGAGGTGGAAGAGTGGGTGGCGTCAGGCCACAAACGGCCGCACCTGAGCGTCGTCCTGGTTGGTGAGAATCCCGCAAGTCACGCCTATGTCCTCAGCAAAACCAGAGCAGCTGCCGATGTGGGTGTGTGTCACTCTCAGACCCCGACTGCTGTTAAACTGAGACTGACCTGAGGCAAACTCTATTGCACTTTATGATTCCTTTTTCTGATTAGAAGACCCAGGCAGAGGAGGCTAATGTGATTGAACTGTATCCAAATATTTGTCATAAAGAAATCAGGCTGTCTCTTGGGGAGGCTTATAGACTAGGACAGCAGGAATATGGTTGGTATTCTTGGTGTCTTCTGGAATGTAATCTAAACTCTGTTCTGGTCTAACATTTGATAGGTGACCCTGAACACAGTTTACATCTGCTTTCCTTGAGCAATAATGAGTCTGAATGAGGTGTTTGAGCATTTGGTTGAGGAGACCTCAATGATGTGGCCTAGAACACAGTCATGGATTTGAAGGAAATGACTCTGACTTCTTTGAAATAGCCTTTGATTTCTCCACCAGTTGGTTCCAAAGCCAATCAAATCAGCAGTTTAGAAGTGGTTGGAGGTTTGAGTGCAGAAGGCACAGGTCTGAGTGATGGGAGGTTTGTGTTCTAGGTCTCGCTATACTGCAGACCCTGTGTGGCCGCAGGCCAGAGGTGGGTAGGCTCAGCTGTGCCGTTGCCAGCTTACCTGTGGGTCAGTGGTCTGAGAGCTGTGTGCCTGCCCTTCTGAAGGGCTGTGAAACCACTGGCGTGTCTGGCCAGTGTTACTGGACTGTGAGCCCTTAGTATACTCTATTCTTTATCACTGAGGAATGAAGCCTCCTGCCCTTTTCATTGAAAAACTTTAGAACCTCTAGAAAATAGTAAGCCATGGCTTTCTAAGACATTGGGATGGGAGGTAGTGTGATACAGTGGAAAGAACATGGACTTTGGAACGGGAAAGATTGTCACCAGCCAGCTTGTGTTTCAATTTCACTGAGCCTTGTCTATAAAATGAGGTTGATGAGGATTATGTAGTACAATATATAGGAAGTGTCAAGCTAGGGGGAAGGGGAAGCTGGGACAAAGCGAGAGAGAGGCATGGACATATATACACTACCAAACGTAAAACCGATAGCTAGTGGGAAGCAGCCGCATAACACAGGGAGATCAGCTCGGTGCTTTGTGACCACCTAGAGGGGTGGGATAGGGAGGGTGGGAGGGAGAGAGATGCAAGAGGGAAGAGATATGGGGATATATGTGTATGTATAGCTGATTCACTTTGTTATAAAGCAGAAACTAACACACCATTGTAAAGCAATTATACCCCAATAAAGATGTTAAAAAAGAAAAGAAAAGAAAGTATCAAGCTAGTATTCTTTAGTGTTTGTATTTGGGAAGTTACTTAAGTTTACTTGTGAGCCGATTCAAGCTTTCCAGCTACCAGGGTGGGTATGATGATAAAAAGCCTCGCTGGTAGCATGGCAGACAACGTAGCATTGTCTCAATAAATGCCTCTTTTTTTCTTACCTTGAAATTTTCTTATAGGAATCAACAGTGAGACAATTGTGAAACCAGCTTCAATTTCAGAGGAAGAACTGTTGAATTTAATCAATAAACTAAATAATGATGATAACGTAGATGGCCTCCTTGTTCAGCTGCCTCTTCCGGGTGAGATTTGGACATCACCATTTAAAATGATTTCTGAGGATTTCCCTGGTGGTCCAGGGAGTAAGGCTCTGTGCTCCCAATGCAGGGGACCTGGGTTCGATCCCTGGTCAGGGAACTGGATCCCGCATGCCGCAACAAAGATCCCACATGCCGCAACAAAGATCCCACATGCCGCAGCTAAAGATCGCGCATGCTGTAAGGAAGATCCCGCATGCTGCAACTAAGACGCGGTGCAGCCAAATAAATAAATATTTTAAATGATATCTGAGGAATGGAGAGGCTTGTTTACTTTATACAACTGGCCCCTTGTGTGGATTTGATATAAAGGGGAGGTAAACTCAAGAGAGAGAGTATGTTATTAGATATGGGACAGACCTACTCAGAATACCAATTACTCCTTGATTTGGTATTGAGATCTTAAAGCAAAGGACCGTGGAAGGAAGCAGTTGTACAATAGGACACTGGCTTTGATCTTGGCGTTTGGCTTTGCTCGATGTGTGTTCCTTATATGCAGATGAAGAAATAAGTCATGGGGGCGAGCTGTAAAAGCGGAATAGGTTTTTGTGGCAAACCAGGTAAGCTGGAGTCAAGCAGTGCTAACTACGTAACAGTGACTTAAGACCACCGCTCTGATTTCTTTTTCAGAGCACATTGATGAGAGAAAGATCTGCAATGCTGTTTCTCCAGACAAAGATGTTGATGGCTTTCATGTAATTAACGTAGGGCGAATGTGTTTGGACCAGAATTCCATGTTGCCAGCTACTCCATGGGGTGTGTGGGAAATAATTAAGCGAACTGGTAGGTATATCCGTCTCAGTATTATCAAGGCAGTACTTACAAATGGTAAAAATTCATGCAAAGAGTGGAAACTCCCACCCCACAGCCTCTAGTCCTGCTCCCCAGAGCCTAACTCCTTTAGCAGTTGCCGACAACTGTTTTTGCTGTTTAATCCAGAAACTTCTGAGGGAAACTTAAGCTTTACTAGTGGTGACTGTGCAACTCATAACATTTTGCAGCTTATAAAATGTTTCCTTTTAGCTTTCGCTCTGTGTAGCGAGTGACAGTCCAGTTGACTGATGAGGCAATAAGCTTAGTGAATTCCTTCATTATCACAATTAGAGTCACATCCTAGGCCATCAGCCTTCCTTTTCCTTAGGTGCTCTTTCTAAGATAATTAGGCCCTATCTTAAATGCAAATATATTTATTTTTCATAGGTATTCCAACCCTGGGGAAGAATGTGCTTGTGGCTGGAAGGTCAAAAAACGTTGGAATGCCCATTGCAGTGCTGCTGCACACGGATGGGGCGCACGAACGTCCTGGAGGTAAGGGTTTTGCTCCCAGGGATGAGTCCTCTTCTCCCTTACGAGAGACAAGAAACGCTTGAGAGACTGCCCTGTGGATGTTTGGAAGTGTTAACTTTGTTTTTGTTGTAATTTTGTTAATAGGTACCTGGGGAGTAATCTTTGTAGGAGAAGCTGTATTCAGTGTCACTTGAAAGTTCATTTATATTCACTAGTATGGAACTAGTTCAGAGATAGATATGCCTCAGAAATTTGAGTTTTGAGTATAAGCGTGGTTGTAGACAATTAGAATTTCCAGTTACGGCTTTGATAGTTGGAGCTAAGATGTAGAACTTATTCAAAGTTAGTGTCCTGTTCTGTGCCATTTGGTAGAAAAAAATCTTAGACCAGTGCAAAGGATTGAATTGCTATTACTGTAATGTGTCATCATTGTGTCAAGTTCTATTTGAGACAAAGCTTCAAATCAGAGTTAATGTGATTATCATAATATGACTATACATGATTATATCAGAAATAACGTCAAAACTAAATATTTCCAGGTATCTTTCAGCACACGTTTAAGAAAAATCCTTGAGTAATCCTAGTGATATTTTGTTTAGAAAGACTGTTAAATAGGATGAGGAATAAATCTAAAGATGTATGACTCCAAAGGGTGGAGCTAGAACTAACAGGTAAAAGTTGAGTATTTGGTTTTTTTCTTGTTTGTTTGGGTTTTTTTTGCGGCACGCGGGCCTCTCACTGCTGTGGCCTCTCCCGTTGTGGAGTGCAGGCTCAGCGGCCACGGCTCACGGGCCCAGCCGCTCCGCGGCACGTGGGATGTTCCCGGACCGGGGCACGAACCCGCGTCCCCTGCATCGGCAGGCGGACTCTCAACCACGGCGCCACCAGGGAAGCCCTGAGTATTTGTTTTTTTTTTTTTAAAAAAGGACAACTGGCTGCCCAGAAAGTATGGCACAGAAACTGTCAATTATTTTTTCAGAGATGTTGAATTTCTGCCATGTTTTGCCTAGTTGAGATCTCATCCAATCCCAGCTCTGATTCGGAAATATTTTTTAACTCCTAGGTGATGCCACTGTCACGATATCTCATCGATATACTCCCAAGGAGCAGCTGAAGAAACATACGGCTCTTGCTGATATTGTGATCTCCGCTGCAGGTGCGAGCACCAGGGAAGGGGCGGGAGCACGTCACCTCAGGGTGAAGATGGGACTCTCATCTTCGAATTTGCCTGCTGCACTGCTGTTCCATTCATTATTCCCCTAGGATTGATAACGTGAGCTGCTTACAAACATGAGGAGAGGGTCGTGGTTGGAATACTGATTTCTGGCATTCCATTATACATTTGATGGATGAATGTTTTTTCTACAGCCTGTTTACTATATGAAGTTTAAACATTTCCTGGGTTAATAGTTTTTATAGTTTTTGTAAAACAAGCTAATTCGTTCTTCCAGGTCTCTTGCAATTGAAAGTCGATAAGAATCTTATCTAAGAATCTTCTTTTCAGTACTAAACCGATCATTCCTATCTCCATCTCTAGGCATTCCAAATCTGATCACAGCAGATATGATTAAGGAAGGAGCAGCTGTCATTGATGTGGGAATAAACAGAATTCAAGATCCCATAACTGCTAAACCCAAGTTGGTTGGAGATGTGGATTTTGAAGGTAAATGGTATAATTTTTTAAAAATATAAAAGTCAATAAATACTATCGTTATTGGACATTTAGGGCAGACTATTTTAACTGTTAAAGTTATGTTACCTTGGTAATGCCATTTAAAATGCTTTCCATGAGAATTAATTAAGAAAAATCTTTTTAACAATTACAGTCATTCTAGAATTATTTTAGGTGTTTGTATCATCAAATTACGGAGAACAGATATAGAGTTTTCAGAGAATTGTTTTGGTTTTTTCCACTTAGGTCTATTTTATAATTAAAACAACTTCAAGACTTTTAACAAGTCTGAAAATTTAATGAAGTGATTTTCCTAAACTATTGAGTCTCCTAAAAAGTGTTACAGATTTCTCATTTTCATACTGGGAGGAGAGATCACAGACCTGGCATGTTAAAAGTATGGGACAGAGCCAAATTGCTAAAATTTTGGAATTTGCTAGTAGATTTCTCCTTTCAGTTCTGATTTTATCTGAATTTTATGCCAATAATCCTATTTCTAGCTTTCTGTTTCCTCTAAAGCAGTCAGACCCAAGCCTAGGTATCTTAAGTATTTTTCCCTTTAGATTGGAGTAAAAAAAATCTTACTTTTTACTTTCCAGAAAATCACTTTGCTTGATGCTTTGGGCAAACAGTATAGTTAAATAAATAGGATAAAATTAAGAGAATATTGTAGGCAGGTATTAATTGAAGTAATACTTATTATTATTATAGTTACACTTCCCATACAGTTAACCTACTGAGATGTTTCTTTTTAAGTTGATTTAATATGGAGGAAAAGTATGGCTGGTAAATTATAGGTTATTTAGATATATAAATATTCACTGAACAACTCTGCTTATTATATGTGTGTTATTGATTTATTTATTTTTGGCCGCTCCACACAGAATGCGGGATCTTAGTTCCCCCACCAGGGATCGAACCCGCGCCCCCTGCAGTGGAAGAGCAGAGTCCTAACCACTGAGCTGCCCGGGAAGTCCCTATATGTGTGTTAGTTTATATTAGTATGTTCAAAAGCCTTTACTCTTGAGTAATGTAGCTGTGATTTTTTTGAATGAGTTTGAGGCTTATGAAGATGCTTATGTATTTTATTGCTTTTTCTTTGAATGCTTCTTCCATGATAAAGTACATACAGGTCCTTTGCCATAATTAAAGCAGTCTGCCTGTCTTATTTCTATGTAGGAGTCAGGAAGAAAGCCGGTTACATCACTCCAGTCCCTGGGGGTGTTGGTCCCATGACAGTGGCAATGCTAATGAAGAATACCATTATTGCTGCAAAAAAAGTGCTGAGGCTTGAAGAGCGGGAAGTACTGAAGTCTAAGGAGCTTGGAGTAGCAAGTAATTAACTATTGCGTCTTCTGTGTCACGAACAGCACTCCAGGCTAGTTCACGAGGAAAACCAGGCCAATAGAAATGCAATATTTATTCTACTTAAATGGTTTAAAACAATGCTTTCTATTTATTTGTAAGCTTAAATGGGTGGGTGTTTGCACACATAGCCCTGCAGTTACCCACCAGGGAACATGCCACTATCGTGCTGGGTCATGGGATCCAGCCAAGAGAAGCCATTAACCTACTGATTAACAGGGGGGCGCTGTCACACTGAGAATGGCTGCCTAACTTTGTCAACCACTTCAGTTAAAATTTGTCTTTTTCAGGAGGACAGCTATGCTTACCGCTATACCACCAACGCTGCACAAATTTGTCTTTTCTACGATTGCATTTCCCAAGTGCTATTCCAATAATGAGTTGATGCTCACTTTAGGTTCCAAACCTTTTGAGTTCAACTGGTCAAACCAAAGGAAAAATGTTGCAAGAGAAAATTAGGGAAAAGGTAAAAAAAGAAAGAAATGATGGTAGTTGAGTAGGAAAAAAATTACCCTAATTTAATATATGTACTGATTGATAACCAGAAGAAAAACTACATGTTAATAGCCTCCTAAGCTGTCATTTTGTAGCTTTTAGTCATTGGGAAAATGTTTGGGGTTGTTTCATTTGCTATTAGCCCTCGTTTTATGTTCGTTACCATCCCTGAGGTTTCCCCATTTCAGTTTTCTAGGATTGAAAGGCTTATTTTATAAATTATTCATGTGTGTTGTCATATTTGACTTTCCTACATCCTTAAACTTCACTGTCAAATTTTTATACTGTTGGGGGTGTCTGTATGGTTTCTTTAGTGTATCTTAAAACCTGTATTTGGAAAACATAACTTGGGCTTCATGATCATCAGGGCAGCTTGTATAAGTGTGCAACTCACTTTTCCACCAAAGAACTGTCAAGAGCTGCTGGCTTTTCTCTGATGCACCTGTTGGCTTTCCTTGATTGATTTTTGAGAACTTGAGTTAATACTGAATTTAATCAGACTTTCTGATTAAAGGACTTTTTTCCTTCATTTCGTTTTTTTAAATAAAACACTTCTGACTGGTATAGAATGAGTTTCTGAAATACTGTATCTTTCTGCTACTATCTTGTTGTGACCTAATTTTTCTCATTGGATGTAATCAACCTAAATATTCCTGTATTTGGTAATACCCAATCCAATGCCTTAAACAAATTGGTTTAAAGAGCTGTGGAGAAACCAGCCTAGTCCTTTTAATCTTACATCCCAAAAGGTTGTGCCAAGCCAGGAGTTTAATCTGTAAGAGTCATTTAAGTGGTTAGTCTTGTTCTGATTATTTTCTAAACCATATGTTCAATTTACACAGGACTTCTTGATGTGCTTTGCCAAGCCCCCCCCCCCCGCCATATATATAAATTTTTTTCATGTGTCTGTGTGTGTGTTTAAAGCATTAGTTTGATCGCACAGATTGAAAGGTATTTGCTGTGGCACATTTGCAGCGAGGATAGGTCCGGTGTATTCTGCTCAAGGGCTAGGTATTTGGCTTTCATGCAGGCAGAAGCAACTCCTGTTCCTGGCAGCTTGAGGCAGAGAGGAAGGAGAGCAATGCAGAGCTGACCTTCTCCCCCTCCTTGTTCATGTGCCGCCTTTATGCTTTTTCTTATACATTTATTTATTTTATTCATTTGTTTTGGGCTGTGTTGGGTCTTCGTTGCTGCGCACGCTTTCTCTAGTTGTGGTGAGCGGGGGCTACTCTTCATTGCAGTGCGTGGGCTTCTCATTGCGGTGGCTTCTCTTGTTGTGGAGCACGGGCTCTAGAGCACAGGCTCAGTAGTTGTGGCGCACGGGCTTAGTTGCTCCACAGCATGTGGGATCTTCCCTGACCAGGGATCGAACCCGTGTCCCCTGCATTGGCAGGCGGACTCTCAACTACTGCGCCACCAGGGAAGCCCGTCGCCTTTATGCTTTTGATAGTTTTCTGGAGACGAAGAGGGGTGATAGTTGCTAGAGATATTTTTGCAAGTGAGGTGTAGTTCCTGTACATCAGCCATGCCTGCTGACTCACCCAAATTATCAAACATGGAGCGAGACGAGCAGACAGGATTAAGTTTTATTGAACCGTAGTTACAAGTTATTGTTACTGCATGGAGAAGTACCAATCTGACAACCTATTAAAAGCGATGGAAATTAAAATGTTCGTGTGTGTGTGTACAAAATGCAAATGACAGGCAATGTGAAAATTACAGTGATCAGTTTACAACAACAAAAAATTAACATTCTAGTTTTCCAGCTTGTTTGATTAATCAAGCACATTTACTCCTGAATCCACAACATTTCTACAATTCAATTTGGACAAAATGCTATTGGAAATCAGCCAGTTTTTAAAACTGAAATGTTAAGGGTAGATTGTTAGCTCTCCCAAAATTGGTGCAGATGAAGACAAAGAATTTATACTTAAGCTCAGGCAATCGTCCTGGATTAGTGAAAAGCTAAGTAATTCTGGGGCTCTCAGTAGAAGTGGTGGAGGTTTAGAGCTTTACCTCATGGCAGTATCCTTGGAAGGGCGTTCTGAGATTTAATTTAATAAACACTGAGAGCTTTCTATGGACCAGGCACTGTACTGGCTCTGGGGATTACAGAGGCAATTAACTGTCCCTGTACTCAAGGTGGTTAATGATCTAGTGCCATTTGTCTTTAAAAAATAGAAAGGGATAAAGAAAAAGCACCTGCATTTGTCATCTTGAGTAAATGTGGTAACCGTAACCAAAGTGATTTACTCAAGATTCAAATCCACAGTTTTTTTGGAGAAGGTAAATGTCAGATGCATTGTGGCTATCAGGCACACAGTAGGTGGTAAATAAACAAGGTTGGTGTTTGTTAAATGTGACTTGAAGATAAGAAGACTGATCTTAAGTTTCATGAGGAAAAGAGTTTGCTTCACTATTAACGGGTTTTAAATCTACCCAATTTGTTTCTAATTATTCCTTTAAAGTACTAGTCTGACTAGTATTGCAGAGTTTTAATCTTCCAAAATTTCACATGAGCCCTGCCTAATATGCAATGTTAATGTGAATGCAAGTTTGACTTTGGGAATCAGGCCATTGAAAACTCGCAGGAAAGACCTACCCAAATGCATAATGAAATGTGACTCTGGGCTTTAAAAACCAGTGATACTAATTTAGAGGATCATTTTGTTGATTTGCCATGTGATTTGAGATTTCATTTTAACAGGAACTATTTTGTTTTTAAAATATCCACTCAAACATGTTGGTTCTTTCGTTACCAGACTTTTAGAAATAGCTTTCAATCTGGAAAAGCCCCAGGCACACTTCTGTGCTGGAACGAGACTCATAACGCAGATAGTTCAAACTTGTCCTCTGACCCTTAGAAGACTGAAGTGGATGGAGAGATAAGAGGTCCTTTTTAGCACTACTTAATATGCAAAATTGCAAAACAAAATTTCCAACCTTGGTCTATTAAAGTATGAGTATTTTAAGTTGTTTTAAGACCATCTAGATAACTTAAAATCTCAGCTTTAAAAAAAAAGTCTTAACTGATATTTGTTTTAATATAAAAATTGAGTAGTGCCCCTTTATCTTAGCTACAGTTTTGAGAGAAAGCATTTTTTCATTTCAAAAGGAATGTTATAATTTCTATGCTGGACTGCATTTTAAAATAAGGTGTAACATTTAGCTTTTGTTATTTTCATAACTACAGAGGGAAGTAGAGGGCTTTGCACATAAGTAGTACTTTTCATCAGCAGCTCTCCAGTTTTCTATCAAGCAGAATGACTCCCTCTGTTTGGTAAATAAGGAAACAGCTTTGGAAAAGTGAAGGGTTTTGGCCCAGACTCTCACAGTGAAGACTAAACCAGGCCCTCACTCTGTGCCCCGTCCGTCCTCCTAGAGGGTGGTCTCGCTGTCAGCTTCTCTTCCATATCTTTCCATGTCTGTGAAGTCACAGTCTGGCTCCATCTCTATCTTCACCTGTGGCACCATGAAGACTGGGCTCTGTGAGTAGCTGAAGGCAGGTGAAGCTGGACAGGAGATTTTGAAGTGCAGGGTGATGCTGAATGAGAAAAAGAAGAGGGAAGAACGATTTATCTAGGATTTGGTGTTTTTTAATGCTATCCCCCAGAACAGGGTTCTAGTGCAAACAGCTCGGTCTTTGCTTTTGAACTCTTAACACATCGCAGGAGCTAGCAGTATCCTGTCTGCTTGGCCTTCAGCTGTCACAGTTGCTGGTCTCACTCTTTTTCAACCTATTTATCACATTGCTGCCAAAGTGAACTTTTTGGATCATGAACCTGACTGTGGTTCCCCACTGTTCAAAGGACAGAATTCAAGCTCCTTAGCCTGGCGAGACAAGAGCCTTCTTTGCTCAAACTTCTGCCTGCTTGCTCTTTGCCCCATCCATCCTGGGTTCTTTGCCCTGTGTCTGTGTGATATTTCAGGCCTTTTCTCCATACCTGCAGCGCCTTCTTTTCTCTCTTTTTTCTTTGACTCTGCACATCTGGAAGACTCCTATTTATTGTTCCCAGATTCTCTGGGTAAGGCAGATTCCTCCTTTAGATGCCTGTCCTTTCTCTTATGTGTGCTCCGTTCTTGGCATGTGGTACACATGCCTGTCTTTCTATACTCCCAGAGGTTAAGCATCATGCCTGGTAGACCATGGATGCTTAATCTTTGTTAAACCAGATCATGTTGCTGAGTTTTTTCCTCACTGAAATGGAATCCTGCTATTTAGTTGTCTTTACTTCTAGGTACTTTCATAGATTCAGTAAAACACCAGCATAGTTGGGAGGTGCCATCACTAGTTATGAAATTGTCTGCATTTCTGACCTTGTCCCCTGCTTTGTGTACTTTAACAGGTTTTTGGAGGTGTCCTATCCTGGACCAAATTCTCTCTCCATTAACTGAAATTAGAGCATTAAGAGGTTTAATTTTGTGTAGGCTACCTTAACATGAAAATAAGATAGACAGTGCTTTTCTCTTAACACATTTATTTATAAAGATCTGTGGCATTAAGGGCATAGGAGCCCTGACTGGGGAGGTGGGATGAGAAGGCAGGCAGAGATGTCATTTGGACGTGCGACACAGTAGTGCTGCTTAGGGAGGCTTATTACCCTGGTGATAGATCTCTTCTCATCCTGGCAATGTGATAACAGCTTTGACACATAACTCCGAAGATCCTGTACATGTTTCCTAAAGTCTCTCAGGTGAGTCCCATCTCCGTCTGGAGCCAGCTACCTCTAGTCCTGGGATAGCCCGTGCTTTTACTGTCAGATGTAGCACAGTGATTCTTGTCCAGCTTAGGGCACACTGTAGGAGTGGGACTGCCCCCACCATCTTCCCTAGTAACGACTGAGGCAGACTTTCTTGCCTCTGAATTCCTCTTTTCCGTTTTTGATCCCCCCCTTGTTTTCAGTCATCAAGTAGTCCCACCTTTTTTGAGGGTGGCTTCTCATTAAGAACAGCAAGGAATCACATGGTTGGCACCGGAGTTCCTGGAACCTGGGCCTTGAATCCTTTCTTGACTGTTTTTTATCTCCCCTTGATCATTGATATTTAGTTAGCTTTCCTTGATACCCTTTCTGACCTTTGCATAGTAACCATGCTGCTATTCTACTCCACAGAGTATTAGAGCGCTTGGTGTTTTGATCTTTAGAGTTCATTCCTCCTGGCTTTTAATAATATATGCTTAAATCACGTCTAGCTTCTGTTTTCCTTTTTCAATATTTACTTTCAACTTTCATTCTGCTTAATATTTTGTAATAACTTCCTTTTCTGAAGTTCAGTACCTTTGTGTGGTGCAATCATATTATGTCAATAAGAGGACAGATTTGTTACTTGACACCCAATAATCAGCTCTGTACCTTTGTGTCCTGTGGTGGACCAGCAAAGGCCTTTTACTGAGACACTGGTTAGCCCGGGAAATCCTAGTCCCTCCGCTTTCAAAGCCATTGCTTAGGCTCTTATCTAACACTCAGAGAGAGAGTCTTATCTCATGGCTGTTACCTTCGGTCGAGTTCTGAATCACTGAAGGAGGAATCAGAGTGAGTAACTCCAACTGGAAGATCTTTGTCCTGGCAGGAAAATCAAAGTGTCAGATGTGGAGCAGTCTGTGAACTATTCTGGAGAGTATACCCTCTTTCTACAGTGCTCCCCTCACCCATTTCTTCTCCTTTCTATTCTCTAACCCCGTGGCCAGTACTACACAAGAGGAATACAGGGGCCTCACAGAGATGGGTGGCTTCTGGTTCAATTATTCCTTCACCCAGAGGTGGGTGAGAGGCATGGTGAGGGCCAGGGAAGAATGAAGAAGGGTGATGGAGGTATACAAATGAGAAGGGGGAAGGGCATGAGAAATTCAAAAGGAGGAGGTACTTCTGGAGGAGAATGTAATGGGAAGCCCTTCCTTGAAGGGCCCTTGTGGGGGCTGGCAGGATCCCCAGTATGGGCCTTTGGGGAAAGCGGCAAGCCCTTAGGAGCGCCAGTGTCAGGACCCATGTTGGCATCTTTCAGACTACTCCCAGGATAGACTGTGTTGTCTTGATGACAAGACTATCCACCAATAGGAAGCTGAGGCTGGAAGCGGGTAAAGGCAGCAATAAAATCCCCCAAGATCTTCATAAGCCACATCTGATCCTTCCCAGGCAGGTTCCCTTTCAACATGTGGAAGGTGCTTGTGAATCAAGCACATACAGAATCACAGCCCAACCACTAGGACCTTGACTAATTTATAATCCCAGTGTGATGCTACTTGTTTTCCTAAAGGGGACAACTCAGCTTGGCTTTGAGCTCTCAATCACTTCAGTAACCACTGGCAAACATGAGAGGCTCAGCAGGTCATGCAAGAGGGGGCAAGGTGGTGCCACAGGCATCTGAGGGTACTAGGGGTAAGGAGGGAAAGAGGGGGTTTGCCTAAACTAATGAAGATTGACCACTGAAGTCTACATGGTTTGATTTGGGGCTTCCATATGGTTGGAGTTCCAGTTCCTGTAGCCCAGTTCTTCTTGAACTCTGCCTAGCACAGGAGTCCTTTAGTATCTAAGACCAATAGACCTGAGTTAGAGATGAAAGTTCCTTGAGGAAGAGGTGGAGCATTATTAGTAAGTAGGAAGGGAGAGACACCGTGTGTTTTACTTACTGGCAACGCAGTGGATACCGTTTTTGGGATCTGATTGGACACTTTCCATGGGAATCTTTATAACTGAGGGAGGAGGGAACTGGGGCTGGAGAGAAACAGTGGGAAAAGCTGATAAATACCACCAATACGACAGTGTTGGCTTTCTTGCCAAGATGGAAAATACATGCGTCCACAGTGTGCAAACCGCCATCTTCATATCCAGACTAGACAGTGGGTGCTGCAATTACCCTGGGGCCCACTGAGGACACGAGGAAGGACAGAACTCTTGCAGGAATGTTACTCATCAGAACAGTTTCAGCTGCCGTGGTAACCAGTCACTTGGGAGTGAACCTCACGCAAGAGCTGAAGACGTGTATAAAATGATCTTATGTAAATTGAATCCCGTTTTTCCATCGAATGCATCATATAAACCAGAGATGCTTTTTCCCACCCCTGAAATAGTTCCTGGCATGTGGTAGCCACTGAAATATTTATTGAATGAATCAGTGAAAGAATAATACTTGTCTTTCAAAGGCACTTAGACTCTCAGTTTCTTTGTTCTCGGAACCTAACTTTGCAAATCATCTAAGTCATCAACAAGGGGGAGTTCCCTGCTGGCCTTACGGTTAGGATTCTGGGCTTTCACTGCTGTGGCCCGGGTTCAATTCCCTGGTCAGGGAACTGAGACCCTGCAAGCTGTGCAGCACGGCCAAAAAAAATCATCAATGAAAAACATGTGAGTGGGGATTATGGGCCTCTTACGTTCTGGGAAGAGGACAGTAATTAAGGGCCAGGGGAATTTTGGCCTATCACTACCATCAGAAGATGGTTTAATCGTCACCAATCAGTCAGCAAGGGCTTGCCTGTGAGCAGCTTTGATCTGCAAAAGGCAAGATTGCTAGGAGAACAGTTCACGGTGGAGGCAGGGATGTGGGTTTGGGTCAAACTGGGAGAATGGGAGCCAGGCATGGTGTTAGGAAGGACATGGGCAGCTTAGTGTGTTGGAAATGATCAGATTCAAAGCCGGAATGGTTTTCTTAGCTCCCTCATAGACATTTAGCCTATACGTCCATCTTGGGCGAGTCACTTCCCTTTTGGGGGACAGTTCCATCATCTGTAATGAACACTTGAACCAGACAGTCTTCTTCACTAACACTTTGTGA
This sequence comes from Monodon monoceros, assembly GCF_005190385.1. Classification (NCBI taxonomy): domain Eukaryota; kingdom Metazoa; phylum Chordata; class Mammalia; order Artiodactyla; family Monodontidae; genus Monodon; species Monodon monoceros. The sequence continues at coordinate 25,573,966 of NW_021703775.1, read as the reverse complement.
TTTACTATAAGTCCTGGACTGGCTTCTTGTCTGTTGACTCCCTGAGTGTTTTGGGGTGAGATGGGGAGGAAGCATGGGAGAAGAGAGGGGCAGATGGGACAACTGAGACTGAGTGGTCCCAGGCATCTGGGGAATGTAGTCACCCTCCTTTCAGGAGGCCACGTGCGTCTTCCCCCACCTCTCTGCCCAGGACCCTATGGACAGGCCCAAGCAAGGCTTGTCCCCCGTCCTCCCACTTGCCCGGGAGTCCAGTCTACTAATGAGTCCCTATTGGACCCCTCCCCCTGGGCCTGCTCTGTTCTTTGGAGGTCAGTCCTCATAACCTCCTCCATGATGGAGCCGAGTCTTCTGCCCTGTCCCCTCAGGGACCTACAGTGCTGTTGTAATGGCCCCAAGAGCCCACAGGAATGGGGGAAAATAGGCATGGCCAACTGACTTTTTCCTGGATGAGAGGGCTCTTCACTCTGGCCTACGCTGAGGGTATTCACATGAATAGACGCGATCTCAGCACACCAGACTGACACGGGGCCCAGGCAATCAATCGCTCCTGGCTACCCGAGAAGCCTCCCCACCCTGGCCATGGCAGAGGTGGAGGGAGGGTCTCTTGATCCCTCCCATCAGCCCAGGCCTCACATCCTCCCCACCTCCTCTTCACTGTGCTCATGGGCCCCTTTCCTTTTCTTCTTATCTGCCTCCTTTTTCTCCTTCTCTGGAAGGATGTTGTCAATCCAGGCCAGATCATGCTGGGAGAAGATGAGGTCCAGAAGCCTTCGAACGATGATGAGGCCCAGTATCTGTGGTGAGAGTTCAGAGAAAACCATGGGCTCAAGGCCCCGAACTTGGGCACAATTCATTTTCTCCCTCAGTCAGCTATGTTCAGGGACTTTTTCTGGTATCTTTGGAACATTCTCAAAGCTCCCCCAAACCACTGTTCACCTCCCACCCATCTTGGTTCCTCTCATCCAGCCTCTCCTCAGTTGAGTGGCGATGCCTACCAGTGACCCAGAGGCACAGAGCCTGTGACAGCTGTGGGGGGGGGGGGAGCCAGATGGGGACCGTGGGTGGAGAACTACAGTTATTCTTTAAATTAGTGGTTCTCAGACTTGAGCTTAGATCAAATCACCTGGCAGGCTGTTAATACCCACACTTCTAGGTGCTGGGTGAGTTTCTGACCCAGAAGGTCTGGGGTGGGGCCTGAGATTTGCATCTCTAACAAGATTGCCAGGAGATGTTGATGCCGCTGATTCAGGGATTACACTTTGAGACCAACTGTCCCCATGCCCCCATTTCTGAGAGCTGCCAATCTCTCTGCTAACAAACTGAATAAAGTATACTGGCATATCTAGAATTTTTAAAGGAAAGTCTAGAAAGTTTGGTTCTGTTCAGGATAAACAAAGGCAAAACACGTGCTCTTTGGAGAAGATTAAACACTGACTTTTAATAGATGCAATGGGTCCAAGTAGCTAGTTATGAATATTGTCCTTTCACCACCAAGAACTAGCCATTAGATGAGGTCAGGGAGAAAACCATCCAGCGGGATTTAACACTGGGTCCTCACTGACCCTGTGTCTTGGAAGCAAGCAGAGCTCGGGAGTTGGTCAGACCTGGTTTTTAAAATTCCTGGCTCTGAAAACAGAGCATGGTTGCTAGGGGCAGGGGTAGGAAGAAGGGCTGTCTACATAGGGACAACACAGAATTTTAGAGGTGATGAAACTGTTCTGTATCATGACTGTGGTGGCGGAATCGCTACTCTGTGTTTTTTCAAAACTCATAGAACAGCAGAGTCAATTTTACTGCATGTAAATTAAAAAATATCAATATGGGGGAAGGTGTGAATCTTGGCTCTGCTCCTTGCTGGTTGTGTGGCTTGAGTCACTCACACATGCTCTCTGAGCCTCAGTTTTCCAGTCTGTAAAATGGTAGTTCTTTAGGGAAGGTGTGGACTAAATGAAATAGCACTCAGTCCATGCCAATTGTGACGATCCTTTCCCCTCCTCACCTCTGAAACCCATGAGGGCACTGTTGGGGAGGATCCATTTCACTTTCCCTGGAGTGGTGGTTTTCAACCTTGGCTGAACATTTATGCTTACCTGTAGACTTACTATAAATACCAGTGCCTGGGTTTCTCTAAGAGATTCTGAGTTCATTGATTTGGGCTGAGGCCTGGGTGCATGTGCTTTTAAAAAGCTCCCAAGTGACTCTTATGAGCAGCCAGGGTCAAGAATCACTGACTCAGAATCCTGCCAGGATATTTCAAATCCTACTCTGTGTCCTCACTTTGGTCCCTAATCCAGCCCTGCAGGCTTTAGGGCCCACCTAGGGCTTCCCCCAAGCATTAGCCCACAGTCCCCCCTCCCATTCCCCATGCCCCAGCTGGGGCAGAGGCCACTGCCCTCCATGGGCGATCTAGATGCCAGATGCAACATGTTGTTGGCTTTTCTTCTTTTCACTTTTAATTTTGGAATAATTTCAAACTTACACACAATTTCAAGAATAGACAAAGAATGCTCACATACTTGCCCCAGCTTCTCCAAACAATGACATGTTAATGACATTGGACTCTGAAGTTCTAAATCTCTATTTCTAGCTCTCCCCATCCTATCCCCCCATTTATCTTTTCAAATTCAGTTATATTGAAGAGTGAAGAATTATATTTAGTGCAGATCTACTTCCGCACTGGGTTTGAATTTTGGCAGTGGGGAACTCAGTCTCCTTGTTGAATTTGCCCAGCTTCTCCATCGCACCCCAGAGTTGGGAAGGTTGGTTGGCTTTTGCATTCTCACTGAGCCGCCCTGACCTGAGCTGGGTGGAGGCAGGCGTGTGGGCTGTCACTACAGCATCCACCCACCACATACAACTTCCCTCCCCATCTCTCCTCTCCATTCCACCACACCCCCGCCCCCCAGCTCTACTTGGCCTGGAGTCACAACCCGAATCTTGATCTGTGCCTGCCTTTGTGACCCTGAGAGAATCAGGCCACTGTGGAGGAGAAGGCTAGGGTGAGTCTCCCCCTGGACACCTTCCCCATCTGAACCTGCTGAACACGAGGGGGAAGACTGCGCTCATCTTACCATGACTGGGAAGATGATGGCGGCCATCGTAGACTTGAGGATCCAGAGCACAGCCAAGCACAGTATCTGCACCAGGGTGAAGAGGTGGATCCGGCGCAGGGGCACGTGCCGCAGGAAGGCATGGTCCGGCTGGTGCTTGGCCGGCATCAGGAAGAGTTTGCAGCGATCCCAGAACTGGTGAGGACAGAGGAAGGCTCAGCCAGGCCATGGGGACCCTGGTGGCCCCTCTGGGGGCTTGGGTCTGGTGAAATGGGTGCTGCAGTGGGGTCTCATAGAGGGGAGCCCCTGGTCAGGCCTTAAGGATGCAAAAGAAGGGGACTGGAGGTCTCGGAGGATGTATAATGAGGTCTTATGGTGGGGGAGAGCTGAGCCCTTGGTGAGGGCTACAGCCCTGGCGCTGGCCCCAGTAAACATTGCCCACATTCAAGGAGAATGCAACTTAACAGAACACAAGCTATCCAAGACATCTGGTGTATCATGGTAAATAAAGAACAAAACAGAACAGAATGTTTTCTTCTGTGCAAATTGCCTTAGAGAAGAGAGAGGTGTAGTGAAATCCTCGTAGGAGTCAGCTCAATCTGGGTTTTGAATTCTGAGCCTCAGTTTCCTCATCTGTAAAATGAGGATTAGAGGACCTAAGGGGAGAGCCTTACCTGGATGCCATTCAGGGAGGCCACACCCATGTAGAGGAAGACTCCGTACAGCACTGGCAAAGGGATGTACTGAAATGAGAGAGGGAAGCAGAGCTCTGGACTGGGCCTCTGCCCAAGGCAGGCTATTGGCCACCCTGTTCAGGGTGACTGTCTGCTGAGCCACAGAAGCAGCCTGGTCAGCCTCGGCTTTCTCCAAGGGGTGAAAGAGCTGGATGTTTGGGGGAATGAAGTGTCTGCTAGCAGATCTGGAGCCAGAGTGTCACTGGGGAAGGAGATGCTCTCTGAGGCGCTCGTGCCCTCTTCTCTAGCCCAGTGGACAGTTGCTCTCCCAGCCTGGTCCCCCCTGCCCCTTTAGGGAAGGCCTTGCAGAAGCCATGTGGTCTGGCTGAAGATAGACCTTCCGGAACATGGCAATTCTCCACAGACTGCTCATTCCTGCCAGCCCCTTGCCACCTCCAGTGCCAGCTAAGGGCCCCCCCCTCAGACTGCATTGCTCAGCTTGCAGGGGACTGGGGACCTTTGATGAGCTGACCTACTAATGAGTGGGGAGCACCTGCTGATGGACAAAGCTCGTGCCTCATATACGATCAGGTAAAAAAGAATCAACAGAAGTGTATGAAGTAACCCCTACTGGCTGACAACCAACTGCTGATGGTTTGGTGGGTATCTCTCCTTCCCATCATGCTCACAGGTAGTTTGTTGGCTTTTTCAAAAGTTGGATCATGTCACCCATACTGTTCTACAATCATCACTGTGACTCTTTAGAAGACTTCTGAGGTATGTCTCTCCAAGCTGAGTCTTTGCTTCTTTCATCCTTCCCTTTACCTGCACCCGTGGCTCACCACTGCGAGCAAGGCTACTCTGCTCGCTCCCAGGGCAGCTGTGCTGAACACTTGTGAGAACACAAAGTACTGTGTCCAACTTTTAGAAGTCATTTAAGAATGTTGGCAAATCCAAGCAAATCAATAACCTCTCGTTTAAAATTAGGCTGTGCTCATTTTTTAAACACAAAGCGTGATTTGGACCCATATGCTATAAACCTTAAACTACAACACTTGAATTTAAAGAAAGGAAATCTGGGCCCATTGCATCATTCCATCTGTACATGGCTTATGAAGTTTTTGCCTAATTATGAAATAAGGTCAACAGACTATTGTTTTAATAAGATATATATGTGTATACAAAATGGAATATTATTCTATTACACAGCCATAAAAAATGAAATATTGCCATTTGCAGCAACATGGATGGACCTAGAGAATATCATACTAAGTCAGACAGAGAAAGACAAATATTTTATGATATCACATATGTGGAATCTAAAAAATCATACAAATGAACCTTTATACAAAATAGAAACAGGGACTTCCCTGGTGGTACAGTGGTTAAGACTCCACGCTCCCAATGCAGGGGGCCCGGGTTTGATCCCTGGTCAGGGAACTAGATCCCGCATGCATGCTGCAACTAAGAGTTCACAAGCCACAACTAAGGAGCTGGCGAGCCGCAACTAAGGAGCCTGTGAGCCACAACTAAAGAGCACACCTGGGACTTCCCTGGTGGCGAAGTGGTTAAGAATCCACCTGTCAATGCAGGAGACATGTTTGAGCCCTGGGCCTGGAAGATCCCACATGCCACAGAGCAACTAAGCCCATATGCCACAACTACTGAGCCTGTGCTCTAGAGCTCGCGAGCCACAACTACCGAAGCCCACAAGCCTAGAGCCCAGGCTCCGCAACAAGAGAAGCCACCACAATGAGAAGCCCGTGCACTGCAACGAAGAGTAGCCCTCGCTCGCCACAACAACTAGAGAAAGCCCACGCACAGCAATGAAGAGCCAACGCAGCCATAAATAAATAAATTTATTTTTTAAAATTCATATTAAAAAAATAAAAATAAAGAGCATGCCTGCTGCGACTAAGACCCGGTGCAACCAAATAAATAAGTAAATAAATAAGTCTACTTCTAAAAAAGCAAAACAAAACGGAAACAGACTCACAAAGAAAAGAAACTTATGGTTACCAAAGGAGAGAGGGAGGGGGAGGAATAAGTTAGGAATATGGGATTAACAGATACACACTATTATATATACAATAAACAACGAGGATTTACAGTATAACACAGGGAACAATCTTCGATATCTTGTAATAACCTATGATGGGAAAATAATCTGAAAAAAAAATCTGTACTAATCAGCCTCAAAGTGTGGGAGAATTAACAGAGAAATAAAACCTTAAAAGACTAAGCTATAGGGGCTTCCCTGGTGGCGCAGTGGTTAAGAATCTGCCTGCCGATGCAAGGGACACGGGTTCGAGCCCCGGTCCGGGAAGATCCCACATGCTGCAGAGCAACTGAGCCCCTGCACCACAACTACTGAGCCTGCGCTCTAGAGCCCACGAGCCACAACTACTGAAGCCTGCTCACTGCGACAGAGTAGCCCCTGCTTGCCACAACTAGGGAAAGCCCACACTCAGCAACGAAGACCCGACGCAGCCAAAAATTAATTAATTAATTAAAAAAAAAGACCAAGCTATAATCTGTAACAACACAAATTTAAGATGGCTTAAAACTTCCCTTTCACCCTAATGAGTGTGAAAACCACATCAAACTGAGTTGTTTTAGTTTATAGTTACCAGTGACTGATTATCAAGTCACCTCATTATCAAGACTAGGAAATTGTCTCCAGTCTTGTCATTTGCAGGCTGAAGCAGCTTTCTCAGAAAATCCCAATGGCCCATGACATCACAAGTGATAGTGCTGTGATCTAGAATTCTAGATTAATTGGTGCAAATCTTTCTTGGATCTCCAGGGAAAGGCCCTTTTCAAATGTTAGTGACACAGTCAAGTGGCAAAAAGATGCCTCTGGTGTCAGCTTTATACCACCTGCTAAAGGAGTGAACAAGGATCACAGCCCTACAAACATAAGGACATCACAGCCTTCCCATATAATTTGAGGCTGAGATCATGAGAACAACATGGGGACCAGAGGGGGCACTTCCACATGGTCAGGAGTTCCTCTGAGGCAGAATACAGTAATCCACAGTCTTAATGAGCTGTGGTGAGTTGCAGGCAAAAAAGGAAACAAAACAAACAAAAAACCTTTGGGGCTTGGGATGAACTGAGAATCTGCAGAACTGAGTGTGTAAGCCATTTATGCTGCCCATCAGGTACATGGTCACTTCATCCCTCAGTGCCCTCGTTTGACAAGATAACCAAATATTTGCAAATTGGTGCTGGAAGGACTGAAGATTATTGTTAGGGGAAACACTGACCAAAGCCGCCCGCCCTGGCCAGGCAAGATAGTAGCCACGCGCACGAATCATCTTACAACAGGAGGTCCTGGTAAGGAACGAGGAACTAATAAGCTACCACCAACGGGAAGAATTCGGGAAAGTTCAAAGAAGAGAGGAGACACCAATCCATATGTCCTACCAATCTCCCAGAATCCTCGCAGGAATCATCTTGGCTGAGTGATGCACACGCCACCAAGAAGTGCCCTGAGTCAGAATGATTGGCCAGAGACAACCCGGAAACTAACCCAATCACCATAAAACCTGAGACTTTGTGTGGCAGAGCAGTTCTCCTGGGTACCCTTACCCTGCTGCTCTCTGCCCGGGCGCCCCTTCCCAATAAAGTCTCTTGTTTTGTCAGCGTGTGTATCTCCTCAGACAATTCATTTCCGCGTGTTAGACAAGAGCCCACTCTTGGACCCTGGAAGGGGTCCCCCTTCCTGCAACGTTATCACTGATCCTCTAATAAACATCACTGTATCTAATATCAGTCTGACCATCCATTGATACGGAGAGAGGGGTGGGGGTGATTTTGTTCCTTGCTGCTCAAAGTGTGATCTTTGGACCGGCATAATTTGGTACCATTGGAGAATTTGTTAAAAACATAGAATTTGGGGGACTTCCCTGGTGGTCCAATGGTTAAGACTCCATGCTCCCAATGCAGGGGGCCCAGGTTTGACCCCTGGTCCGGGAACTAGATCCTGCATGTTTCAACTAAAGATCCCGAGTGCCGCAACTAAGACCTGGCGCAGCCAAATAAATAAATAAATTTTTTTTTTAAATGCAGAATTTGGCGCCCGCCCCCCAAGACCTACTGAGTCAGTATCTTCATTTAACAAGATTCCCAGGTGATTTTTAATACACATTAAAATTTTTTTAAACATTTCTTTTGGAGTATAATTGCTTTACAATGGTGTGTTAGTTTCTGCTTTATAACAAAGTGAATCAGTTATACATACACATATATCCCCATATCTCCTCCCTCTTCTGTCTCCCTCCCACCCTCCCTATCCCACCCTTCTAGCTGGTCACAAAGCACCTAGCTGATCTCCCAGTGCTATGCGACTGCTTCCCACTAGCTATCTATTTTACACTCTCTCACTGTGTCCCAGCTTACCCTTCCCCCTCCCCGTGTCCTCAGGTCCATTCTCTAGTAGGTCTGCATCTTTATTCCCGTCTTGCCCCTAGGTTCTTCATGACCTTTTTTTTTTTTAAGAGTCCATATATATGTGTTAGCATACAGTATTTGTTTTTCTCTTTCTGACTTACTTCACTTTGTATGACAGACTCTAGGTCCATCCACCTCACTACAAATAATTCAATTTCGTTTCTTTTCATGGCTGAGTAATATTCCATTGTATATATGTGCCACATCTTCTCTATCCATTCATCTGTCAATGGACACTTAGGTTGCTTCCATGTCGTGGCTATTGTAAATAGAGCTGCAATGAACATTGTGGTATGTGCCTCTTTTTGAATTATGGTTTTCTCAGGGTATATGCCCAGTAGTGGGATTGCTGGGTCATATGGTAGCGCTATTTATAGTTTCTAAGGAAACTCCATACTGTTCTCCATAGTGGCTGTATCAATTTACATTCCCACCAACAGTGCAAGAGGGTTCCCTTTTCTCCACACCCTCTCCAGCATTTATTGTTTGTAGATTTTTTGATGATGGCCCTTCTGACTGGTGTGAGGTGATATCTCATTGTAGTTTTGATTTGCATTTCTCTAATGATTAATGATATTGAACATTCTTTCATGTGTTTGTTGGCAATCTGTGTATCTTCTTTGGAGAAATGTCTCTTTAGGTCTTCTGCCCATTTTGGGGTTGGGTTGTTTGTTTAATTGGTATTGAGCTGCATGAGCTGCTTGTAAATTTTGGAGATTAATCCCTTGTCAGTTGCTTCATTTGCAAATATTTTCTCGCATTCTGAGGGTTGTCTTTTGGTCTTGTTTATGGTTTCCTTTGCTGTGCAAAAGCTTTGAAGTTTCATTAGGTCCCATTTGTTTATTTTTGTTTTTATTTCCATTTCTCTAGGAGGGGGGTCAAAAAGGATCTTGCTGTGATTTATGTCATAGAGTGTTCTGCATGTGTTTTCCTCTAAGAGTTTGATAGTGTCTGGCCTTACATATAGGTCTTTAATCCATTTTGAGTTTATTTTTGTGTATGGTGTTAGGGAGTGTTCTAATTTCATTCTTTTACATGTAGCTGTCCAGTTTTCCCAGCACCACTTATTGAAGAGGCTGTCTTTTCTCCATTGTATATTCTTGCCTCCTTTGTCAAAGATAAGGTGACCATATGTGTGTGGGTTTATCTCTGGGCTTTCTATCCTGTTCCATTGATCTATATTTCTGGTTTTGTGCCAGTACCATACTGTCTTGATTACTGTAGCTTTGTAGTATGGTCTGAAGTCCGAGAGCCTGATTCCTCCAGCTCTGTTTTTCTTTCTCAAGATTGCTTTGGCTATTCGGGGTGTTTTGTGTTTCCATACAAATTGTGAAATTTTTTGTTCTAGTTCTGAATACATATTAAAATTTGAGAAGCCCTGGAACAGAACTCGACTGGAGGAACTGGTACAAAAATAGGTGAAGTTAATAAGTGATATAGAAAAATTAATAAAAATAGAACCACTAGTAACTAGGATCCAACTTGCACCCCCTAAATTTGTAGCATCAGAGGGACCTCTCTTCTGTTGGCTACATAAATAAGAATGAAAAATTTCAACTAAAGTATGGTCTTGGGTAGACAGCTCTCTAATGTAAGTTCTCTATGAGTCTAGTACTTGGCTATGCCTAATTTGACAGAACTAGGCAAACTTACAGTTGCAAAAAGTTAAACAAGTTTTATGGAAAATTTTCTTGATTGGTAATAAATTCTGGGATTAAATCTAAGAATACAGATCTGGATTAAGTTGTATTTTTCTTTAACTGGCTATACCAAATAGCTCTCCTTTACCTAAAATCAATCTAATATTTAGTACTGGTGTCAGCTAGTGATAATGCTTTAATCACCTAACAATTTTGAAAGCCTTGATATACACCTTGATACAATCTAATCAGAAATCTTAAATCTTATATTCAATAAAAATCTAGATGTCTTCCATGCTATAAAACTTATCAAATAGATTAATGGTTAAATAAAATGATTATATATATTTTTCCTCTCACTGTAAAAGAACATGAGCAGGCAAATTTTTCATATCCTTTTGTGATTGAATGCAAAGACAATATCAGAGCATCTGGAGCTATAATAAACCCCATAAAAACTTTTTCATTACAGCCAAAGCAATAATGAATATTTCCCCGTATCTGGCATCTTATCCTATTTATAGAGCCCATTTAGGTTTTTTTTGGCTGTGCTGGGAGACTTACAGGATCTTAGTTCCCTGACAGGGATCGAACCCGGGCCACTGCAGTGAAAGTGCCAAGTCCTAACTAACCACTGGACTGCCAGGGAATTCCCCCATTTAAAAAAAATTTTTATTTATTTATTTTTGGCTGCTTTGGGTCTTCGTTGCTGCAGGCGGGCTTTCTCTAGCTGCGGTGAGTGGGGGCTACTCCTCATTGCAGTGCTTGGGCTTCTCATTGGTGCGGCTTCTCTTGCTGTGGAGCACGGGCTCTAGGTGTGCGGGCTTCAGTAGTTGTGGCACACGGGCTTAGTTGCTCCGCGGCATGTGGGATCTTCCCAGACCAGGGCTCGAATCCGTGTCCCCTGCATTGGCAGGCGGATTCTTAACCACTGCACCACCAGGGAAGCCCCCGCCATTTGTTTTTATAAGATGCATAAATTAATACAGAAATACAGTCTGCAGCTTGGAAGTTACAACATTTGTGCCGAAAACTGCAGCAGGGGACTTCCCTGGTGGCGCAGTGGTTAAGACTCCGCGTCATGACCTGTCAGTGGCCCTTTCCCTTAATGCCTTCAGAAGGCTTTCCTTTCTTGAATTAAGCTGAGCTGTAGTCACCCAATCTTTTGCAGCTATTTTTCCCTTTGAATATCTTTTTACAAGCTCATTCGCGGTAAGCTTGTAAAACAATGAAGGCTAAAGAACCATGATGTTAATTCATTTGTTTACAACGGAAAATATTTCTGGCTTGAGAGCTGGTGCTGGGCACAACCAAACAGGTTTGAGGTTGGGTATTTTTTTTAACGGATGTTTCCATTTGGCAGGAAACAGATTGCATACGGGGCGTGGGGGGCAGGCATTTTGTTTATTTAATAAGAGTATTTTAAATGGCCAGGGAATGTCTACTTTTGTGGAGAGGCTGCCAAAGAGCCATTGCGCCTTAACCAACCCCCACACCCCCGCCCAGGCAAATTCATATGTTAAAGTCTTAACCTCTAGTACCTCAGAATGTGACTGAATTTGGAGATAGATCCTTTAAAGAGGTAATTAAGGTAAAATTAAGTCATATGGATGAAGCCTAATTCAATACAACTGGTCCTTATAAGAAGAGACACAGGACACATTACATAGGACACAGACGTGCACACATGAGGAAAGACCATGATCTACTTCTAGAACATAAATGTCTAGTTTAAGCCACCCAGTTTGTGGCCTTTTGTTGTGGCACCCAGAGCAGACTAATACAAGAGGTGAACGGCTGGCATGGAAAGCCTTTCTGGGGGACCCATGCTCCAAATGCACACCCCATTGCTATCATCTCTTCCAGCTGACCTGGAAGGACATGAGCAAGAGGGGCTTCGAACAGTGTGGGAAAAAGTCACCTATGCGCCCAAGACATGCAACAGAGGAGCAGAAAACAGGCCCCAAGAACAAGGACAGAAGCCTCCCTCTCCCCTGCAAGTTTTAAACTTCAGAAAATAGGTGAGCAAGGAGGCCATAAACCACAACGTGGAAACACAACCAGCTTGAGAAGCTACTGATTTAAGCAAGGATGGAAATTGGCAGAAATGTCTGTGGGAAGTGTCCTTCAGAAAGGTGAGGGTGGACCCTGGGAGGGGTGGGAAAGAGCAGTGAGGATGGCCTGCTGCTGATAATAAAGGATGCAACATTACAGAAAACAGTAATAACGATGAAACATGTCTGGCCTAATAGGATCCTGCCTTTTTAGGGGCCTTGTGGGGAGGCCGTTCCCCCCTCTGAGGCATCGGATCAGTGCCTTCTCAGGCGGACAGGGCCCTAGCAGAGGGTGCAGAGCCTCACCTGCAGGATGGGAGCCAGGAAGACAGAGATCCCTGTCAGGATGAAGACAATGGTGCCGGTCACTCTCTGTTCCCTGGCAGAAAAGAACACACGGTCAGGGTGGATTGGGAGATGCTCCATGACCATTCCAGCCCTCTGTGGGCACTTGAAGGTTGTGTCCGAGGCTCTGGCCTCTGCCTTGCTGCCCCATTCCAGAGAGTAAACCAGTGACGTGAGGACCAGCTGCCTGGCACATGGGAAGAGAGGGAATCCAACTGAGGTGAGGGCATTTGTAGGGGTGTTCAGGAGGTTATCCAGTGCAGTGGCTAACAAGGGGTGCTTGAGCCAGACCAGCTTGGGTTGAATCCTGGCTCTGCCACTTACTAGCTGTGTGGCATCAGGCAAGGCCCTAAATGTCTTCAGCATTAGTAGAACATGACTAATGGCACGCACCTCAGGGGTTGTTGTGAGGATGAAGTGGGATATGAAGCGCTTATCATCCCTGCCTTTTGATTATAATAAGGTCCCACGCTTGTAAAGCACGACAGAATGAGGATTTAAGGGAATGGGGCCTGGCTGCTGGCAGAGCAGGTATCAGGGGCTGGAGGGCAGGTATGTTTTCTGGAGTGCTCAGACCCAGGCACAAGTCCAGGGGAAGCTTGGGGCTCTGGGGCAGATTGCTCAGGCCCAGCCATCTGGGGCTCAGGGGTTGGGGAGGGGACCCTGCCCTGACCATAGGAACCTTGCTCAGGGCTGGCCGGGCAGCCCAGGAATTCCGAGGTAGTGAGGAGAAGCTCTTAGGACAGCCATGTATGAGAATGCCAGGGTCTGATGTGGGCTCACCCCAGAGGTCCGAAGGGGTGGAAGATGCGCTTCCCTGCCTGAAACATTCACATGACAGGAGGGGCGAGTGAAGGAACGGAAGTGACAGGGCATGGGCCACAGCCCAGGGGGTGGGAGTGGTCCTGGAAAGGCTTTCTGGAGGAATGGAGATTGAGCAGGACCCGAACCCTGCTTTGGGGTATTTGGGGGACGGCATGGCTAGGGAGTCTTGAAGAGGAGACAAAGAGTCAGGTCAGAAGGGGCTCTGTGGGAACTCTTGAGCAGCCTATACAGGTGAGAGGTGAGAGCATGTGTAGGGGCTGGGGTGTACTGACTGGAATCTATTAAGAAGAAAGCACCGCTTAAAACTGACTTTTCGTCTCCCTCTTCCCTCCCTTCAGGGATATCACTCCTATCCCTGTGGTTCCTGGGTTGTTAGAGAAGGGGCCCTATTCACCCAAATACCTTGATGGTAAGAAAAACCTGCTTTCTCTCCCTACTACCCCCAATCTGACCACTCCTGCCCAGGTGGTCCTCAGGCCCTGACCACCACCTACCTGACCCCCAGGAACTGCGGCTGCTCCCCAGGGGCGCTGGTCTCCGTCTCCATCTTGAGGCTGTCGATGTGGGCAATGGAGATGACCGTGGCAGCCACGTACCAGGGGAGCCCCATGAAGGAGCAGAGAGCCATGAGGATGCCCACCCAGAACAGGTCCAGATGGTAGCCAGCAGCCTTCTGCAGGGGCAGTGGGAGGGAAGAAGCTGTCTAGGGAGCCTGTTCCCAACCACCTGTTGGGGTGGGGTGGGGGAGACAGAACTCTCCCAAGGCAGCCATTTTGTGGAACATGTTTTGAGGGCTCCCCGTGGGCTTCTACACAGCACCCTGAGAGGACTGCCACCCTGAGGTGATCAGGCCTCACCAACCCCAGGGTTTGGTGAACCAGGGAACTGATGCAGGTAAGGGAGGAGAGGGGTGTTCAGGCTTGGAGAGGCCCTGGGTTTGGGTCCTTGGGAAGAAGTTCTCCTACCCAGCAGCCCAGTATCTCTATAATTCCCTAATGAGGGGTCCCAGGTGGGGCAGGCCTAGGCCAAGCCGAGAGTGACCCAGGCTGGGATGGGGGAGAGAGTAGTCTGAGTCTCCTCAGACTCAGAGGCAGGGAGGACAGTTGGTGGGGCCAGGAAGGCTATGGATGCTCCTCTGCCTTATGGTTCTGGGTCAAAATCCCCTTGTTAGGATCTGTTCAGACTCCCAAGTTCACTGTCAGGAGACAGAGCGGGAGGGTCACTTTGGGAGAAGCAAGGAGCCGTGCCCAGTGGCCATCCTGGGCTTGGTCCTGGTCCTTGGAGCCTTCCCGCTGGCCCTTCTGGCCTTACCCACATCTGGAGGTCACATTCTCCCCGAGGTCACATTCTCCCCACCCCCGGAACTCCAGTCTTCTGCCCTCATATTTTGCTTCACAAATGGCCCAACATTTTGAAAGAAGCACCTCCTCCCTCCTTCATTCCTTCTGACTCTGTGGAAAGAAAGAGATTGTGCCCCTCCCCCTAGCACCAGCCTTACCCTCAGCTTGTTCTCCTTCCGGTTGACTATGACGGCTGTGATCTGCTGGTCCATGAAGATCAGGATGGTCACCAGCAGGGCGGGCAGGATGCTTACCAGGTACACCCACCATGGGTTCTTCCCAAAGGGGGCCACGAACCAGCCTCGATCAGGCCGCGTGGGCTGAGCAGAGCAAAGGAGAAGGCCCTTTTCTCTCTCCCTTGTCCCGGTGCACTTGTTGTCTAGCCCGCTCTCCCAGACTTCCCGCTATTCCCACACCTGGGGTACTTTTCAAGTGCAATCTTATCCCTTAAAGACATTAGGCACCTGCAACTTTAAAGAGACCCCGGAGGCACAGACTTGGGAAGGGCAGTGGTGTCTACAGAACAAAGGAGATGGTTTGTTGCAGCCGCCATGGGCTTCTCTGGGAAACAGGGAGGTGCAGAGTCAGGGGGCATTGGTAGAGAGCTTGTGGTCACTAATTGCAAAAGATGTTAACAAGAAATGGCAATGAGGCCCAACAGCAAGAAAAAAGAAAATGATGGGCCCAGTGCCTGATGCTTTCTGCCTCTTCTCTGAGTCATCTGTCTGGGAAGGTTATAGAATTGTCTGTAAAACACCAAACATTAATTTAGACTTGCATATTAAGAATAAAGGATTATCTGTGCAGGAGGTGGGCTGAAGTTTACCTTTTGTTTACTTCAGAGAAAGAAGTACTTTAAATTTCAAGGCCAACATGAGTTTTATGAGATGTTTAAGCTGAAATAATATTGCAAAGGTCAAGCCCTCAAAGGCAGGGAGGGTCAATTCTAGAACCTGTACCTCCCAGTCCAGTTTAGACGGGTTGAGCTCCTTGTGAGGGAGCAGGGCTCACGCGGAGCTACAAGCAAATGGCACCAACTCTAGACGAATGGGAAATTCTGAAGCAGTGGTTCCCAAACTTAAGCAGGCCCCAGAATCTCCTGGAGGGCTTGTTAAATTCAAAGCCCTGAACCCCACCCCCAGACTTTCTGATTCCATGGGTTTCAAGTAGAGCTGATAATTTGCATTTCTAACAAGTTCCCAGATGAGGGCGAGATGCTAGTCTGGGGACCACACTTTGAGGATCACTGTTTTGTTTTGTTTTTTTTGTTTGTTTGTTTTTGGCCTCGCCGCATGGCTTGCGGGATCTCAGTTCCCTGACCAGGGAATGAACCATGGCAGTGAACGCCCAGAATCCTAACCACTAGGCCACCAGGGAACTCCCGAGGATCACTGTTTTAAAGGATCATTTCCAGATGATGGCCCAACTTGTAGACTGCCATGAGTGAGGGAATTGTAAACCTGTAAGTGGGAATCAAGGGGCTTCAGCTGGGCTGGAGAGTAGATTCCAGCACCTTCCCCATCCTGTGGCTACGCAGCAGGAGTTCATCGTGGATATATGTGGTTTGAGGAAACCACTATCTCAAAGGACCGCCCCTAGCAGGCCGTGTGGGAAGGGTGGAGCATACAGAGAACCCACGTGGTTACTTGGCTGAGCACATAAAAATTTGATCAGCATAGAGCGGAAAGGATCTGCAGCTGGTGGGCAGGGCAGGAGGAGAGAATGCACAGAGCAGGGGCCCTGGGCAAACCTTGATGACGCTGGGCACGAGCAGCTTGGGGGTTGCCAGGCCAAAACAGGCATCAATTCCACAGAACAGCAGGATGGAGAAAATGATGGAAAAGTCAGCTACTAGGGCCCGAACCTGCAGAAAAGAGATGAGCAAGTCAGAGAAGCTCCTGCCCACTCCAGGCAGACCCCATCCTCCAGTAGTGAAGAGGAGAGCTGCTGAGAGCTTGAGCTCCAGAGTCAGAAGACCCATCTTCAGCTATCTCAGAGAGTGCCAGTCACTCTCTAAGTTGGATGAACCTGGTGACACTCCCACCCATCACTTTTCATTTCCAATGCTTGGTTTTCCAAGACCTTTGTGTTTTTACCAAACTGATGGCTCTGCAATGGTATGATCTCATTCTTCTCTGCAACACTAAATTCCAGGTAGCAACATGGCACTTTGTAAGTATTAATTTGAGGGGAAAAAAGGTGGTGATAAAAGAATATGACGCTAACATGAATTTTATTTCATCCTTCAGGCAATAGATATCCTCAGATGCAGTCACTGCTCTGGAATTTTTATATAAAAGGCAACTTAGGGATATGATCTGGTTAGAAGTTGGAAGGAAGGGAGGGAATTTGTCTTGAGGATGCATTCGTGTTGCAAGTACACTATTTTTTGCTCAGTTTGTATTTTGTAAATCTTCCCCAAAAGTCTTTTATTTAGTCTTTACAAAATATTGGCCAAAATTCAATTATTCATATCAAAGATATTTTTATCATCATCACTATTATTGTTGGTAGTAGTTGTAGTAGAAAATTTATTTAAGATGGCTTTGGAAGAGCGCGCATGTGGTTTCTGTTAGAAGAGCATTGCTAAAAATCTTCCCAGTGCCCCTCCTCATTTCATAACTGTTGCTCACATATGCAAGTGCTGTTTTGATTAATAAATTCTTTAGCCACAAAACAGTTAGAAAATGAAATTAAAATAGCAGTTAGCATTTACAATAGGTAAAAAAAAAAAATCAAGTACCTAGGAATAAATCTAATAAAAAATATGCAAGACCTCAAGATCAAAACCTACAAAATATTATGGACAGAGAAAAAAAAAAAGGCCTTAATAGGGACTTCCCTGGTGGGACAGTGGTTAAGAACTCGCCTGCCAATGCAGGGGACACGGGTTCGAGCCCTGGTTCAGGAAGATCCCACATGGCTGTGGAGCAACTAAGCCCGTGCACCACAATTACTGAGCCTGCGCTCTAGAGCCCATGAGCCACAACTACTGAGCCCGTGCACCACAAATACTGAAGCCCGCACACCTAGAGCCAATGCTCTGCAACAAGAGAAGCCACCGCAATGAGAAGCCCTCGCACCGCAACGAAGAGTATCTCCCGCTCGCCACAACTAGAGAGAGCCGTGTGCAGCAACGAAGATGCAACGCAGCCAAAGATAAATAAATAAAATAAATAAATAAAAGACCTTAATAAATGGCAAGGTATACCATATTCAAGGATTAGAAGACTCAGAATTTGAGAGGTGTAAATTCTCCCCAGATTGACATTTAGAGTCAATATAATTCTATCAAAATTCCAATAAGTTTTTATTTTGGTGAAATTTAAGATTCTAAAATTTATGTGGAAATACAAAGGGCCAAGGCATTATTGAAAAAGAAGGACAAAGAGGGAAAGTTTGGTCTGTAAGATATACAGACTTATTATCAGTTTTAGAAATGAAGACTGTGATATTGGCATACAAATAAATCAGTGAAACAGAGTAAAGAACCTTGAAACAGATCCCATCACATGTGAACATTTGATATATGGCAAGGGAAGCACTGCAGAGTAGTGGGAAAAGGATGGTCTTTTTTAAAAAAAATAGTGCTGGCAGGGAGATCAGCTCAGTGCTTTGTGAGGACCTAGACGGTAGGATAGGGAGGGTGGGTGGGAGGCTCAAGAGGGAGGGGATATATGTATGCATATAGCTGATTCACTTTGTTGTACAGCAGAAGCTAACACAACATTGTAAAGCAATTATACTCCAATAAAGATGTAAAAAAAAAAAAAGAAGTATAAACATAATGTACACATGAAACTTATATAATGTTATAAACAAATGTTACCTAAGTAAATAAAATTTCCTCTTTAGTTTGTAAAAATAAAATAAAATTTTAAAGTGCTAGAACAATTGGCTATCTAAATAAAAAACAAACACTTTCTCACACTATATGTTAAAAGCAATTCTGGTAGATTATAGATTTAACATGAAAGGAAAAACAATGAAGCTTTTAGAAGATACCATAGGAGAATATCTTCTATCCAATATTTTCCTTGAGGAAAAATTGGATATATTTGATTACAGTGAAGCTAAGAATTTCTATTAATCAAAAGATACCATTAAGAAAGTAAAAAGGTCAGTCATAGAGCAGAAGATATTTGCAACACATACGATCACAAAAATGTTTCTATCCAGAATATATAAAGAGTTGCAAATTGGAAAGAAAAAGACAGACAACCCGGATGAAAATGTGCAAGAGATTTAAACAGGCTCTTACAAGAAGAAAGTCAATGGTCATCTAGAGTCTGTCATACAGAGCGAAGTAAGTCAGAAAGAGAAAAACAAATACTGTATGCTAACACATATATATGGAATATATAAAAAAAAAGAAATGGTCATGAAAAACCTAGGGGCAGGACAGGAATAAAGATGCAGACCTACTAGAGAATGGACTTGAGGACACGAGGAGGGGGAAGGGTAAGCTGGAACAAAGTGAGAGAGTGGCATGGACATATATACACTACCAAATGTAAAATCGATAGCTAATGGGAAGCAGCTGCATAGCACAGGGAGATCAGCTCAGTGCTTTGTGACCGCCTGGAGGGGTGGGATAGGAGGGTGGGAGGGAGGGAGACGCAAGAGGGAAGAGATATGGGGACATATGCATATGTATAGCTGATTCACTTTGTTATAAACCAGAAATTAACACACCATTGTAAAGCAATTATACTCCAATAAAGATCTTTAAAAAAGATAACAGTGACTTCTTTATAAGTCACTTCTTTTAAAATTACAACTCATTATAAAAAGAAAAAAGAAAGTCAATGGTCATATGTCCATTAAACACATGATAAGATTTTCAACTTCATTAGTCATTGGGGAAATAAAAGGAAAAAACCCACAATATACTACTAGGCTAAAGATAAAAGTCTGACAATATCAAGTGTTGTCATGGGGCTTGACAACAAGGGAACCCAGTTCTCTCTGATCCAAAGTCTGTGTTCTTAACTTGAAAAAACCTCAGTGAGCAAGTGCTGATGTGGTGTCCATTCCAACAGTTGGACCAGAACCCTCTCAGGGACTCAGTGGTGGCTTCCATGTGAACTGTCTGACTGTAGGGTGAAGTTACCTTGGTAGGGAAATAGCGGCTGAATTTGAACTTCTTCAGGGTCAGGGTCATGGAGTATGTCCCGAAGAAAAGGATGAAGGACATGAGTGCCAAGTCTGGGATGAACTGGCAGGAATTCCCAAGTAGGCGCCCACCATAGTTCAAACACTCCTTTTTGCTCAGCAGGGACCAGTCCAACGCTGTGAGGTTAAGGGGGTTGTACTTGTAGACCAAGACAGGAGAGAAACAGTCAGGGCCTTCCTGGGAGGTCAGCTGTTTCCTCCCCACTGCAGTTTCCAGGCAGCCCACGCACCCCTCCCACCCTCCAAGGGGCCCCAGCCCTCCTGCCCCATGATAGTGCCCAGCAACAGAGTGATGGTCCTGGGAACAGGCTGTTTCAAGGAATAACAAGCAGGAGGTTCCCTGGGAAGGTTAGGAGCTGACATGTGCTTCTTCATTGTGTTCTAGGATGTACTGCTTTGTGAGTGAGGAGGAAAAGTGCAGGACTGGCTCCCATCTCAGTCAATCAACCATGGGTCCTGTCCACAACTCCTTCCTGGAGTGTCTCACATTTATCCTCCCCTTTCCTTCTTCTATGCACACACTTTTTGTGTGCATAGAAGAAGGAAAGGGGCTCACACCCGACCCTTGTCAGACCTCTCTTGGGTTAATCACTTCAGTCACTTGACCTTTGGTGTCCCAGATGCCTAAAATCCAGGGCACACAAAACAATTAATATATATATATATATATATATATATATATAAAATACACATTCCTATATATATTCTTATTTATGTTCCTAAGTATGTATAGGTACATATATTTATATATCTATATTCACACATGTATATTAATATATATGTTTCTAAGTGTAATAGAAGGAGAGTAATGTATAATAAAATTTAATTTATATTTTGAAAAATAAATGTGCAAATATTCAGGAACCTACATAATGAAGTAAACAGATGTTTGCAACTAGCCATAATGTATGTTTGTATTAAGAGAAGTGTGGTAGTTTGATATAATAACAGTCCCCAATGGATCATGGCTCCCTGTGTCCACACTCCTCTGTGATGTGACATCAACCGTCCTCCCATCAAAAGGTGATTCCCCTTTGAACCTTAGCTGGCCCTGGGCCTGCTTAGATCAATAGACCAATAGAATGGGGATCAACAGACCAAGACAATGCGAATGCCCCCTGCAATGTAGCCGTGCCTCTACTGTCCCACTGATCTGGCCCAACATCTCTGTCTTGACTTATTTCTCTTGATTTCCCTGTGTGATGCCCCACCCTCACTCTGTCTCAGCAGAACTGGTCCACCCACTGTCCTCAGGACAGATTTTGTGCTTTTCCTCTTGTGCCCTTCTGTCTATGCTGGTCCCTAGGCTTGGAATGTGCTATTCTCTATGGAACAAACTTTCCCAACCTTCAAGACCAGATCGCGTTCTACTTTCTCTATGAGGCTTTCTTCTCTAGTTTGCAGAGTGCGTCCTGCCTCCACTGCTGGAAGGATGCATTTGACCTATATTTGATGCATGTCACGCTCTACTTGTGCTGCCCGTTACTTTTTCAGGTTAATCTCCACGTGCATATTACAAGCAGGTTGGAGGGCAAGGACCACATTTGTTTCTTAGATGTTTTTCGAACCATCACATCACCCGCACACAGCGCCTTACACATAGTAAGTATTCATACATAGGCACTGACTGATTCCATTTTTCCTCCCTCAAAATCAGATATTTGAGAAAATCTTAGGTTAAATTGCCATTGAGCAGTCAGCTGCCTGTGCAGGGGTAAGTTAAGAGGCAAGCTTAGGGACACTAAAAGTCCAAAAGTCTCCTCCCAGTACCTACCAGGTGCTACCCTTCACCTGGTTTTCTACTTCCCACCGTTAGTGCCACTTAGGCTAGGTGTCTTCTCCTGACGGCCACTGCTCATCATTATTGGGAAAGGCAGACCAGACCAGGGGCCCTCGGAGGCCCTCGGAGACACATGAGTGCAAAGGACAGATGAGATTCAGAGAGGGGGGAGCAATAATAAGCTTTCTGGGGCTGGAGGGCAGCATTGTTGGTTAGGAACTGGGAGTCCTCGGTACAAAGGCAGGGAAGAAGGCAGAAAGATGGGCGGGAAAGTTTACAGCCTTGCACAGCCCTACTTACCATTCCTCACCTCAACCCCCCCCACCCCACCCCACCCCGCCCCCCCCCCGTCGTGTGTGTGTGTGTGTGTGTGTGTGTGTGTGTGTGTGTGTGTGAGGGAGGGAGGGAGGGAGGAGGGGGAGGTTTGTGCACAAGGATTTAAAAAAATGAGACAAAATAGGATTTTGACAGTATATACTTAAAAATATTCATTTTCACAGCTCTGCGGGTGACCCTGGTGTGGGTATGCAGCAGGGTTAATCTCTGCAAGTCTGGTCTAAGTTTCCCAAATCTTCTCAATCTCCCCACAAACATAAGCCCTTGCATGTCTGACATGAAGAAAGGACTTACCAGAGAAGTGTTGGTGTTTGGTGGCGACGTGGCTGAAGCATTGAATGCGGTTGTATTCGCTGTGGGTGAGCACAGGACATGGGGGAGGGTCAGCAACTGCTGGGTGGGGATCCTGCACCCCACCCCGGGCCCCACTCTTTCCCATTTCCTTCCAGTTCCTTAGAGACAAGGACTGGCTTTCATTGTGAGGGCAGCTGCACCCTTCCCTCTCCTCACTTGGCTCAGGGAGGGCAGGGGTGGTGGGAGGGAGCCTGGGCCACAGCGCCGACAGTCTAGCTGGGCCGGGTTAGGACAGCTCCTGTCTGACATGGAAGGGCTGGCTTTAAAAACTGCTGCCAAGACAAGATGCTAACACAAGTGGGTAAATAATGTGCCTTGTGAATCCCTACCACCCACTTGACAAATGTCTGTGCTCTTAGACTTAATTAACATTTTCAAAGAACTTAACTCTTTGCCACGCACTGTGCCAATCCCTTACATACGTCATCTTGCTAAGTTCCTAAATCCCCAAGAAATTTCCACATTTTAAAGATGAGGTAACTGAGGCCCAGAGAGACTAAGTAACCTGCCCATTGCCCAAGGTCACGCAACTCACTCTTGGGGGAGCCGTTATCCATCCCAGGCAGGCTGGCCCAGAGCCTACACACCTCCCAGCTCTATACGACGAGCTTCCTTCCCTGCCCTGCTCCCCTCCACGTACACTTCCTTTCTCTCCTGCCCTGTCCATATGTTTTTTTTTTTTTTTTTCTTCAGGTCAGCTGGGCCTGTAAGAACTTGTTGGGTATCTTCCCTAATCTGCCCATTAAATGCTAGCTGAGGAAAATTAAAGCTGGGCCCAGGACTTGAAGGAGAATCAGGACCTCAGAGGTACTGCTCTCAGCTGTTCACTCTACATCCCTTGTCCACAATCCCCTGCCCCAGCCTCAGTGTCCCTAAGTGGAACAGAGGAGGGTTCCCCTCAGGGGCCACGAGACGAGTTGAGAGGAACTGTGATCCCCTGCTTGAGGGATGCAGCCATTTATTAAAAAGGCAGCTTTGGAGGTCACCCTCTCTCTTGCTCCTGCACTGCATGCATAGAGGAGAAGGGCCAGGTTCTCCTCGCCTTCATCCTCCAAGTGAAGACTGATGAAGCAGTTCCTCTGCAGCTGATTTAAGGAGGGAGGGAGGAGGCTCAGCCAGTTTGCTAGCAATAGTCTAAATGCATCGCAAACCCCATTTAACTCCTGCTAGGAACCCAGAGGGAATAAGAGGTTATTCCTGAAGCTTCCTTCAACCTCTAACAAACTGTCATGGGGTGGATGTGATCACAGGGCCCTTCTATGTTGCCTACTTCTGGGGCAGTTGGGGCTGGGAGTGGCTAAGGAATTCAGTCTTGACCTAGGGCAGAATATTCTGAGAAGTTCTACAAACCCAGAGTTTTGTTACAACTATTCTGAAGAACGCTTCACTTAAGAGAAATCAGGGACATCTGCATTTCCTCACACTGCTGACCAAAAGAACACGATGCACAGTTAACAATGGAGCAGGGAAGGCGAGCAGGAAGGCTGACTCAGGGGTCCCCTCACAGATGCTACAGGACCCCCAGGTAACACTCGAGCCTGGTGAGTGTAGATGCGCTTCCATTGCCCAAGGTTGTCAGATCAGACATTCTTTTGATGTCTTCTGCTTAGGCTTTGCCATTCTTTTATATCGAGAACTTTGTGAGGTTTATCTGAAAGCCACTTTGAGATGAAGAAGGAAGAACCATAACATGGAAAATCCTAGAAAGGGTCCAAGTATCAAATATTTTTAAATTCTAGTGTTTACAAAGTGGTACTCACTTGGGATTGAAAGCAGCCAAGTCAGTGTGTGCAGCATCCATAAATAGAATACAAATCAGTTACAATGGAAACAAGATTAGATTAAAAAGCGTGCCCCGAAACAAGCTCTGACTGATAAAGAGTGACAAAGAGTGACAGTGTGCCACAGTCAAACTGGGTTTTGCAGTAGCACTAGGATTATGGAACAGTGGGTAAACGAGTGGCCCATGGACTGGGAAAGAAACCCTCCTAGTTAGCTCCCCCTTCCCCAGTGTCCTAAACATCTAGAATTTTCCCTTTCATATTCTCCTAATCAAAACTAACTTGTCCTGTTTCCAGTTCCTTTACTCTCCATGAAGAAACTGAAAACCTAATCTCACTATGGCTAGTTGCTAATAATGACTCAGTTTAAGAGAGCAGTAGTTCTCAAACTTAAGCATACGTGAGAATCACCCAGAAGGCTTGTTAATATACAGCTGTCTCTATCCCAGAGTTTCTGATTCAGCAGGTCTGGGGTGGGGCCTGAGAATTTGCATTTCTAACAAGTTCCCAGACAGTTCTGATGCTGCTTCCAGGGACCAACTTTGAGAATCATGGCAATAGCATGACCCAAAAGAATGAGGTGACATTAGGCACCTGGGCAAGGCCAGAGGGGACACTATTTGGAGGTAGGTGGATCCTATTATAGTTCTCAAATCCTACCTGATGTGCCCTGTTCCTAGGGCACCCCTATGTTTGGTTTCTCCTGTGGACAGATGATTCCCAGAATGGCCGAAGTTCCACATACGACCCTAGAATTTGGACCATTTCTGAAAGAAATTAAGGATGTGTACTTCCAAAAGCCATGTTTGTGGGAACACTTGTGTTCAGTGCAATGGATCTGTAGTCCAGAGGGTGTGAGCAGAAAACAAAAGTGCCCTGATGGGGCTTAGTCCACAGAGATGGGATTTGCTCTACCGTGTGATGACAAGAGCCTGCAGGTAGGATCTCCTCAGTCCCCTGGGCAAGCAACATGCCCTGGCTCAGGACAACAGACAGCTTCACCTACTGCTGGGTTTTAATTAAATAACTCAAAATGAATTATAGAAAAAAAAAGGAAGAGAAAAAAATTGTCTCGATATCTTTACAAATTCAGAGCAGTGACAGAGGGTGAGAGGGTACAACCAAAACTGTGTTCCCTGATGTCAGAACAACTTTATCTTTACAAGGCCTAGTCTAAAGTGGAGTGCACAATAATTGTGCAACAAATATTTCTGGTTGACTTATCAATATTTTTTATCGGTTGTATGCATTAAGGTGCTGAACAACATGGTAACTACTTATGTGAAATGCCAACTGAATCTGAGTATAGATATGAAAACCTCACAAGCGTTCCATGAGACTGGAAGGGCCAGCATTGATATCCTCTAGGGGAACTGACATTTGGTGCGACCTTGGGTGTCTCTGGACCTCAGTTTTCTCTGTGAGTCCAGCCTGGTGGTGCTAAGAGGTATGTGGATGGCTCTCTAGCCTCCGCTCTATAGCATCCTGGGCACTCTGAGCACGTCCCACTGAAAGCTCTTAGGGGCATGATTCTGACTGCGAAAGAGGCCAGTGGTTCAGCTATGGAAAGTCCTAACTTTACAGATGACACTTTTTTGGTCAGAAAGGGACTTCACAGGAATGGGTTGACCATTTGGTTGATTCAGCCTCCCACCCAGCACAGGGATCCTTTTTACGATACCTCTGGCAGATGGATATCCAGGTAGTGTCCAAGAAGCTTGCTACCACCCGAGGGGACGAATACCTCTCAGGGTGGTGGCTTCCACCACTGTTAAGATATACCTTGAATTCAGCCAGCGTTTGGCTCCTGGAGGTTTTGTTCTTCAGCCCTCATTCTGCATCTTAGAGTTACACAGGGTGAATCTGGCCCCTCTGCGTCATGACAGACTTTCTCTCATACCTCTCTAAAAGCCTGGATAACCCCAGGTTCTCTAACCATTCTTTAATGACATAGTTGCCAGGTCCTCCTCCACCCTGACTAGTCCTCCACCCTGGACATGTCCCCATCTGTAGGGATGTTCATCCCTCTGGTGTGAACACACTGGCAGTGATGTGTCAGGGATAACTCATGGTGTCATGTGTTCATGGAGCTGGGAGGGACTTTAGGCTCCATCAGGTCTACCTCTGGCCTAGAGCAGGCCTCTGGCCTGAGTAGCATTTCTGACTGGTGTGGCCTCCACATTACTCCACACTGAGACCAAGCATGCCTTCTTCCCTTCCTGGGGTATCGCTATCACTGCTTCCTCCTGACTACGACCCTGGGCTCTGGTATTGTGATCCTCATTAGAGTTCCTGTCCCCTTGATTTCCTTCCAAAAACTGGTTTAAGACCCTGTATTTGCTCCTTTGGGACAGAAAGTCCTTGGCTGAACAGCCCCTCCCAAGCAGGCTCATGCTCCTGCCTTTGAGTAGACAACGGGGTGGAGGGGAGAGGCAGAGGGGGAGTGGGTGTTAGAGGGGAGTGGGTAGTGGGTGGGGGCCTAGGGCACCTCTGGGTTTACCGGTCACCTGTGTCGGGGGCGACGCACTCGCATTTGTAGATGGTGATAGAGTCAGGCTTGAAGTTCATGTTGATGGGGTAGTACTTGAAGGCACCGATCATCTTCTTAATGGCATCGTAGATGAAGATGAAACTGATGAGGGTGGAGAAGCCCTCCTCAGTGAAGCGGGTGATATACTTGATGATAAAGCTGGCATCTGTGGCCACCAGGATAAGGCACTGGACAGCTGAGTGTAGGCCAATCCAGAGGCGGAACTCCATGTAGTCCAGGCCATTGCCTCTGGAGGGCAGAGGGAATCGAAGGGCCTCCAGCCCAAGGCTCTTGGCTGTGCTCGGCTCCCCAGACCCACCCTGGGTGCCTCATCTGTCCCTCCTGTGGCACAGATGCCCTCCTAGGAAGTACAAGAGGATTGGGGATGGGGACAGTTCCCGGGTGGGGTTGTCTGGTCTTTGAGAATTCTGGGAAAGGCTCCCATGGGGTGGCAGAAAGGTGCTCACACACTTCGGTTCTTACACATTTGGTAACAAACACCAGAGTGAATGAGGAACAGGGAATTTCAGAATGACACAGCTGGAGCAGACCTTAGAAATGGGCTCATGTTGTGGGTGAGGCAACTGAGCCCAGAGCTGCGTGAGTCAGGGCATAGCCTTCTGACCTCCAGCTTGAAACCTTTTTATACACCTCATTGACTTTCAAGTCATAATTGCTCATGAGCAGAGCAGTGTGAATTCTCTCCTCTTGTCTTGCCTGGATTTCTCCCCATGGGCTGCGCTAATATGCACTAAGGTGGCTTAAAGGCAGATATCGGAGGGAATCAGGAGGGACCACCTGGCAGTGCCTCCTACGGGTAAAGATGGCTTTGGTACCTTCTCACCCCACCTCCCCCTCGGGGCTCTTCCCCTACTCCAACCTTGGCATACTGTCCCAAGTGTGAGAGCAGGCACTGGGGGCCACCAAGGGCACCTACTTGCTGAAGTCGAAGAGGAGCTTCTCGAAGATGAGGATGGGCCCTGTGCTACTGAGGATGATGAGAGGCTGTCCCGAGAAGAGGCAGAACAAGGAGCCAGCCATGGCAGTGCCCAGGAAACTCTCCATCACTCCCTGGGGGCATGAGGAGTGTCAGGCTCAGTAGGGGTGTGCGAAAGGGGCCTCTCTGACAGGTTAGAACCCAGTTATCTCAGCAAGGGCCACAATGCTCGTCCTTTATCCTAGGTCCTCTCCTGCTCAAATTCTGCTCCCCATCTCTGACTCCACAACCTCACATAACTGCCAAGCATCACTCTCTAATTCTAGGTCCCATGTGACTTCCTTTTGTCACCCTCGGGCCTAGAAAACAGGGCTGCCAATGGTCGTGCTTGTTCCTGTGCCCATTCTACTCCCAGAGGACAGTCCATTCATCCACCCAATCATTTATTAATTCAAAGATCTAGTAGGTGCTTTTAGAGGTCAGACCATTCATTCATTCATGCATTCAAAAATCTATTAAGGGCCTACTATGTATCAGGCATTGTGCTAGACATTGAGGACCCATGAACAAACAACATAATGCATCGTCATTCTAGTGGGAGATACACACAAGAAACTAGGCGATTTCCATACAGCAGAGTTTCTTAACCTCAGCACTACTGACATTTCAGGCTAGATAATCCTTTGTTGTAGGGGGCTATCCTGTGCATTGTAGGATGTTTATTAGCATCTCAGTAGCACCTCACCTCCCAGTTATAAAAACCCAAACTGTCTCTAGATGCTACCCAATGTCTCCTAGGGGTCAAAATCGTCTCTTGTTAAGAACCACTGCCAAGAAATATGATAAGCTGGGATAAGGTAGGAGCATACAGTAAGAGTGAAGGGTTGGTCAGGAAAGCCTCCCAAGAGGTAGATACACGGAAGCTGAGAACCAAAAAATGAGCAGAGAATTGACCAGGAGAATAGGGTAAGTGGATGAGAAAGAGTGTGCCGGGAAGGGCAACAGTAGGCACAAAGGCTGGAGCTGAAAGGGAGCATGTCTTTGAAGACCTGAGAGATGATCAGGATTGATGGAAAACAGCATGCAGATGAGTGAGGAGGACAGGAATCTGAGAAAGGGAATACTGGGAGATGAGGCTTGAGAGGCAAGTAGGACCATGTCATGAGGGCTACTGGGGGAAGCTGGGATTTATGAGTCAAGGATGATGTGTGAATATCTGGGTCAACCATGGTGTCGCTCATTGGCTGGGGGGAGCAGCAGGTCTGGAGGGAAGGTAATGGATGCAATGTTGGCCCTGTGAGTCGGGGGATCCCAAAGGGCAGCTATGTGGACATGCCCAGGAGGCAGCCGGATACTGAACCTGCTGCTCAGAAGAGTGGTGTGGGCTGGAGATAGGCACTCATCTTAATTTATCTGGGAAAGTGGGTCTTCACCTCGGTGCTCTGAGCTTTCCAGTGATACTATCCCAAAGGCCCCCAATGGAGAAGACCCTTGTCTGGGTCTCAGGCTAGTGTCTCTGCTGAACTGTTTTCCCCAGGTATACCTGCGTTGTTGTCATGGTAGACATTTCTAAAAATGTCTTAACTTCAAGCTAAGAATTTAAGGTTAGTTTTTTTAAAAAGTATGGGAAGAAGGTCACAATTAGCAACTCAATTAATTGTGCTCATTGAATTCGTTAAAGCATCAGTAGGAAAAGTACCAACTAACAAAGTAGATGATTTCCCCTTAAACATTTGCTCTATTTATATAATCTTTAAATTTGGTCTTTAGTAATATGATTTGGCTTTAGACCTTTTAATTATGCCAGCTTGTTATTATTTTTCTCAAGGGTAAAGGATTACAAAAAGTGATGGTCTGAACCTGGATGGTAGGTCAAACCCAAACCTTGGTTTTGGGATTATGGGAATAAGCTCCTTACCACTACCTGGTGGCAGCAGAGTTTTCTGAGGTTTGCATGCATGTCCCCAGCTCACACACACCTGATAATTGTCGGTGGCATCCCCCAGAAGCCCACCAAAGGTGATTGCGTTGGTAATGCAGCCAAGGTAGATGAATAGGATGGCAGAGATGGACTGAATGTGGAAGCCATCGTAGAAGTCACTTGGGAACCAGGGCAGCTTCCTCTTGACATCCAGACACAGGCCACCGAAGAACCTGCTCAAGACAGGCCCAGATACTGCTTTCTCACCACAGACACCAGTGCAGGGGCAGGGCTATTTACAGGAGCCTGCGGAGTCTGCAGTGAGGAGGGGAACTTGACTAGGGGTGGATGGGGAAAGGGATCTTTCCACCAGAACATTTAAGACCAGGGAAGAATTCTGTCATTAGACTGAGTTTGTGGTTGGCACCATTTCCACTGGGAAGGGTGGTCACAGACAGCCTGGGTGGGAGAGGGAAGGCCTTATGGGAATATGTATTGGGGTAGACCTAACATTTCACAGGGAATGGAAATCCTGGGGACCATAGATGGCTGTCCTCCTCACGTCCCTGATCATCCACAGGGTGCCTGTGCTTGGTAAACATAGGTGTGTCCAGCTTTAGGAGATGGAGAGATCCTGGTTTATAACAGGTTCATCAAGGGCAGATTCTGAACCTTATAACTGGTTTCCTTGCTTTGTGGAACAAACAAGTGGGGAATTTTAGGTTTAGGGAGAATGTTTACTGGGGATGCTAGTCTCCATAGCTCCTAACACAGTGCTTAGCACAGAGCAGGTTTTCTCAACCTTGGTACTGTTGACATTTTGGACTGGATAATTCTTTGTTTGGGGGAGGGCAGTCCTGTGCACGGGAGGATGTTGAGCAGCATCCCTGGTCTCTATCTGCCAGATACCAGTAGCATCTCCCCTCCAGCTGGGACAAACAAAAATGTCTCTGAACATTGCCAAATGTCCCCTGGGTGAGGATGGGAGTGGGGAGTAGGTAAAGTTGGGAACCACTGGCGGGCAGAGAGCCAAGGGCATAAAAAAACATGACTCGTTCTCAAAGTTATGATTTACACATAGCTTTGCAGGGCTGTGTCCTTTCCTAAATTCAGATCTACCCAAGTTATTCTAAGAGCTGGCAAAGAAACGAAGGCCAGGGAAATTTTCTATTGTTTTCTTTTAAAACAAGTTTTTTGACTAGGTAACAAAAGGTTAAAAAAATTCAAAAGGTATTCTTATGGATTGAATTATGTCCCCCCAAAAGATATATCAAAATTCTAACCTGTAACTGTGACCTTATTTTGTACATGTAATCAAGTTAAGATGAATTCATTAGGGTGGGCCCTAATCCAATATGACTGGTGTCCTCATAAGAAGAGGAAAATGCTATACGAAGACAGAAACACAGGAAGAACACCATCTGAGGACACAGACAGAGATGGGAATGGTGCAGCTGCAAGCCAAGGAACACCAAGGACTGCTGGCTACCACCAGAAGCTACAGAGAGGCGAGGAAGGATTCCACCCAGAATCTCAGAGGGAGGATGGCCCTGCTGACACCTTGATTTGGAAATTCTAGACTCTAGAACTGTGAGAGAATAAATTTCTATTGTTTAAACCACCCAGACTGTGATACTTTGTTTCCGCAGCCCTAGGAAACTAATACAGGTAACAAAGGGTGTCCTGAGAAAAGTTTGGGTTCCTCCACTAGCTTCCCCTTTCCTGCCAGATCCAGGAGGGGCTTTGAGGGCTGGGGAGGAAAAGCGTGCATTGGCCAGATCCCAAGGCCAGGAGTGGGTGCTGCTGACAGAGGTGGAGAAGGTTCCTAAATGGTGGGTGAAGAGAAGAGAAATCTAAGACAACTGGTGTCGCTGTCAGGCCTGGAGTGGGCACCTTCCTGTCCAGATGAGCTCTTCCCCGATCTCGTGCACGGTTGGCATCTCTCCATCATCCCCACTGCTCCCTCCGCCGGCCCCACTGCCGCCGCCGCCTGCAGCGCCGCCGCCTCCAGCCCCTCCGCCGCTTCCCGTCACAGAGCCGTTCATCTGACCTAGCTCAGTCAGGGAGAACACGGATTTCCTGGAAGGAGAAGGGCGACAGGGGACAGTGGGGCTCCCAATCCTAGGAAGAGATCAGCACCTCCGGGACTGTCCTCACAACTCCTTTACCTCTCTAACATCATCAAATAGCTTAAAATACAGAGAAAAATGCAGAGAATGATCTAGCAACACCCACACACAGATCACCCAGGTTTTACAGATGGTCACATTCAGCATATTTGCTTCTGATTTTTTTTTTTCAGAGAAATAAAGTGAGACTGAAAAAAAAAAGTATAAACCCATGTAGGCTGACATCTTTCTTTCAAATCCAAAAAAAGGAACGGACAGACTGAAAGCTCCCTCTGACCCGGTTCCCCGCTTGCCACCCCTTCATTCATGCACACCTCTTGTCAGCAGAAGTCACCTTCTTGGGTGGCTCAATTCGGATATTTGGGTCCCACTCTCCAGGGGGGAGCACGATGACCTCGTCTAGAAACTCATCAATCCCCGCGATCAGATCCTCCCGATTCCTGGCCTTGTAGGCCACGTCGCTGAAGAGCTGGCAGGGAAAGAGGCAGAGGAAGAGAAAGGACCGCTCTCTTGCTGCGGTCATCATCTCATCCACCTCCCGGGGGGCACAACCACATACACTTTCAAAGAAAGTCACTTTGAGCCATTACTCCAGCTGCCAATTTGTTCTCAGTTTCTGAGATGAGAACAACGGGGCAGTTGGAACATAGCACAGTGGGGACAGTGGGACATGCAGCAAGGCGGCTCTTCCCGGACCTGAAGGCCAGGTCTCTGTATTCCAGTTGTCCGACCTGGGTTGAGTTACTTACTTAACCTTTCTGCTCTCAGTTTCCCACAGAGCGAGCCCTTCAGAAAACCTGTGCAGAGCCCAGTCGGAGAAGCTCAGGTATTTCAAATCTGTTTTGACATCCCAGCCCTTCATCTGTGGAGGCTCAGGCTGCATCATTCCACACTGTCTCCAGAGGGTTCCTTCTGACTTTACAGATCTGATTGGGCTGTGCTCGTGTTTAAACTCCTCTAGGCTCCCTGTCACATAGTGTCAGCTCTCAGCCCTGCCTACGGGCTCCGTATAGTATATGGCTCCTCTCTCTGGTGTTACCTCCTGCTCTTGAAGCTCTTGCACTGAGCCTATATCAAACCACTTCCATCCAGCCCCTCCCTCTCTGAACCGTGGCCCTTTGCCTGGAATGCCTGCCTCCTAGGCTGGTGCTCATCCTTAGCTTTAAAGCCCCCTCGTGTGTGAAGGGCCCATTGACTGCCTGGGCAGTTAGCACATGGTTCACTCTAGGATTGTAGGTCTATCTCTCCCACTTGATTGGTGCTCCTAAAGGGCAGTGACTATTCCCTCATTCTCGTAATCCTCACGCCCTGCACAGGGTCTGGCATACAGTAGGTGCTCAAACGTGACTTGTTGGATAAGTGAATGAATGAAGGCACAGTGTTTGACGCAGGAGGCATGACATTCAGGAGTACATGCTTCTCGTGGCACTTACGTCGTCTACCATGAGGGTTGCAATGGCACGGCCAATTTCATTGTAGGATTTTGCTCTCCCAGAAGGTCCCAGCAGTATGAACAGAAATCTGCAAAGAAGATGGAGGAGGAGGGGGAAAGTGAGAAGGAAAAGTAAAAGCAGGTGGAGAGAAGGATTTTCTGGCCCTAAATAGTATCCATTCTTAATTTTTTAACTGGGCAGAAACATGTCCCTTCCCTCCTCTGAATCCCATATTTGCTTTGGAGAGACATTCCTCTTCACTCCCACCTGAGCATCTTTGCCACGCCCTGGCATCCCAGAGCTCACCCAGCAGCGCCTCTTCCAGCTGCTGGCTGCTTCTTGTTTATGATTATTTTAAATAAATTCTCTCAAATTCTTCCTGAGTCAGATTGCCATCCCCATACAGTTCCCTACTTTTCCTTCTTCGATTTAGGGGTGTCTCCAACTGCACTACTAGCTGACTGCATGGACAGCTGGCCACCCGAGGGTGGGTATAGTGGGCAGATTTCAATGGCTCTCACCTGGTGGGGACAGGCACCTCGGTCACTCCTCCCAGCATGGCTGACTGGATGAGACGCACGAAGGCAATGAATGGCTGGTCCAGGAAGTCCACCTCGCCCACGAGCACATTGGAGGCTTCTGAATCCTTGGGGATCTTCTTCATGAATTTGTTTTTCCGCTGGTCAGTGAGGGGGACACGAGATACCCATGGATACTCACGTGCAGTGGTTTCGGCTCTCACTCAGCCCGTTCAGACTACTGTGGAGCCCTAACCTTACAAAATTCTCCCAGCGTTTCTCAAGAGACTGAAGGAAATAAGCCGACACTCTCCCACAATCTGCGGATGAGAAGACTCAAAGTTGGTTAACCCCAGGGACCAGTTAAGCCTTTCGTAGATGGGAAGGAACAGGCAACGACTTGACCCCCTAAGATGTTCCTTGATGGGCGAAAACCTTGTTCTACTGAAGTGTGAGTTGAGGGGTCAGAGTAGAAAGTCAGGGCTTGCTGGACATCAGGTCTCTTCCCCCAGCAGCAGCTCAAGCAAATGGGAGTCTCGGCCCTTACACTCCAGCTACCCAGCCCTCCCTCTCTGCCTTTACCCTGGATGGCCGTGGGAGGAATGAGACCATCCTGATGGCCAGAGTGGACACACTTGGTTTTTCTTTACCACCAGCTTCCTGGCTGACAGGAAACCCCTGGACCTGTGGGTCCAAGCCTGTGAGAGGCTTCTGTGCCCCCAAGTCACCCTTAGAGGACCTCCCAGGAAACTCATAGCTTCTGAGCCTTTCCAACTGAGACTATCAAAGTACCCTCTATCCAGTCCCTCTGGCTGGTGTCTAGTCAGGGCAGGAAGAGTGAGTGGGGTCCAATGTGAGAGGTGCTGGAGACAAGCCCTCTGCCCCAAGTCAGCCCCACTCTCTGTGGTCATGACTTTCATCCTATGGACAAGATGCCAACTCCTCCGGAGCCCTCTCTTATGATGAAAGTGCCCAGGGGTGGTCACATACACACTCTTCTTAGTCTTTAACATCTTAGGGTACATTAGTTTTTCAGATCACTTTCCCTCTGGGCAGCAAGGGGATAGGCAAGAGACAGAGATAGTTTCACAGAGAGAGGTGGGGAAGGAGTGTTTGGGGAGGACCGGGCTGGTGGGAGTCCACAGTGGCCAACAAAGGAAGAAAGGGCCCAGGAGGTGGAGGCAAGTGGTACAGAGAGATTCTGCGGACGCCACAATTTTGCCACCTATTCCCCCTTGATAGGAGTCTCTCTTGTGGGCACAGAAATGTTTGTTTCTCATAAGCTCAGTGAAGATAGTTTCCTTCTGTCCCTGGAGAGGGGTCAGTTATGGGCATGGGCATGGCCAACAGGTCTTGCCCCTTTGGGCCCACAGCCATTTCCTGATTTGACTCGTGGGGGACGTGATACATACTGGGCTGGGGACCTACCAGCCCTAGAAAAGGCTTGTGAGCAAGGGCTGCACCCTTATAATCTTTTAAATCCCTTAAAAAACATAAAACTCTCCACAACCCCCTGGGCAACAGCCCCAAGGACCCTAACGCAGTGAGAATAAGCAACAGCACGAGTTAATGGGAAGGCCAGAATCCCCACAACTCAGAAAGTCCCTTTGTCCCAGGAGCAGTTAGCGGGTCCATAAGCAGGTTCTTCAGGATGGAGTTCTGGGTGTGCCAGGGCAGCCACTGTCTCCCTGCCAACTCCATGTCCCTGGGCATCAGGCAGGGAGCAGGTGGGTGGCAGGAGTGCCCTGGAGAACAAGGTTTTGAAAACAGCAACGCTCTGGAGTGGCCCATGCAACACGCTCATAACCATGAGCAGAGAGGAGTTAAAACAGGGCCTTGGTCCTCCCTTGTAGTCTGTCACCCCAGTAAGGAGGCCAGAGTTGTGGCATCCCAGAAATGGGCCATGCTGGTGTTCTGGCCACCCTGGTTTGGTGATGGTCTGGCCACGGGCTTGTCTAACCAGGGTCCTGCTGACCCCACTGCCTGAACCCAGGGGACGCTAGTGCCCGGTGTTGGGTTCCAACCCCCAAATCAAAGGCAGCATTGCCGGGGGAAAGTAGCAGATGGTACTCTTCTTACCACATAGGTAATGAAAAATAGGTTGTGAAAAACTTTTACTAGGCAGTGCTTCCTTATAACGGCTCCACTGTCTGTGCGCATGACTGTAGTAAAGTGGGGTTCTTCTCTAAATAAGATTCCAGAATACTCGTTCCTAAGTCACTCCCAAATTAAGGGCTCTAGAGTCACACTGCCTGGATCAAATCATGGGCATGCCACCTTTCAGCTGCATGAACTTAGGCACGTTATTTACCTGCTTTTATGTTCTCATCTGTAGAGTGAAGACGATATAGTACCTTCATGATGCACAGAAAACGCACCACACAATGTAGCGCATGCAATGTGTGGACCTCAAATGTTGGTTGATGCCGTTATTATTGTTATTTTATTATTTTGGCCACCAAAGGGCCCTGGAGACACTGACATGAGGGAACACTCTTGTTTTGCCTTCCACCAAACTTGGGACTGCCTTGGAGGCCTGGAGGTCACCCAAGCTCCTGAGGAGTAGGTGCCAAAGTTCAGGTTTCCCTCATCACCTTCCTTCCTACTCCTGGGGGCACAGGCAAGGAGACCTTGGGACCTTCTGTCCCTGAGATGTGAATGTTTGGAATTGAGGGAAGCCTCCTCTGGGCTTCCCTCGGGGGCACAGTCATGGGGGTCCTGGGCTGTGGGCTTAGAACTTGGACTCAACTTGTTTGCAGGATTCTGATCTCATCAAGGAGGTTTCAGTCAAGCTGGTGGGAGACAAGAACTGACTTTATCCGGCACTAGCCAAGGAGAAGATACACTATTGGGCAGTCCAGGTGATTCACTATCATTATTGTCCCCACAGGGAGGCCCCACTGCTCTTCTCTACCAGCCCAAGCCCCCACTTCATCCTTAAAAGTGTTTGCGTGTCATGGAGGAGGTGAAATTCTGTGTGGCGGTCTTCTCTCTCCAATAAACCCCAAGGTCAGGGAGAGCTGGCATCTCATCTGATCACACTTCTCTGTCCCCTACTCCTTCCAAGGCCTGGCACAGAGCCAGCACCCAAGTGTGGGACTGGGCTGAGTCACCAAGGCAACCCAGAGCCCCACCCGCATCCTTCCCGGGGACTCCCACTTTTTCACGGGAGTAGAGTTTTGCCTGTAGGGGCTCCCTACCCCTGAAGCCAAAGACTTCTTCCTGCCCTGGCCCTCCACTGCAGCCAAGGGCAGGGGCTTTACTACCTGGTCTGTATTTGGGGTGAGAGAAATATCATTCATGCTTCTGCTCTGGGCGTGACCTAGGAGAAAAGGAAAAGAAGGTCCATCAGGGGAAGACAGGTTCTCGCAGGCCCTTTTCTCTTGGTCTCTACACAGGCTTTTCCCATCTTCACAACCAAAGCAAACCCCCCTCCCCTAATCCGGCAGCCCCTTTCAGCAAGCATTCTCTCTCTCTTCTTCTTTTCAATGGCAGCTTTCTTAAAAGAACTGCTGGGCCCCAGGTTCTGCTGCGTCCTTCTCACTCCTCAGTGTGCTACGCCCTGGTCCCAGCCCTTCGCCCTGCCTGCTTGGGCAGAGACTAAGATGCTGCTCTGCGCCAGGCCCTGAGGTGGGGAGG
This sequence comes from Monodon monoceros, assembly GCF_005190385.1. NCBI lineage: Eukaryota > Metazoa > Chordata > Mammalia > Artiodactyla > Monodontidae > Monodon > Monodon monoceros. Next base: position 25,537,050 of record NW_021703775.1, on the reverse strand, counting down.
GACAGACACACTATTGGGTAATGAGCCAGGTGTCACTAAGCTTGGGCCTTGTTGGAGAGAAAAGAGCAGTTTCACCTCTGTCCTCCATGACCCATGCGAGTCTTTAAAGACGGCTGGGGATTTGGGCCAGCAGAGGGAAGGAAGGTGGGACTCCCCATGGCGAGAACAGTGGTGGTGAACTATTCGAACAGCTCCTTCCTCCATTAAGGCAGGAGAAGTTCAGCTCTCATTTCCCACCAGCAGCCACATCCACAGGCTTTCTGTGGTCTGTGGTGTCCCCGCACTTCCAGACTCTGCTTTCCCTCGGCTCCCCTCTCTTATTTCCATCCAGGATCCTCTCTTGCTGGGCTCTCCTCAGGGCCTTGCTTTGCACTCAGACCCTCCAGAGGCCTCACCCCCGTCCTCCTCGGCCAGTCCCATCCCCTCCTGTTTCACCCCCATCCACATTTGTGCTGGGGATGCCCAGGTTGGGTCTCCAGTCCAGATCTGTCCTGAGCTCCAGATTCCTCTGAGCAGCCTGACCTGGCAACTCAAACTCAACACACCTGAAACGAAACTCGTTGTCTTCCATCAGATGTCTCCCCGCATAGACCCCACACCGCCAGTGCTTCCTCCCCCTTGTCCACTGGCAATCAGAGCAGACCAGGAGCCAGCCTTGACGCCTCCTTCTTCCTTATTTCCCACTTCCCACCAGTCGCTGAAGCCCAGCGGGGTCCTTCTGTCTGTTCTTGCTCTCACTGCCCGAACACGGTCCCCGTCTCTTGCTCCCAATAGTTCAGCCCCTTCTAGTTTATTTCTCAAATAAAAATCTGACCATGATACGTTCCTGCATAAAACTTCTCAGGAGTCCCCATTACCCTCAGAATACAGGCTGGGGTCTTTTGCAGGATTCATAGGCCCCTTTTGATTGGACCCTCTTTCCCTTAGAGCCTGGTGAACTGAATCACCCTATTTCCCCGAATATGCGGCACCCTTCACAGCACCTTCCCTTCACCTGCTGTTTGTTTCCTTTGTTCTAAAGAACACGCTCTTCCTCCCCCCATGCTACTGGAAAACTTCTATTTATTCTCCAAGACTCAGGCAAGTGTCTCCTCCTCTTTGAGCCTTCCCAGGTGCCACCTTGGGGTAGGGAGGTGTGCACACAAAGCTGTAATCACTTATTCATGTCTTTTATCCAGGTCCCCACCACAGCAGCATTGGCACTTCATATACAGTAAATAACAGAGCAGAAGGCTCGTCCCAAAGCCATTCACCGTCTCTGACTGCCAGCTTCCCTCTGTGGAATAACCAAGACCAGGGAGACTAAGAGCAGGAGGTCACTAAGAGCAGGGGTCACTAAGAACAGAGAGAAAAGACCGTGACAAACCCCTGCCGTGGCAAAGGTCACATCACTGTCACTGTCCTGAAGCATTCCTCTGGCCTGGTCAGGGACACAGCCCTGGGATGTGCTTGTTCGTATCTTGTCATTCTAGTAAAAGCATTTAAAGGAAAATACTCCTTCACACTGCTTTTTCTTTTCACTTCCCAAGTTCCCTCTTTTCTTTGCCTCACAGCTCACCTGTCTGTTCAGCCCTGATGAATTGCCTGACAAAACCCGGTCTGTGACCATGCCCCTCACAGGTTCCACTCACCCAGTCACAGCCCTCAGGGGCTGCAGCTCCACCAGCATTTCATTGTCTGGGGCCCAAGACCGTCATCCAGGGACGGGAACATTCTCTGTCCTGGGGCAAAGGACCTAGCCTGCTTTTAATTGTTTCTAGGAAGACGTCTCACCAAAAACAGAGCTAATGATCAGTTTGGTGAAAATAAAGCCATAGACTAAGTTAAAAATGCCTAGCACACAGGATTGGGTATTGATTATGACAGGACTTGATTAGAGCTGCAGTTTTTGGAGGAATTATTTAGAAAATTACGGTAGTAAGTTAGACTCTGAGGGCAGCCCAGGTTTAGGGTGAAAGCTAGATTTCTTCGGATGCCTGAGAGTTCTAGACAGACCCTGGGCTTTACCTCCTCTGCTATGAAAGCATGAAAATTGACTCCAGAGCGGCCACAGCCAGGACGAAGCTGCCACACAGTGGCAGAGGAAGAAGATACTCACACAGGCGGCCGTAATCCGCGCTTTGCCGCATCCCCAGGTCCTCGGTGGAGTGGTGTAGGCTGGGGCCCGCCGCGGGGCTCCGGCCTGGGCTGCGATCTGGGAGGAGGGACAGAAGAGATTTGACTTCGGCCGACTTGCTGGAGTGGCGCAGCTTCTTCCGTTAGCACAATTCACGTTTACGATCGTGTCACCTAAATAAAGCTGGGCTGCAAGACATGTCTCTTCCCCTTCTAGGAAGAAAGGAGGTTCTGGTTTTGGTTCTCGTTTTTCAGGATTTTTTTCAGCAAGTGAATAGCCTGAACATGATTAGAGAAAATATTTGTACCTTTGAAAGTGGAATAGATATACAATTGATTAAATAGACACCAGGTGTTGTAGATGACCCCTGGTCCCACGACCTACTGGCCATGTGATCTTAGGTAAGTAACTCAACCTCTCCGTGCCTCAGCCTCCTCGTCTGTAAACTGGGCGTGATGAGAACAGTACCTAGTCATGGGGTCATTGTGAGGATGAAGTGAGTTAATACGTGTGGAGCACGCAGACAGTGCCTGGAACCCAGGTAAGCGCCGAGTACGTGCCCACCGTAGGCTAAACATTTTCCATTTAAAATAATTCATCTAAGGAGATTCCTCAAGTCTCTTTAGGTAGCAGCGTTATCAACTTTGTACCGATTATTGCGTTTATCTGACAGGTCCGGCAAGGCTAGTGTCTGGGCATCTCAACTCTGGGATATCAAGAGTGGAGGGTTGCAGGTTTGAGATGCGTGCATAGAACAAGCCACCAGCGTATGGCCCAACTCACTGGTGGTGGAGGAGACTGACTTTCCAATGTCAACCAAGGAGCGGTGGATGGGCTTCTTGGTTTGGTGACGGTGTTTCCTCAGTAGGACGTAGCTGACCCTCTCTCGGAGCTCTGGCCGAAGGAGGCCGTCCTCGATTTGCTTTTCAATGACATCATCTAAGTGGGAAACAAACATGCCTTGTCCACGTGGCACCGAATGACCAGGGGTGTGGGGGTCTTCAGTTTCATCTGTTATTAGTGGGATTAAAAGTGACCTAAAGGAGGCAGGGAATGTAGAAATAGTCCCACCTTTGCCACAGAACTGAAAATTTGAACCAGTCATGAACGCTCAGCCTCCTTATATGTAAAAGGGTGTGTGCATGTCTGTGGGAGTTGGTGTATGTATGTGTGTGTGCATGGGGGTGCATTGTGTGCCCATGTGGGTGCACATGTGCATGCATGTGTGGGTATAGGATTCTCTGCTCTTTCTATCAATAACATTGTGGAAAATAAATGAAATTGTACACATGAAAGTACCCTAAGAAGCACAAGGTACAATGCTAAGTGGTTTTAGTCCTAACGTGAATTCTTTTTAGAAAAGTATTTTGGGCAATGTAGTTCTGGCAAAACTGAATGTGCTAAAACAAAATTCACAAGAAGTTTTAGGGATGATAAGGCAAGCCGCTCCCTCCCTTTGCCACTCTATCAAACGAGAGCTAATTTCCTAAAGATGAATGGTGATCTATTTACCCTGACAAGAAACAGGTTGCCATGGCAATAGGTGTCTCCAACCATGCTAAGAAGCCCTTCTCCCTTTTGTTACATTGCTGGATGGCATTTCAGACGCTGACCTTTCCCTCTCTACGTGTATCTGAAACTTGGAGCAACTGTGACACTGCCTTGGGGGCCTCAGACCCAAAGCCTGGTCTCTGCAGAATTAGGCAGGCATCAGAGGTGGGTGTGCCATGCAGACCAAGGGTGGGCATGAGATGGGGCAGGTGAGGGGGGACGCTGCCCTGCTTGGTGGGGGCCACAGCGGTCCTTTGCCTCACCTATGATCTGTGGTAAGGAGCCGCTGTCCAAATCCAGCAGCACCGTCCCCGTCTGCAGGCAGGTCCGGAGCTCAAAGAGGCTGTGCAGGGACAGTGTGGACACATGGGGCTTGCTCCAGCGCTCGCCTCCTTCCTCTACCTTTTCTTCAAACTTTATCCACCTGGAAAAGTAAGGATGGGGCTCAGCATGGCCTTTGCCCTCAGGAGGAGCCCAGAGCTGGGCCTCTTCAGGGGAGGGGTGTTGGCTTGTGAGTCATGCTATGCACACTGTTGGGGCATTGGTCCTAGACTCACAGGCAGAGGATCTCCTGGGGACATCCCCACTCGGTCCCCCACTCCTCCTGATGCAGTAATGCTCAGGACAATGTGGTATCAGAGAATGACTATAAATGGGCATGAAGGATACTTCTAGGGTGGTGGAAATGTTCTAAAATTGGATTTGGTGATGGTCACACAACTCTGTACATTTACTAAAAATCATTTAATTAATACACTTAAAACAAGGGAACTTTATGGTATCCATTAATAATAGAGCTGTTAAAAAAATCGTCCACTGGACCCTAGGTACCCGTCTACTGGTCACACATGTGTTCAGTGTCTGCCTTATGGGGTGTTTGCTGGGAGCAGGAAAGTATTTCCCCACAGTTCTAGTGTAGGGCCTGAGGTTTCCATGAGTCCCACTCGTATTTTGGCTCTGAAAGTTCAAGTTAAAATCTAAACGTCATTTGAGGAAGGAAAGAAATTAAACCAAGGGTATGTAGGAGTTTGTCCTTTCTAGAAGCCTTGGAATCATAGGCTGGGGTGGAGGGGACCAAGTGGGAAGGCCTCGGGCAGGCTGGCAGAGGTAGCACTGGCCTGTACCTCCCCCGCAGAGGGCAGCACCGCACAGCCTGGAGAGCCACTGGGAAGCAAAATCTGGCTGGAGACCTGCTGGCTCAGCTTTATTAGATGTCGACCTCAAGTTAGTGAGTAGCGTCAAGCTATGCCAATCAAAATCCCAGGGGAGTATTTTTGGACTGTGACTATCTAATTCTAAAGTTCCTCTGAAAAAGTAAATGTCTGAGAGTGGTTCGGGAAAGTCTAAAAAAGAAGAATGGGGAGGGGACGTGCTTTTAGCAGATATAAAAACTTACTGAAAACCTTAATTAAAGCATTGTAATTCCAGTCCAGATATAGACAAAGGGATCAATAAAACAACAGTCTGGAAACAGACCTGAGCCCCCATGGGAATTTGGGTTTTGATGGAGGAGCCGTTTAAAAGATGACCAACCTAAATATAAAAAAGTCCCTACTTCTTACCAAGCACTACTAAATTCTATGTGGATTAAAGGCTAGACATAAAAATAAATCTATAATGGAATATTGTTGAGCCTTAAAATAAAGGAAATTTTGACGCATGCTACAGCATGAGTAAAACTTGAAGACATTATGCTAAGTGAAATAAGTCAGTCACAAAAGGACAAATACTGTAAGATTCCACTTCTATGAGGGACCTAGAGTAGTCAAATTCATAGAGACAGAAAGTAAAATGGTGGTTACCAGGGGCTGAGGGGAGAGAGGCAGGGAACTTACTGTTTAAGTGGTACAGAGTTTCAGTTTTGTGAGATGAAGGAGTTCAGGAGATGGACGGTAGTGATGGTTACACAACAATGTGAATGTACTTAATGCTATTGAACTGTACACTTAAAGATGGTTAAAATGGTAAAGTTTATGTTATATATATTTTACCACAATTAAAATAAATAAATAACCATGTTAAAATCTATAAATATAAATATACTAGAAGAGAATATAGGAGAATGTTGTGGTTGTGGAGAAAGACTTCTTAAGCAAGATGGAAAACCATAAAGGGAAAATAAATGGGCACATTTTGTTACATAAAAATAAACTAAAACCTCTGTGTAACACAATAAGACATAAATGAGATTCCCATAAATGCAACATACTCAGAAAATATTTGCAACAAACAGGGCATCAAAGGATTTTTTTTTTTTTTTGGCTGCACCAGACGGCATGTGGGATCTTAGTTCCCTGACCAGGGATCAAACCTGCACCCCCCTGCTTTGGAAGCGTGGAGTCTTAACCACTGGACCACCAGGGAAGTCCACAAAGCTTCTTCACATCAATAAGAAAAACTCAAATTACCCAACTGAAAAGTGAACAATTCTGAAAAGAAATAATGGCCAATAAATGTATGAAAAGATGTTCAACTTTACTAGTAATCAAGAACATTTAAATTGTTGCAAATGAAACAACATCCTTCACTTTTCATATTGGCAAAAATTTAAAAGACTGACAACTTCCTGTGTTGGTGGAAACATGGGGGGTGGGCACTCAAACTGTATGTATGAATATAGTATGTGTGTGTGTGTGTGTGTGTGTGTGTGTATGTATATATATATATATATATAGTGTAGCCACGTAGCCTTCTTGGGGTGGGGAACTGGGGAGTCTCTTTTGTCGTTTGACTGAGCAGTTCTATTTCTAGGAAATTATCACAGGAGTGTCATTGCACATCTACACACAGTAATATGTATACCAGGAGACGCTTACCGCGGCTTCGTCCAGTAGGGTGAATAACTGGAAACCACCAGTTTCCAGTAAAGACATGGTTACATCAATTCCATACATCCATGCTGAAGAATAACACTCAGAGATAAAAAGCACAAGGGTGAACTATGCATCCCATTCTATAAAAAAAGAAAAACACACATGTGTGTTTGTGTGTTTACACATGTGTCTGAACATGCCCAGCAGCAGTTTTGAAAGGATGCCTGTCAGGTGGTTAAATGGTTACTTCTGAAGGGAAGTGTGGGGTTGTTGGTGGGGGGAGGATTTAAGAGACTTTCAATCTATTGGGGTTAATTAGTGTAGTAAGAGCGCAACCTGTGGAGCAAGACAACCAAGTTTTATTTTTTATTTATCTTTGGCTGCGTTGGGTCTTCATTGCTGCGTGTGGGCTTTCTCTAGTGGCAGTGAGCAGGGGCTACTCTTCATTGCAGGGCGCAGGCTTCTCATTGCAGTGGCTTCTCTCATTGCGGAGCACGGGCTCTAGGCACGTGGGCTTCCGTAGCTGTGGCATGTGGGCTCAGTAGTTGTGGCTTGTGGGCTCTAGAGCGCAGGCTCAGTGGTTGTGGCGCACGGGCTTAGTTGCTCCACGGCATGTGGGATCTTCCCGGATCAGGGCTCGAACCCGTGTCCCGTGCCTTGGCAGGCGGATTCCTAACCACTGCGCCACAAGGGAAATCCCGACAACCAGGTTTTGAATTCCAGCTTCACGTTTACTAGCTACGGACTTTGGGCAAGTTACTCAATCTCTCACCACCTTTGTCTTCGTTAGGAATACTAACAGTTTATAGCAATTGGAGAAGTGCCTGGCACGTAATGCACACTCTGTTAGTGTTAGCTATTAATGTGAAAATAAATAATGTTGCTTTTTTAAGTTTAGAAACAATAAGGAAATAAGAAAGTAAAGACATTCAAAGCTCTCCCAACCAGAAGACGCCATGGTTGATATTCTGATGACCTTCATATTAGATCTCTGTGTGCATGAACTCACACGTGCATGCATGCACACACACACTTTTACATTAATGACACCATAAGGGCGTGGTATCTAATGGATATCCTTTCATGTCTATAAATGTCTAAAAATATTCATATCATTTTAAAGGCTCTTTAGCATTCCATTGTATGAGTAGACCATAATTTATGTGAATAAACCTCATTTGGTCAACATTTAGATTATTTCTAATTATTCTTTATTATAAACAAGGCTGGTTTGAATTTCCTTGACCCCTGTTCAATAATTTCCTTACAATAAACTCTCAGGAGTGGAACTGCTGTGTCTGCACATTTTTACGTGTATGACATACATTGTCAAACTGCTCTCCAGAAAGCTGTGCCAATTCATACTTCCACCAATGTACAGGAGACCTCACATTTCTTTGAAGTCTCTCAAACTCTAGTATTGTCATTCCTTTTCAATTTTGTGCATTTGGTAATTGAAAAATTATATCATATTTGCATTCTTTTGACTGCATGTGAGGTTGAACATCTTTTCCTTTGTCAGATTTCTTCTTTACACAATTGTGTGAGCATTTTGCAGTATCAGTGTTTAATATCCTGATTCAATACATTTATTTGAGACCAGTTAACTTGGAGCCTGGTGGGGCCTTGGGGCTTGGATGGACACAGGATGGGGAGGTTCTTTTTCTAAATATATACGTTTGTTTTGTTTTGGTTTTTTGCGGTACGCGGACCTCTCACTGTTGTGGCCTCTCCCGTTGCGGAGCACAGGCTCCGGACGCGCAGGCTCAGCGGCCATGGCTCACGGGCCCAGCCACTATGCGGCATGTGGGATCTTCCTGGACCGGGGCACGAGCCCGTGTCCCCTGCATCGGCAGGCGGACTCTCAACCACTGCACCACCAGGGAAGCCCTATACATGTTTATTGACTAGCATTATTATGGACCTATTATTACAGGTAAATGATTCTTTTTTAAAAAAATATTTATGTATGTATGTATGTATGTATGTATGTATTTGGCTGTGCCGGGTCTTAGTTGCAGCACACGGGATCTTTAGTTGAGGCATGAGGGATCTTTAGTTGTGGCATGCGGGATCTTTTTAGTTGCAGCATGCAGGCTCTTAGTTGTGGCACGTGGAATCTAGTTCCCTGACCAGGGATCGAACCCAGACCCCATGCATTGGGAGCACAGACTCTTAACCACTGGACCACGAGGGAAGTCCTTAAATGATTCTTTTTTAATTGAAGTATAGTTGATTTACAAAGTTGTGTTAGTTTCTGGTGTGCAGCAAAGGAATTCAGTTATATATATATAAACTTTTTCATATTCTTTTCCGTTATGGTTTCTTAAGGGATATTGAATATAGTTCCCTGTGCTACACAATAGGCCCCTGTTGTTTATCCATTCTATATATGAGTTTGCATCTGCTAGTCCCAAACTCTGAAGGATGGGGAGGTTTGATTAGAGGAGGCCTGGGAGGTGAAGACATGGCACTGGAGCAGAGACCGCTCAGACACTTGCCTCAGAGGCTCACCAAGGTGTACAGGACATTTTTAATGGGGAAATATGTTTGGGAGAACATTATTTACATTATGGCAGATCCAAGTCTGTATAATATCAATACAAAGTTTTTCTAAAACTTGTATTAACATAATGGTTTGCAAGGAAGAAATCAAAGGACAGGTCCAAATGTTTTGGTCAGGAGATGCTCACTCTTCTCCGTGAGAGTCCTTCTCCTATTTAATCACTCAAATTGCCCCCTTTTACCTCAAAAATACGCGAGATAAACCACACCGTCTCCTGGCCACTGAGGACGCTTTTGCTACTCTACAGCCTTACCCCATCCACCCAAAGGTATGATGTGTCCCAGTAAGTGGGGCCACTTGGGTTGATTGCTTTCTACACTGTCTCATAAACATCCTGGGTGGACATTCGGGCAGTTCTCTCCCACGCATCCATCCTTCAGCTTCCTGCGTATACAAATGCAGCTCCATCTGGGAAGGTGAGTTGAAACCCTTCGAAACATCCTTTTAGTAACGCTGGATAGCAAGAACAATTGGTCCTCTTCATTTCCCAGGACTTCAACTATTTGTACTGTGTTACAGGTACCCATAAAACATTAGCTCTATACACAGACAAGGTCTCAACCAACCTGAGCACAGTTTGCAGAAAAGCAAAGTTACCAGTGTCCAGGTTCAGGGCAATGCCAAAACTAGACTCCTGCTACCACCATCTCTTGAGAACTTGATTTTTAAAAAGTCCATGATACTCAACAACTTCACTAGGGATACCTCTTCAGTTGTCCTTGCAACTATTTTGGGAATCCAGATATTGAAACAGTAAACCCAAGGCCTGAACTTAATTTTGTGTATTTTATGGCTACAGCTAGAAATCAAGCTCACTTTTCACCTTGAGTAGAACATAGAAACGTGGAGGACCCAAAGTCTGCAGCTGTGGTTTTCAACTTTGACTGTCTGTTAGAATTGCCTGAGGAAATTTTTAAAAATACTGATGCCTGGATGGTCATGCCACCAGGAGGGTGGCCTGCCCATGGAAGCTCCCAGGTTATTTTTGCCCTGAGGGTTGATGAGACTCTGCCCTGTAGTCATATACAGCCATGTGGCTCAGGAATAGTTGGACTTGTCTGGGGTTCCAACGCAGGCAAATGCTCTGGGCACATAGGTCCCATTCTTTTTGTATAAGAGGGGGCATGGCCTCTTTCCCTTAGAATGGCTCCAAGAACACCAGTTGAAAAGGTGGAGTGGATCTCTGAAGCCTCCTTCCTAGCATGGCCATTCTATGCTTTCATTTCTCTGATTTTTTGAGTACATACCTCTACACCAGCGTGTCTCAAACTTTAATGTGCATACAAGTCACCTGGGGATCTTGTTAAAATGCAGGCTCTAATTCAGCAGGTCTGGAATGGTGCCCAAGATACTGCATTTCTTTTCTTTTCTTTTTTCTTTTTTCTGGCTGTGTTGGGTCTTCATTGCTGTGTGCGGGCTTTCTCTAGTTGTGGTGAGTGGGGGCTACTCTTCATTGCGGTGCATGGGCTTCTCATTGCCGTGGCTTCTCTTGTTGTGGAGCACAGGCTCTAGGCATGCGGGCTCCAGTAGTTGCAGCACGCGGGCTTAGTAGTTGCAGCAGGTGGGTCCTAGAGCGTGAGGGCTTCAGTAGCTGCAGCAAATGGCCTCAGTAGTTGAGACGTGTGGGCTCTAAGGCATGCGGACTTCAGTAGTAGTGGCACACGGGCTTAGTTGCTCTGTGGTACGTGGGATCTTCCCAGACCAGGAATTGAACCCATGTCTCCCTGCACTGGCAAGTGGATTCTTAACCACTATGCCACCAGGGAAGTCCCTGCATTTCTTTTTCTAAAATTTTTTACTGAAGTATAGTTGATTTACAATGTTGTGTCAGTTTCAGGTATATAGCAAAGTGATTCAGTTATATATATTCTTTTTTTAGATTATATTCCATTATAGGTTATTACAAGATATTGAATATGGTTCCCTGTGTTATATAGCAGGTCCTTGGTGTTTATCTATTTTATATATGCTAGTGTGTATCTGTTAATCCCAAACTTCTAATTTATCCCTCCCCCACCCCCTTTCCCCTTTGGTAACCATAACCCCTTTGTTTTCTATGACTGTGAGTCTGTTTCTGTTTTGTAAATTAGTTCATTTGTATCGTTTTTTTAAGATTCCACATATAAAGTGATATCATATGACATTTGTCTTTGTCTGACTTTATTCACTTAGTATGATAATCTCTAGGTCCATCCATGTTGCTGCAAATGGCATTGTTTCATTCTTTTTTATGGCTGAGTAATATTCCACACTTGAAGAACCCCTGTCCTAGGATGATGATTCCTAAACTTGGGTGCATATAAAAATACTTCAGATACTTCTAAAATCTTTTTTTTTTTTTTTGCGGTCCGCAGGCCTCTCACTGCCGTGGCCTCTCCCACCGCGGAGCACAGGCTCCGGATGCGCAGGCTCAGCGGCCATGGCTCACGGGCCCAGCCGCTCCGCGGCATGTGGGATCCTCCCAGAACGGGGCACGAACCCATGTCCCCTGCATCGGCAGGCGGACTCCCAACCACTGCGCCACCAGGGAAGCCCAGATACTTCTAAAATCTTGATGTTTAGGTCGTATCCGAGACAAATTTGCATCAGAATATCTGGGTGGGATCCAGGCAACTCTGCTACAGATTGTTCTAAGTAAAGTTCCTGACTTCTGGGGCTCAGAGGCTAAAATGACAATTAATTTGTAGTCAATCGTGTTTCCTAATTGTTTTGGTATATACCTGTCCCGCCAAACAGACATCAAGCTTCCTGAGGACAGGGACCTTGTTTCCTCTCTGGTGTCCCTTCTGATCTCCCGCCCAGAGTAGTGCTCATCAAATGTTTGCTGCGTCTTGCTTGAGGGTAGTGAGGCCTCAGTGATTACTTTGGGTAATCACTATGAGAATCACTATGAGAAAATGACTGGGAAAAAGAGAGCGCAACAACTGTGGGTCTAAGTGTGTTTTAAAATACTCAGAATGATCTAAGCAATGATCATCGGAGTCTAGTAACGTCACAGATATACACACAAAGACCAGCTGGGCAGGAGCTGCATTTTGATGGAAGCAGAGGTCACCACCTACGAAATAGTCTTGTGGAAAAGCCAGACAGGAATCAAATGAGTCTGGACCCAACTACCACTTTACAGGAAAGACAGGGGCAGAGGAAGATGTTAAACACCACCACAGGGATGCAGTCAACAAAATCCAGTATGTGGAAAACCATGTAAGACAAACAATGCAATTTCTTTAGCAATAATGGCAACTGCAAGGGAAAAATAAAGGAGGAGGAACATGTAGATTAAAAATGATGTAGGAGGGCTTTCCTGGTGGCGCAGTGGTTGAGAGTCCGCCTGCCGATGCAGGGGACACGGGTTCGTGCCCCGGTCCGGGAAGATCCCACGTGCCGCGGAGCGGCTGGGCCCATGAGCCACGGCCGCTGAGCCTGCGCGTCCGGAGCCTGTGCTCCGCAACGGGAGAGGCCACAGCAGTGAGAGGCCTGTGTACTGAAAAAAAAAAAAAAGATGTAGGAGACATATCTCCCAAGTGCAATGTGTGGACCAGTCACATTAAAAAGTATATGAGGTGATCTGGGAAATAAATATGAATACCGCATGGATAATTCAATGAAAATAAAGAATTACTGTCATTTTTTTCCAGATGTGACAGTAATATTGTGGTTGTGTTAAAAAGAAAGGCCTTTGAGACCAAGAAGGGCCCTGTAGGATTCCTGGGCACAGAGGCCTTTCGGTGTCCCCCGTTTCTTGTTTGTAGGGAATAGGTTTCAGCCTCCGTGATCCTCCCTGCATTCCAAAGGGCAGGTTCAAACAGTTGCTAATCAGGGAAGAGAGAGGATGCAGAGACAAGGGAGGAGCAGTCAAGAAACAATAGTGCAGCCTTGGGGTAGAGTCCTAGTTCCACCTCAAGGGATACACATAACAATATCTTTGAGCTCTTCTGCAGAACTCTTCATTCCAGAGAGAAGGTCACAGTTTGATAACCTCTAGATCCACAGAAGCTAATTAGGAGACCACCTGAGGCCAGATTAAAGGAATGCAGGCCTGCACACACCCTGATCCTCACCAGTAACCCCACCCTTGAACCGTTGCTATAAAACTCCTCACCAAATTCCCCTGGGTTGGGACACAGTTTTGAGAGCATGATCCCCCTGGGTCCCCCTTTGTCTGGCAAAGTAACAAAGCTTTTTTTTTCTTTTCTACTTCACCCAAAACTCTGTCTCTGAGATTCAATTTGGCACCAGTGCACAGAGGCCAAGGTTTCAGCACCACCTTTACCCCAAAGAATTGAAAACAGTGTCTTGAAGATATATTTGTACAACGATGTTCCCAGCAGTATTATTCACAGTAACTAAAATGTGGAAGCAACCCCGCTGTCCACCAGTGGACGAATGGATAAGCAAAATGTGGTGCCTCTGTAGTCATACAGAGGAATATTATTGAGCCTTAAAAAAGAATGGAAATTCTTATATATCCTACAACATGGATGAAACTTGAGGACATTATGCAATAAACAAGTCATGAAAAGACAAATACTATATGATTCCACTTAACATGAGGCATTTAGAGTAGCTAAAAATCATAGAGACAGAAAGTACAACGGTGGTATCTGGGGCTGGGGGGAAGGGAATGGAGAGTTATCGTTTAACGGGTACTGAGTTTCTGTTTTATAAGATGAGAAGAACTATGGAGATGGATGGTGGTGATGGCTGCACACAATTATGAATGTATTAAATACCACTAAACTATATACTTAAAGGCAGTTAAGATGGTAAATTTTATATTTAAGTATATTTTACCACAATTAAAAAAAGGGGGAAAAAAGAAAGAAGGCTTATCTTATAGAGTCACCTACTGAAATATTCACAGATGGATTGATATGGGGTGTGGGATTTGTGTCAGCATGATCCAGTGTATGTGTCTGGGGTAGTGGGTAGAAATAGAGGCACAAAATTGGCCATGAGTTAGCTGGTAACCATTGAAGCTGGGTGATGGTTATGTTGAGGGAAGTCATTCTACTACATACCACTGTTGTATAAATTTGTATACAAATTTATATACAATTTTTGTATAAATTTCCATAATATAACATTTAACCACTTTTCAGGATGAATAAAGGAATGGGCTCTTTAAAAAGCTTCTGGCCAAAGCCAGGCTTAAAAACTTTTGGAACCCTGATAAAGTGGTTAATGGGTAATCCCAAGCAACTCATTGCAAAGTGAGCTTTATACCACAGTTGGCTTCAAAAGTGGGGAATTAGAGTTGGAGAAGCAGGTCAAATGGAAAGAAAATCTCTGGACTGGAAAAGAACTCTCAGGGATTTTGTCCAGACCAGGGGCAGATGCCAAGTGTCCCTCTCAACTGGGATGGAGCTGAATGGAAGCTCGAAGAGTCACATGTCACAGAAAGCAGTTCTCAGTCACGCAAAGGGTGTCCAGAACTGAGGCCTTTTCTGTGACTAGTAACTTGGTCACTATATGATTAGAGCAAGCTGCTTTTCAGTTAATACCAAGAGTGGTCGAAATCATCATCGGGCAAGTTACTAGGCACCACCAAATCACTAGTTGGGAGGGTCTCCTTTTAGGATCTGGAAAGGGCTGAAAACTGAGAGACCTGAACTTTAGTTCCATCCTCAGATGGAAATAAATTATAACCCCCACTGACCCTGCCCTGGCTAGCAAGTATATCAGTGGCTCTCACCTTAGCTGCAAGGATCATCTGGGAACTTTCAACAAATTCCAACATCCAGGCTGACTCCACACTGACATCAGAATCTAGGGGCCTGGCGGAGGAGCTTCAAGATGGCGGAAGAGTAACACGTGGAGATCACCTTCCTCCCCACAAATACATCAGAAATACATCTACATGTGGAACAACTCCTACAGAACACCTACTGAACGCTGGCAGAAGACCTCAGACCTCCCAAAAGGCAAGAAACTCCCCACGTACCTGGGTAGGGTAAAAGAAAAAACAGAGACAAAAGAATAGGGACGGCAGCTGCAGCTCGGGGAGGGAGCTGTGAAGGAGGAAATGTTTCCACACGCTAGAAGCCCCTTCGCGGGCGGAGACTGCGGGTGGCGGAGGGGGGAGCTTCAGAGCCGCAGAGGAGAGCGCAGCCACAGGGGTGTGGAGGGCAAAGCGAAGAGATTCCCGCACAGAGGATCGGTGCCGACCAGCACTCACCAGCCCGAGAGGCTTGTCTGCTCACCCGCCGGGGCGGGCGAGGCTGGGAGCTGAGGCTTGGGCTTCGGTCCGATCCCAGGGAGAGGACTGGGGTTGGCGGCGTGAACACAGCCTGAAGGGGGCTAGTGCGCCACAGCTAGCCGGGTGGGGGTCCGGAAAAATGTCTGGAGCTGCCGAAGAGGCAAGAGACTTTTTCTTCCCTCTTTGTTTCCTGCTGCGCGAGGAGAGCCCCGCATCCTTACCCCTCCCTACCCCCGGCCTGAGTGAGCCAGAGCCCCCCGAATCAGCGGCTCCTTTAACCCCGCCCTGTCTGAGCGAAGAACAGATGCCCTCAGGCGACCTACATGGAGAGGCGTGTCCAAATGCAAAGCTGAACCCCGGGAGCTGTGCGAACAACGAAGAAAAAGGGAAATTTCTCCCAGCAGCCTCAGGAGCAGCGGATTAAACCTCCACAATCAACTTGATGTACCCTGCATCTGTGGAATACCTGAATAGACCACGAATCGCCCCAAATTGAGGAGGTGGACTTTGGGAGCAACGATATATATATATATATATATATATATATATATATATATATATATTTCCCCTTTTTCTCTTTTTGTGAGTGTGTATGTGTATGCTTCTGTGTGTGATTTTGTCTGTATAGCTTTGCTTTTACCATTTGTCCTAGGGTTCTGTCTGTCCGTTTTTCTTTTTATTATTATTACTTAAAAAATTTTTTTCTTAATAAGTATTTTTTATTTTACTAACTTTATTTTACTTTATTTTATCTTCTTTCTTTCTTTCTTTCTTTCTTTTTTCCCCCCTTTTATTCTGAGCTATGTGGAGGACAGGCTCTTGGTGCTCCAGCCAGGCATCAGGGCTGTGCCACTGAGGTGGGAGAGCCAAGTTCAGGACACTGGTCCACAAGAGGCCGCCCAGCTCCAGGTAATATCAAACGGTGAAAATCTGCCAGAGATCTCCATCTCAACACCAACACCCAGCTCCACTCAACGACCAGCAAGCTACAGTGCAGGACACCCTATGCCAAACAACTAGCAAGACAGGAACACAACCCCATCCATTACGACAGAGGCTGCCTAAAATCATAATAAGGCTGCAGACACCCTAAAACACACCACCAGATGTGGACCTGCCCACCAGAAAGACAAGATCCAGCCTCATTCACCAGAACACAGGCACTAGTCCCCTCCACCAGGAAGCCTACACAACCCACTGAACCAACCTTAGCCACTGGGGACAGACACCAAAAACAACGGAAACTACAAACCTGCAGCCTGCGAAAAGGAGACCCCAAACAAAGTAAGTTAAGCAAAATGAGAAGACAGAGAAACACACAGCAGACGAAGGAGCAAGGCAAAAACCCACCAGACCAAACAAATGAAGAGGAAATAGGCAGTCTACCTGAAAAAGAATTCAGAATAATGATAGTAAAGGTGATCCAAAATCTTGGAAATAGAATGGAGAAAATACAAGAAACGTTTAACAAGGACCTAGGAGAACTAAAGAGCAAACAAACAGAGATGAACAAGACAATAAATGAAATTAAAAATTCTCTAGAAGGGATCAATAGCAGAATAACTGAGGCAGAAGAACGGATAAGTGACCTGGAAGATAAAAGAGTGGAAATAACTACTGCAGAGAAGAATAAAGAAAAAAGAATGAAAAGAATTGAGGACAGTCTCAGAGACCTCTGGGACAAGATTAAATGCACCAACATTCGAATTATAGGTGTCCCGGAAGAAGAAGAGAAAAAGAAAGGGACTGAGAAAATATTTGAAGAGATTATAGTCAAAAACTTCCCTAATATAGGAAAGGAAATAGTTAATCAAGTCCAGGAAGCACAGAGAGTCCCATACAGGATAAATCCAAGGAGAAATACGCCAAGACACATATTAATCAAACTCTCAAAAATGAAATACAAAGAGCAAATATTAAAAACAGCATGGGAAAAACAACAAGTAACATATAAAGGAATCCCCATAAGGTTAACAGCTGATCTTTCAGCAGAAACTCTGCAAGCCAGAAGGGAGTGGCAGGACATGTTTGAAGTGATGAAAGAGAAAAGCCTACAAACAAGATTACTCTACCCAGCAAGGATCTCATTCAGATTTGAGGGAGAAATTAAAAGCTTTACAGAGAAGCAAAAGCTAAGAGAATTCAGCACCACCAAACCAGCTTTACAACAAATGCTAAAGTAACTTCTCTAGGCAGGAAACACAAGAGAAGGAAAAGGCCTACAATAATCAACCCAAAGCAATTAAGAAAATGGGAATAGGAACATACATATCAATAATTACCTTAAATGTAAATAGATTAAATGCTCCAACCAAAAGACATAGACTGGCTGAATGGATACAAAAACAAGACCCATGTACATGCTGTCTACAAGAGACCACTTCAGACCTAGGGACACATACAGACTGAAAGTGAGGGGATGGAAAAAGATATTCCATGCAAATGGAAATCAAAAGAAAGCTGGAGTAGCAATTCTCATATCAGACAAAATAGACTTTAAAACAAAGACTATTACAAGAGACAAAGAAGGACACTACATAATGATCAAGGGATCGATCCAAGAAGAAGATATAACAATTGTAAATATTTATGCACCCAACAGAGGAGCACCTCAATACATAAGGCAAATACTAACAGCCATAAAAGGGGAAATCGACAGTAACACAATCATAGTAGGGGACTTTAACACCCCACTTTCACCAATGGACAGATCATCCAAAATGAAAATAAATAAGGAAACACAAGCTTTAAATGATACATTAAACAAGATGGACTTAATTGATATTTATAGGACATTCCATCCAAGGACACACATTCTTCTCAAGTGCTCATGGAACATCTCTCCAGGATAGATCATATCTTGGGTCACAAATCAAGCCTTGCTAAATTTAAGAAAATTGAAATCGTATCAAGTATCTTTTCCGGCCACAATGGTATGAGGCTAGATATCAATTACAGGAAAAGATCTGTAAGAAATACAAACATATGGAGGCTAAACAATACACTATTTAATAACCAAGAGATCACTGAAGAAATCAAAGAGGAAATCAAAAAATACCTAGAGACAAATGACAATGAAAACACAACCCAAAACCTATGGGATGCAGCAAAAGCAGTTCTAAGAGGGAAGTTTATAGCTATACAAGACTACCTTAAGAAACAAGAAACATCTCAAACAACCTAACCTCACACCTAAAGCAATTAGAGAAAGAAGAACAAAAAAACCCCAAAGTTAGCAGAAGGAAAGGAATCATAAAGATCAGATGAGAAATAAATGAAAAAGAAATGAAGGAAAGGATAGCAAAGATCAATAAAACTAAAAGCTGCTTCTTTGAGGAGATAAACAAAATTGATAAACCATTAGCCAGACTCATCAAGAAAAAAAAGGGGAGGCTCAAATCAATAGGATTAGAAATGAAAAAGGAGAAGTAACAACTGACACTGCAGAAATACAAAAGATCATGAGAGATTACTACAAGCAACTCTATGCCAATACAATGGACAGCCTGGAAGAAACGGACAAATTCTTAGAAAAGCACAACCTGCCAAGACTGAATTAGGAAGAAATAGAAAATATGAACTGACCAATCACAAGCACTGAAATTGAAATTGTGATTAAAAATCTTCTAACAAACAAAAGCCCAGGACCAGATGGCTTCACAGGCAAATTCTATCAAACATTTAGAGAATAGCTAACACCTATCCTTCTCAAACTCTTCCAAAATATAGCAGAGGGAGGAACACTCCCAAACTCATCCTAGGAGGCCACCATCACCTTGATACCAAAACCAGACAAGGATGTCACAAGGAAAGAAAACTACAGGCCAATATCACTGATGAACATAGATGCAAAAATCCTCAACAAAATACTAGCAAACAGAATTCAACAGCACATTAAGGAGATCATACACCATGATCAAGTGGGGTTTATTCCAGGAATGCAAGGATTCTTGAATATATGCAAATCAATCAATGTGATAAACCATATTAACAACTTGAAGGAGAAAAGCCATATGATCATCTCAATAGATGCAGAGAAAGCTTTCGACAAAATTCAACACCCATTTATGATAAAAACCCTCCAGAAAGTAGGCATAGAGGGAACTTTCCTCAACATAATAAAGGCCATATAGGACAAACCCACAGCCAACATCGTCCTCAATGGTGAAAAACTGAAAGCATTTCCACTAAGATCAGGAACAAGACAAGGTTGCCCACTCTCACCACTCTTATTGAACATAGTTTTGGAAGTTTTAGCCACAGCAATCAGAGAAGAAAAGGAAATAAAAGGAATCCAAATCGGAAAAGAAATAAAGCTGTCACTGTTTGCAGATGACATGATACTATACATAGAGAATCCTAAAGATGCTACCAGAAAACTACTAGAGCTAATCAATGAATTTGTAAAGTAGCAGGATACAAACTTAATGCACAGAAATCTCTGGCATTCCTATACACTAATGATGAAAAATCTGAAAGTGAAATCAAGAAAACACTCCCATTTACCATTGCAACAAAAAGAATAAAATATCTAGGAATAAACCTACCTAAGGACACAAAAGACCTGTATGCAGAAAATTATAAGACACTGATGAAAGAAATTAAAGATGACACAAATAGATGGAGAGGTATACCATGTTCTTGGATTGCAAGAATCAACATTGTGAAAATGACTCTACTACCCAAAGCAATCTGCAGATTCAATGCAATCCCTATCAAGCTACCACTGGCATTTTTCACAGAACTAGAACAAAAAATTTCACAATTTGTATGGAAACACAAAACACCCCAAATAGCCAAAGCAACCTTGAGAACGAAAAACGGAGCTGGAGGAATCAGGCTCCCAGACTTCAGACTATACTACAAAGCTACAGCAATCAAGACAGTATGGTACTGGTACAAAAACAGAAAGATACACAATGGAACAGGATAGAAAGCCCAGAGATAAACCCACGCACATATGGACACCTTATCTTTGATAAAGGAGGCAGGAATGTACAGTGGAGAAAGGACAGCCTCTTCAATAAGTGGTGCTGGGAAAACTGGACAGCTACATGTAAAAGTATGAGATTAGATCACTCCCTAACACCATACACAAAAATAAGCTCAAAATATATTAAACACCTAAATGTAAGGCCAGAAACTATCAAACTCTTAGAGGAAAACATAGGCAGAACACTCTATGACCTAAATCACAGCAAGATCCTTTCTGACCCACCTCCTAGAGAAATGGAAATAAAAACAAAAATAAACAAATGGGACCTAATGAAACTTCAAAGCTATTGCACAGCAAAGGAAACCATAAACAAGACCAAAAGACAATCCTCAGAAAGGGAGAAAATATTTGCCAATGAAGCAAATGACAAAGGATTCATCTCCAAAATTTATAAGCAGCTCATGCAGCTCAATAAAAAAAAAAAACAAACAACCGAATTCAAAAATGGGCAGAAGACCTAAATAGACATTTCTCCAAAGAAGATATACAGACTGCCAACAAACACATGAAAGAATGCTCAACATCATTAATCATTAGAGAAATGCAAATCAAAACTACAATGAGATATCACCTCACACCAGTCAGAATGGCCATCATCAAAAAATCTAGAAACAATAAGTGCTGGAGAGGGTGTGGAGAAAAGGGAACACTCTTGCACTGCTGGTGGGAATGTGAATTGGTACAGCCACTATGGAGAACAGTATGGAGGTTCCTTAAAAAACTACAAATAGAACTACCATATGACCCAGCAATCCCACTACTGGGCATATACCCTGAGAAAACCATAATTCAAAAAGAGTCATGTACCAAAATGTTCATTGCAGCTCTATTTACAATAGTCCAGAGATGGAAACAACCTAAGTGTCCATCATCGGATGAATGGATAAAGAAGATGTGGCACATATATACAATGGAATATTACTCAACCATAAAAAGAAACGAAATTGAGCTATTAGTAATGAGGTGGATAGACCTAGAGTCTGTCATACAGAGTGAAGTAAGTCAGAAAGAGAAAGACAAATACCGTATGGTAACACATATATATGGAATTTAAGAAAAACAAATGTCATGAAGAACCTAGGGGTAAGACAGGAATAAAGACACAGACCTACTAGAGAATGGACTTGAGGATATGGGGCGGGGGAAGAGTAAGCTGTGACAAAGCGAGGAAGAGGCATGGACATATATACACTACCAACATAAGGTAGATAGCTAGTGGGAAGCATCGGCATAGCACAGGGAGATCAGCTCCGTGCTTTGTAACCACCTGGAGGGGTGAGATAGGGTGGATGGGAGGGAGGGAGTCGCAAGAGGGAAGAGATATGGGAACATATGTATATGTATAACTGATTCACTTTGTTATAAAGCAGAAACTAACACACCATTGTAAAGCAATTATACTCCAATAGAGATGTAAAAAAAATGGCAAAAAAATAAATAAAAGCTGGTTCTTTGAGAAGATAAACAAAATTGATAAACCATTAGCCAGACTTATCAAGAAAAAAAGGGAAGACTCAGATCAATAGAATTAGAAATGAAAAACAAGTAACAACTGACACTGCAGAAATACAAAAGATCATGAGAGATTACTACAAGCAACTTTATGCAATAAAATAGACAACCTGGAAGAAATGCATAACCTTCCAAGACTGAACCAGGAAGAAATAGAAAATATGAACCAACCAATCACAAGCACTGAAATTGAAACTGTGATTAAAAATCTTCCAACAAACAAAAGCCCAGGACCAGATGGCTTCACAGGCGAATTCTATCAAACATTTAGAGAAGAGCTAACACCTATCCTTCTCAAACTCTTCCAAGATATAGCAGAGGGAGGAACACTCCCAAACTCATCCTACAAGGCCACCATCACTCTGATACCAAAACCTTCGAAGATATCACAAAGAAAGAAAACTACAGGCCAATATCACTGATGAACATAGATGCAAAAATCCTCAACAAAATACTAGCAAACAGATTCCAGCATCACATTAAAGGGATCATACATTATGATCAAGTGGCATTTATCTCAGGAGTGCAAGGATTCTTTGATATACGCAAATCAATCAATGTGATAAACCATATTAACAAATTGAAGGAGAAAAACCATATGATCATCTCAATAGATGCAAAGAAAGCTTTCAACAAAATTCAACACCCATTTATGATAAAAACCCTCCAGAAAGTAGGCATAGAGGGAACTTTCCTCAACATAATAAAGACCACGTATGACAGACCCACAGCCAGCATTGTCCTCAATGATGAAAAACTGAAACCATTCCCACTAAGATCAGGAACAAGACAAGGTTGTCCACTCTCACCACTATTATTCAACATAGTTTTGGAAGTTTTAGCCACAGCAATCAGAGAAGAAAAAGAAATAAAAGGAATCCAAATCGGAAAAGAAGAAATAAAGCTGTCACTGTTTGCAGATGACAGGATACTATACATAGAGAATCCTAAAGATGCTACCAGAAAACTACTAGAGCTAATCAATGAATTTGGTAAAGTAGCAGGATAGAAAATTAATGCACAGAAATCTCTGGCATTCCTATACACTAATGATGAAAAATCTGAAAGTGAAATCAAGAAAACACTCCCATTTACCATTGCAACAAAAAGAATAAAATATCTAGGAATAAACCTACCTAAGGAGACAAAAGACCTGTATGCAGAAAATTATAAGACACTGATGAAAGAAATTAAAGATGATACAAAAAGATGGAGAGATATACCATGTTCTTGGATTGCAAGAATCAACATTGTGAAAATGACTCTACTACCCAAAGCAATCTGCAGATTCAATGCAATCCCTATCAAACTACCACTGGCATTTTTCACAGAACTAGAACAAAAAATTTCACAATTTGTATGGAAACACAAAAGACCCCGAAAGCCAAAGCAATCTTGAGAAAGAAAAACGGAGCTGGGGGAATCAGGCTCCCAGACTTCAGACTATACTACAAAGCTACAGTAATCAAGACAGTATGGTACTGGCACAAAAACAGAAATATAGTCAAGGGAACAGGATAGAAAGCCCAGAGGTAAGTCCACACACATATGGTCACCTTATCTTTGATAAAGGAGGCAAGAATATACAGTGGAGAAAAGACAGCCTCTTCAATAAGCGGTGCTGGGAAAACTGGACAGCTACATGTAAAAGAATGAAATTAGAACACTCCCTATCATCATACACAAAAATAAACTCAAAATGGGCTAAAGACCTAAATGTACGGCCAGACAACATCAAACTCTTTGAGGAAAACATAGGCAGAACACTCTATGACATAAATCACAGCAAGATCCTTTTTGACCCACCTCCTAGAGAAATGGAAATAAAAAGAAAAATAAGCAAATGGGACCTAATTAAACTTAAAAGCTTTTGCACAGCAAAGGAAATCATAAACAAGACAAAAAGACAACACTCAGAATGGGAGAAAATATTTGCAAATGACAAAGGATTCATCTCCAAAACATACAAGCAACTCACGCAGCCTAATATCAAAAGAACAAAATCCCAATCCAAAAATGGGCAGAAGACCTAAATAGACATTTCTCCAAAGAAGATATGTAGGTTGCCAACAAACACATGAAAGAATGCTCAACATCATTAATCATTAGAGAAATGCAAATCAAAACTACAATGAGATATCATCTCACACCAGTCAGAATGGCCATCATCAAAAAATCTAGAAACAATAAGTGCTGGAGAGGGTGTGGAGAAAAGGGAACACTCTTGCACTGCTGGTGGGAATGTGAATTGGTACAGCCACAATGGAGAACAGTATGGAGGTTCCTTAAAAAACTACAAATAGAACTACCATATGACCCAGCAATCCCACTACTGGGCATATACCCTGAGAAAACCATAATTCAAAAAGAGTCATGTACCGAAATGTTCATTGCAATTCTATTTACAATAGCCAGGACATGGAAGCAACCTAAGTATCCATCAACAGATGAATGGATAAAGATGTGGCACATATATACAATGGAATATTACTCAGTCATATAAAGGAATGAAACTGAGTTATTTTTAGTGAGGTGGATGGACCTAGGGACTGTCATACAGAGTGAAGTAAGTCAGAAAGAGAAAAACAAATACCGTATGCTAACACATATATATGTAATCTAAAAAAAAAAAAAAAGAAAATGGTCAGGAGTATCTAGGGGCAAGACGGGAATAAAGTTGCAGACCTAATAGAGAATGGACTTGAGGATACGTGGAGGGGGAAGGGTAAGCTGGGACAAAGTGAGAGAGTAGCATGGACATATATTCACTAGCAAACGTAAAATAGATAGCTAGTTGGAAGTGGCCATATAGCACAGGGAGATCAGCTCGGTGCTTTGAGACCACCTAGAGGGGTGGGATAGGGAGGGTGGGAGGGAGGGAGATGCAAGAGGGAAGCGATATGGGGACACATGTATATGTATAACTGATTCACTTTGTTTTGTTATAAAGCAGAAACTGACACACCACTGTAAAGCAACTATACCCTAATAAATATGTTAAAAAAAAAAAAAAGAATCTAGGGGTCTGAGAAACAATACTTTTTAAAAGGAAGACACAGGTCTTTGAGAAAACAAAGCAATGAGCGGACCATTATGTGTGGTTAGATAAGATTAAAATCTGGAATCTATATCTATATCTGTGTCTAAATCTAAATCTATATCTATTTCTAAATATGTATCTATATCTAAATCTATATCTATATCTAAATCTAAATCTATATATCCATATCTAAATCTATATCTATATCTATGGCAATTAGAGTGAAGGTCCCTTCCTTCTGCACTTATTTTGCGTATCAATATCATTAAATTATATGTGGCTAATTTCTTTGCAAAAATTACTCTTAGGACACCCTGATTTAAATATTTTTAAAAAATTTAGTTTCCTATACAATGCAACCTTTAATGATAAGTTTATGTTGCCTCTCAACACTTGTTTTAAGACTTAGAACTGTATGAATTTATTTCTCAGATGAAGTTAAGTTTACTCACCTAAAAGTTGTAACGTACATACCCACACTGTGTTAATTCTCTGTGTAGGCTCATTGACTTTTATTCTGTTACTCTTCCATGACCACCCCATCAGCCATCATCGTAAGACGTTCCATGTATTAGTTACAAAGCATCAAGACAGTGTTTTCACTTTCTGCCTGAGGCTTGTTTGTAATAAATTTTGTGATACTAACAGATTCATTTCTTAAAAGTAATGTGAAAGTCAGTTTATCCTCATTATCCAGCAAAGCTCTCTAACTCCACATTGAGTCATATCAGTGCCCTGAATTTTCCAGCAGAAACCAAAGGCCAGTGTTAATTCTCTTATGGGGCAGTGAAGAACTGTCCTAGAGATACCGGAGAACCATCAGATACTCCCTAGGTTCAGTCTTTGACAGAGGCACCAAGAGATGATTTACAGGAGGAAAGTTTCTCGAAAGACGAACTCCTAAGCAAATTCTTGCCCATTCCTACAATTTATTTGGCAAATTCATACTACACGATGACAAACACATGCATTAAAATATGTATGTGAAATAATGTAAAAAGTTATTTATACAACTGATTAAAACTACATATATGGTGTGTATGTTTGAAAGGGAGCAGGACCCTGTGGGGCCCTCCTGGGTACAAATTCTTTCTGTGTGCCCCGTTTCTTGTTTGAAGGAAATAAGCTTCATTCAGCCTCCTTGACCTTCCCAGAGTTCTGAAGAGCAGACTGAAACAATTGTTTATAAGGGAAGGGAAAGAATGCAGAAACTAAGGAGGATCAGTCAAGAAACAATAAGTGCAGCCAGTGGGGCAGGATCCTGGTTCCTCCTCAAAGAATATACATAATAGTATATTTGAGTTCTTCTGTGGGAACTAAAGCTGCCCGCCACCCAGGTGGGGGATGGTAACTTCAGGCTGAGCACAAGATTCCTGGAACAATGCCCGTTACCTCACCACCAACCAATCAAAAGAGAGTCAGCACACAGTGGAAGATAATGAAGACTGACATCCTCCCCAAATGATTCTCCCTTTAAAAACTTTCATGGTCAAAACAAAAACAAACAAACAAAAAACTTTCATGGTTGAGCAGAATCTTTGGAGCTGGCTTTTGGAAAGGAGTTTGCCATCTCCCCAGGTTGCTGGCCTCCTGAATAAAGCAAACTTTCTGTTCCTACCAGCACTTGTATCTTGAGCATTGGCTTTCAAGTGGTGAGCAGCCAAATCTGAGTTCAGTAATATGTTCACAAACCAAACTTGACAGTGAATTTAAAAGACTGTTAAGTATGTAAGACTGAGCAAGCAGGCATTGGTCAACATCCATATGCAGGAGTTTAGAAGGTACAAAGAGGGGCTGACGGCACCAGAAAGGCCCCACAGGCCTCTTGGGGTATCCACTCCAGACTAGACTCAGAAATTTGTCCTTTTATTGTCCCAGAGATGATTAGGTCCAGGGATATTGACTAACACTAACCAAGTTCACAAGGGTTGATGTATAAACCCAAAGGCCAATTTATTTAATTTACAATGAGATTTACAACAGTTATAAGGGCTAGTCATTCTCATCTTCTAGCCCTTGCATTCTCTCCTTATAGGCAGGCATACATGGAAAATCAAATTGTCATCAGAAAATTATAGAATCAGAATGAGGCACATTAGCAAAGTGATTCAAATGTTTAATAGACTCAGAATAAGATGTCTGGAATCCTCCATCCCTGCAAATGAGATTTGCCTGGGCCTGGGACTAGAGAGGTGGAGACCTCTTAGATTGTTCTGGAATGAACCCATGAACTTCCATGGCTAACTCCCTGTGATTGACAGTCTTTCCTTTTGCTAACCTAGGAGTCTCCTCTAAGGACCTTTAGTTATGCAGTGCGATTTGGGCATTACTGGAGAACCACTTCTTCCCCAAAAGTGTACCCAGTAGTGCAGCTGGCGGGGATGGGGCAGAGGGGTGGCATTCCCAGAGCTGTGGAGAATTGAATGGGGTGGGGAGGGCTTGCTCCCAGCTCATGCATTTGGTGAACACACATTATGTCTTCATTCAGGGGTAAGGAGGACCCCACGGCTACGTGAATGCCATCAGACAAAGCTACTGGCAAATTCTGAACTGGCTCCTTCAGGGAAGACTTCTGGAGGCAAACTTCTCTGAGGGCTACTTGTCTGTGTGTCCAGAGGGCATTTGTAATTACCTAATGGGCCTGTCATTTATAGACTTGTCAGTCTCCCTCAGAATCTGCCAGCACCTTCTCCTCACTGGCCCTCAGGAGATACACCCTCCTACACCTGGATGCTCTCTCTTCCACCTCTGCTGTTCAGGGCCTAATTCAAAGGCTACCTCCTTTATGACAAAGCTCCCCCAGGGGCCCAGCTTGCAGAGACCTCTCCTTCCTCTGACTCCCATGCACTTTGTCACATGCACGATAATACTGACAATGGTTAAAGCTTACTGAGTACCTTGTATGTGCCAGACGCTATGCTAAGCACTTCACATATATTATAGGCTTCAATCCACAAATCTATCGCCGAGGTAGGTCTGTCATTGCGTAGGTAGGGAGACCCTTTGAGGATGAGGAGGATGCCCAAGATCAAGCAGCTTATAAGAGACAGGGTTTGAGGGCAAGTCTTTTGACAGAGAGCCATGTTCGCACCACTTCCCACGTACTGCCCTGGTTTTTAGGTATCTGTGTGTATGAGCACATGTCTGCCTATGACCCTAGATTGGGGTGGGAAAACCAGGCCCTACAGCTTAAAAGCACACCACAGCCTGTTTTTATATGGCCAGCTAGCTAAGAATGGTTTTTATATGTTTAAAAGGTTGCGATAAAAAGAAGGAGAAGAAGAACGCAGAGGAGGAAGAGATCATATATGAGCAAAAAGCCTGAAACGCTGTCCTTTTGGCCCTTAACAGATACGTTTGTTGACACCTGCACCAGACGATAAGCATTCTGAGAACAGATTCATACTTTACTCCTTTTAATTCTCCCACAGGACCTAACACAGCATCCCGTAAAACGCTTTTAGAATGAAAGAAGAAAGGTGTGGTGGATAAGACAAACTTTCCAAAGTTCTCCTAGATCCACAGGTTAGAGCTTCCCCTTTTCCACTACCCTAGGGATTGGTGTGGTGTTGTAGTGACATCCGCTGGCGTCCATTACAAAGACAGGGCATGACCTCTGAGGTGCCTGTCCAAGAGGGGGATGGTTTTGCAAAACTCCACCACCTATACTCTCATGGGCAACTTGAAGAATGCTAAAAGTTCTGGTTGACATGAGAAGCACAACTGCGGCCAATGCATAAAGTGCATAGTTTTACTATTACATACGTGTAAAAGATATGTTTGGAGTGTCTGCTCTGCTGCCATCCATACCAATGTAGTCTCCAGGCTATGGCCGGCCCTTCCATACTTCTCCGTAACTCTGATCTGGGGCACAATGATGGGACAACCAAAGTTGGGCAAATTAGATTATCTCTGAAGAATTAGAAATTGGTGGATTGAGGAACACATTCTGGGATGGTCCCTTGAGTAGAGTAGATGTAAGCATAGAGGCTGAGGAATGGCCTAGGGCAGGGACACGTGGAAGAAGCTGGCTGCAGAAGGGTAAAAAAAGATACCCAGAGAGAGGCAGAGACCAGAAACAGAAAAAGAGAACAGCTTGGCTTCCCAGGCCCAGGCCTTGAGAGATCTGACTGTCCCTGGGTACCATGAGGTCACCCTGTGTTCTGCTTTTTGCATAAGTTAGCTTGAATGGGCTTCTGTTACTTGCAGCCTAAAATATCCTGACAATGACAGTGGCATTTCTCTTTCCCTTGGGCAGCATGCACAGGTTCTGACAGCTCACTTGAGCTTGGGCTGTAGTTGCAGAGCTAGACATATCAGATGGGGGTGGGAGGGGCTCTTGACTTTAGCATAAAGAGTTCCTGCCAAAGGAGCTCTCCTCATTGAACTAGCCTTACTATCACGCTCTCTGGCCAGCTAATCTAACCTTACCATCCTCAGTCCACTGTGTGAGGCCTTGCATCGCTGCCTGGCTGTCACTATGGATGTGGACTGGTGCTTCCCCAACCTGACTGCAGACCCTTTGAAGGTGGCCCCTTCTGGTCTGCTAGGCCTCATGCAGACCTGCCCTGGCTGCGCTACCTGTAAGTGGTCACTAAGTTCCTGGGGGATGAATGACCCTAGCACAGTCCCCATCCTGCGTTCACACAACTCACAGGTGAGAGTGCTGGCTAGAGTCAGGGACTTTGAGGCCTGGGGGAACCACGCCCACTTCTACCTGGGACTTGGTCCAGGTTCTGATTCACATAAAATCACATTTTCCCTCCTGGCATCTATCCGAAGAAATAAAAACACTAATTAGAAAAGACCTACGCACCCTTGTGTTCATTACAGCATTCTTTACAATAGCCAAGTTATGGAAGTGTCCATCAACAGATGAATGGATAAAATATATATATGTATACACATATATATTCCATTATATATGGAATATTAGCCATAAGAAAATGAAATCTTGCCGTTTGTGACATGGATGGACCTAGAGGCTTCTATGCTAAGTGAAATAAGTCAGAGAAAGACAAATACTGTATGATTTTATTTATAGATGGAACCTAAAAAACAAAACAAAAGAACAGACATAATAAAACAGATGCAGAGTCATAGATACAGAGAACAAACAGGTGGTTTCCAGAGGAGAGGGGGCTGAGGGAAGGAGAAAAATAGGTGTGAGAGACTCAGGTACAACCTTTCAGTTGCAAAATACATGAGTCACAGATATGAAATGTACAGTGTGGGGAATATAGTCAAAAGCTATATAATAACTTTGTATGGTGACAGATGGTAACTAGATTTTT
Source organism: Monodon monoceros (assembly GCF_005190385.1). Lineage (NCBI taxonomy): Eukaryota > Metazoa > Chordata > Mammalia > Artiodactyla > Monodontidae > Monodon > Monodon monoceros. The sequence continues at coordinate 25,506,963 of NW_021703775.1, read as the reverse complement.
TGTGGTCATTATTTTGAAATGTAGAGAAATATTGAATCACTATGTTGTGTAACAGGAACTAACATAGTGTTGTAGGTCAATTATACTTCAAAATCCAACAAACAAACATAGTAAAAGAGATCAAATTTGTGGTTACCAGAGGTGGCGGTGGGGGTAGGGAGAATTGGATGAAAGTGGTCAAAAGTACAAACTCCCAGTTATAAGATAAATAAGTCCGAAGGCTGTGATGTACACATGCTAAATATAATGAACACAGCTGTGTGTTATACAGGAGAGCTGTGAAGAGAGTAAATCCTGAGTTCTCATCACAAGGAAAACAATTTTTCTTCTATTTCTTTAACTTTGTATGAAATGATGGTTGCTCACTAAACTTACCGTGGTAATCATTTCAGGATGTGTATAAGTCAAAGCATTATGCTCTACACCTTCAACTTATTCAGTGCTGTATGTCAGATATCAGTATTTGACTAGAGGAGAGAGAAGGAAAGACCATGCTAGATATTGGATGTGAAAGTAGCTTGACAATGATGTATGATTATGGAGTATGATTATTCGAGCCAGTAGATAAGCATCAAGTCAGAGTCAGGCAACCTTAAAATCTTTCCTCTGACCATAAATCTCCATGCATGGCTCCACTATGGCCAGGGTCTGGAGCTGCTTACCTGCCTCAGAACCACTTGGCAATCTGCACCTCCTCCAGTCAGCTCTTCCACTCTGCTCTCTCTTCAAATGAGAGATAGTATGGGAATTATCAGCTCAGAACTCTCAACTCCTGCTCAGAGCCCCCAAACCTTGCTGCAACTTCCCTGCCCCCTGCTCCCTCGGGCCCGTCACAGGGCACAGGGGCGGGCCTTTCTGGCTGGGCGAGCCCCCAAACTGTGCCCAGGGCCCTGCACCCTCCATCCAGCAGGCCCTCTCTCCCTCTTGCATCTTTAAACCACTCTCTTTCATCTGGCCCCTTTCCATCAGCACTCAATTCACTCTCATCTTTCTCAAAAAAACCAAAAGCTTCCCTTGACCCCATGTTCGCCTTGAGAGACTCCTGCCCTTCACAGACAAGCACATTAGAAGAACTGTCCAAGAGAACCCACCTTGGTCCTCCTGACTCTCTTCTCCACCCTCTGTCCCCTTCCCTCTCCTGAGACCATTGTGTCCCTCCATCCTGTGGATACTCTTCAGTTCTTCCCCTACTTTTTGGCCACTCCCCATCTTGCCCCTGTTTGCTGGACACAGCACTCTTCTCATTCCCCTCCTACTTGTCTGGCTGCCCCTTCTCAGTCTCCATTGTGGGTTCCGCTTCCTTTGCCCACCCCTCAAACGTTAGTGTTCTAGGGGGCTCTGTCCTGGGTGCTCTCCTCATTTCACAGATCTTGGGGGGCAACCTTATCCTTTTCTTTGGGTTTGATTTCCATCTAGATGCGAATGGCTCACAAATCTATGCTTCTCCACTGAGCTCCAGGTCTCTACGTCTACATGGTGATCTGCTGGATATCTCCACTTGGAGTTTCCTCAAACATAACATGTTCAAAACTCATCATCAACCTCCCCCAGGGAAAACAAAGCAAAATACCCAACACAACAAAACCTTACTATTCCCCTTGTGTTTCCTAAATTGATACCACAAGTTACCCACTTGCTCAAGCCGGAAACCTGGGCATCTCCTTGACTATCCTTCTCTCCCACATGCCATCTGTCATTAAGTCCTGTTAAGATATGTCTCAAATCCAGTAAAAAGACCAGTGGTTGCCAAAAATTAGGAAGGAAAGAGTGATGAATAGGCAGAGCACAGGCCATTTTTAGGGCAGTGAAACTATTCCATGTGATACTGTAATGGTGGATACATGTCACTATACATTTATCTAAAAATGTATAATGGCATGTATTATAGTACATACATATTATAGTACATATAGAAAGTACAATACCAAATATGAACCCTATGGACTTTGGGTGATAATGATGTCAATGTAGGTTCATCAACAGTGACAAATGTACCACTCTGGTGGAGGATGTTGATAATGGGGGAGGCTGTGCGTGTATAGGGCCAGAGGGCACATGGGAACTCCGTACATTTTGCTCAGTTTTGCTGTGAATCTAAAACTGCTCTAAATAATAAAGTATATTTAAAAGGAAATACAGATACACTATACGTCGTATATATATAATTATACATTCAAAAATATGTCTCAAATCCACACCTTCTCTATATTCCCACTGTCAACATCTTGGTTCAGAATCTCATCACCTCTCACCTGGACCAGCCTCCTAACTGGCCCAGTCTTACCTTCTTTTATACATTCTTCACATTGAAGCCTGAGTGATCTCTCTCAAACAGACAATCCTGTCTCTCTCCTGCCTCAAACCCCTCAGTGGTCCTCCAGATCTGTCAGCATCAAGTTCAAACTCCACAACATGGTCTGCGTAGGACCTGCATCATTGGCCACTCCCTCTCTAGTCCAGCTACAGGGAACTTCTGCCGCTTCCTCTGTGTCTGTTTCCCCTGTTCCAGGGGCCTCTTCCCCCTTCCGTACCCTCTCTTGGCTAACTTTGACCCATCCTTCAGGTGTCTATGTGAACAACTCTTCTTCCTGCACATCTGCCTTGATCCCTCCTGTCTGGGTTAAGTGCCCCTACACTGTGCTTTCTTAGAACCTCATCATCAAGTATCTAGTTATTTACCTCTGTGCCCCATTAGACTGAGAGCCTGAGCGAGCAGGGATGGCATCTGCCATGTTTTTTGTATCTCTAAGCACCTGGCTCAGGGCTTACAGACAGTAAACATTTGGTAAATAGTAGTTGAATGAATGAGTGAGGTTTGTTGATGTCTATACTAAGAGCTCTCAGCTCCTCGCTCTGCTTTCTACATAGAGAGGGCAGCTGGGGCGCCGTAAGGGTGATCCCAGGTGAGTGGTGAGACCAGAGGGCTGGGGCATCTTCTGCTCCAGACTAAGAGGTAAAATGATGGTAGGAGAACATGCTTCAAGGTAGTAAGCAGGAACAGTTTCAGGGTTGAGACAAAGTTCAGGCTTCTTCTTCCATTATATACAGAGTGAGAAAGCATCCCTGCCTATGTGTGGAGGGGCTTTTGAAAATGTACTGATCTGGTCTGACCCAACTAAGATGACCTACTTCTCCTGCCCCTCTTTCTGCCCTTTCCTGGTCACGGCAGGAATCTTTTCAGAGCATATGTGTCTTATAAGAACATTCCGGCAAGTTCACGCTTTTGGTCTGTTCTGACTTTGAGATCAGAGGCAGCTTGGATTTGGAGTTTGCTTTCAGAATTCATGGAAGGCTCAAAGCTCTATTTTTGAGTAACCCCAAAAGCCCCTCCACACTTGGCTGGCTTCCAGCCCAGATCATTCTCCTTCCCTTCATCCCCTGCAGCCAGGCAGATTCAAGCTTGAGAGACAATGGAATTATGGGTAAATTGTTTGCTCACAGTGAGGGGGTCCACCCCGCCCCACCCAACCCAAGCCTCCCTTCAGGCAAGGTCAGTATCAGCAAAAAGCTAGCTGCACTCCCCTCCCGGGAACGCAAAAGAGACAAATTTAATAAAAATCTATCTTATTGACAGCCTGACCTACCAGCATTGATCACATTAGAAATGATGCCCACACACACAATCCCCATCATGCACAAAGGGCCAGGCTCAGTGGAGCTCAAAAAACCAGTTAAATCTGTCCAGTGGTGATTCTTTCCCCAAGGGCCCAAAACATCCCCCAAACTAATAACCCCCAGAAAAGCACTGCCGGGGAAAATTCCTTGCGGATTTGAGATTTTCACTCTGTTAATCTCCTAACTCAATAAAGCAAACACTCCCGTAACAAATTAAATACTTTTATTAAAAGGTCCCCTCCCCCAGTCTCTTTGATGTGGGTACAAACCTGCAACCCTCTCAGGGCCTGAGTGTCCACATGAGGGGTTGTTCCCGCCTCCTATCATTTTCTCCTGTTATTCCAAGAAGGCCCAGAACCCACTAGGATTTGCTGATTCTTGTATTCTGGAAACTTTCGAGACCTCTGGCTTCCCTGAGTAGATGGCACAGCCTGTCAGCTGAGGGAAATTCTTCCCATTTTTTGGTGGGGTGACAGGCCCCAAACAGGCCTGGCCCAGAGCACCTCTACTGATGCAGTTTGCCAGGAGGAGCCCCCAGCACAGCTGTCCAGGCCAAGGTGGACCTGCTCACCGATAACCAAACCCTGTCTCTGACTTCTGCAGAGGCCTACTGCTCAGACCTCCAACAGTGAGCTGCAAACCAGCCGGGGGGGGGGAGCTGGAGAGAAGATTAAAGGAGGCTGGGGTGGAGAAAGGAGCTCGAGATAAGGAGGCCTGAGCGGCTCTCCCCCCACTGCTTCCTGCCCCAAAGCTGGCCCTCAAGATGCTTCTTTCTCCATCAACCTGGAATTGGGTTCAGCTGTTTAACTTCTTCCAGCCTCCACTTTCCTCTCGCTATGGGTTTGAGGTCCACTTGGGTTACACTGGGGCCCTTCCCAGGGCTCCTCAAATGCTGTCCTTGGAAAGCCTGCCTTGTGGGGAAACAACCTGGTTTGCAGATGGTAACCCCAGGCCCCTTTAAATTTTAAAGGAGCCTTCTTCCAGAAACATCATTATCTACAGTTTATCACTTTCATTGCAGGGTCTATAGTGAGCAAGGCTCTATGGATCAACACTCAGAGAGAAACTGGGTATTTCGTCTATGGCAACAATCATGTCTCTGAGAGCCCTGGGGCCTTCTCAGCAAGGGCTCTGTGGGTGCGTATGATAGGCCCTCATGGAAAGTCTGGTCCTGGCAACTATTACCAGGGATTCTGAATGCACACCTTACCCAGGGTAGGGAGAAGTCACCCTCTCCCTACTGGGCCTTGGAGAAGGCCTTTCTCAACTTTCCTTCTCTCTATATGCCCACCTTGGACAAGAAAGTCATTTGCCCAGGGAGGTACAAGCCCCTCAGAGACATTAAGCCACAGTAGCACAGAGTGGGCCCTGGTCATTTGAAATGTCCTCCCCTCTCTTATCAGCCCTGGATGGATGTCCTGGGCTCTGTGGCTGTCACCGTTTATCTCTCACACCAGTTGAATTCCCTCCAGAATTATGTCCTCCCATGGAAATCAAAACAGAGTCCCTGGAAGCTGAAGGAAGGGGAGAGAAGTGGCTGAGAAATTGGAGAAAACATGACAAAGTCCATAAGCACTCAAGTTGGAGAGTCAGATAGCCCTGGGCTAGCATCCAGACTCAGCTACCTGCAGGCTCTGACCCTTGCATCTATTTGACCCTCTAAACCTCACTATCCTCATCTATAAAATGAGGATAATAGTATTTCCTGCCTCCTCAGGGTCATCGTGCAGCTTGAATGAGATGAGCCTGCGAACTGTTCAGCATGTAGTAAGGGCTCATTGAATGGGCTGATAAGAAGAGGCTCCACAGCTTCCAGACAGGGATTGGGCCCAGCCATGAGGCTAGGAATGCATTCCTTCTGAGGCCTGCAGGAATTTGCTAGTCACTCAATGGCCTTTTTTCTTTTTTTCTTTTTCCAGGAGAGATTGGAGGGGGAAGCTTGGGAATGTTAAATCCGCACCTCGTTCTACAGAACAGCTACTGAGGTGAGTGAGGTTGGTAGGTAAGAAAGGGGCCCAGGCTGTGATTGGGGCAGCTGCCAGGTCCTGGGTGTCATGGTGGCCCCCAGGCAAAGCCACCTTGGGCACAGCTTGGCAGTTCGTTCAGGCATTCTCAACGGGGGCAATATCAGCCCCAAGGGGGCAAGAGTTGGTTCTTAGGAGAGCAAAAAAGTTTAAGATATTACAATGGTTTGGGGCACTCCAAAGCTCAAACCTACCTGACAACATTTAATTTCTTAGCATTTCATTCCTCTCATTAGAAATAAATTTAATTCTATTTTAACAAAGTTAATTTAAATTTAAAATTTTGGTGGGGGGGACGTTAATCCAAAAAAAGGTTGAGAAACATTGGTATGCTCTGCTTGCAGACTCTCAACTTCTGTGCCAGGGTGCCTCCTCCTCTCACCAGCCCCTCCTGCTGCCCCTGCTGTATTTTGCCTTCTCCTTGAGCCCTTGGCAGCATTTGAGGCCGCTGATCAATCCAGCTCTATTTAGAGGCTGCTCTGCCCCGGGCACTGGGTATGGCCAGCGCTACTCCTTACCCTGATTCTCCCTTGGCTCCCGTGACTTCACCGTGTGGTTCTCCTCCAGCCTTTTGGCTCTTCTCTTCCTTCTACTGCCCCTACATACACAGCTCTCTCTGCTCCCCACGTGTGCCTCCAGGGCTACGCTCTGCTTGTCCTGCCCCAGACTCTGCCAAATCCCTTTGCTTCAGTGCTCACTGGAGCTCCCCAAGTGGGTTTTTCCTAGCACGCATTCTTCTTCCTCCAGGAAGCACTCCTGTCTGCCCCAGCCTGCTTGGTGTTTTTCCTTCTACAACATTTAGTTTGAACCACTTGACATGAAAGGATATATGCCCTTGTGTTATTCTCTCATGGTTTCATGGGTGCCCGTTCTACTTTTCCACCAGGGTTTCCATTTCTCTGAGGATGAGACAAAGCCATAAGTTTCTGTTTGCTCCTTAGCATCCAACCCAGTTCTGGACACCAAGGAAGGCAAGTAGGTGGGTCTTTGGGGGCCAGGAAGCGCCCTAGTAGAACTCAAGGTATGAGATGCCACTGGTCGGCTCCGCCTGGGCCCGGGCAGACTGCAGTGGAAAGGCCCCTCTACCTGTCTCCGGGGTTCTGCCTCACCTGGCCGACTCCTTCCACTCCATCTGGTCTCCGTCGTGCTGCAGAGTGTCCATCTCTGTGAAGAGGGTGGGGTTGGGAGCCTCATCTTCCTCCCCCAGGATGTCCTGGAGCTGCTCAGCAGCTGGAGACCCTGCAAAAGGAGGGCAGCAGGTGTGCTGAGTGCCCCACGGGAGGTAGAGGCCAGCTGAAATGCAGCAGGAGCCAAGTGCAAGGGCAAAGTATTCCCCGACCTAGGGCTTCCCTGGTGGCGCAGTGGTTGAGAGTCCGCCTGCCGATGCAGGGGACACGGGTTCGTGCCCCGGTCCGGGAGGATCCCACATGCCGCGGAGCGGCTGGGCCCGTGAGCCATGGCCGCTGAGCCTGCGCGTCCGGAGCCTGTGCTCCGCAACGGGGGAGGCCACAGGAGTGAGAAGCCCGCATACCACACACACAAAAAAAGTATTTCCTAATTCAGTAAAACGAAGTCCACCCTCTGGGCAAAGCTAGACTCAAGTTTCTGTGGATTGGATGTAGGTGGGATATTCTTCGAGATAAAAGACATGAAAGGATTTAGTCTGTATTCAGACTCCCGGGTCTTGTAGCTGACACTGAAGAAAGACGGAAAATGGCCAAAGCCAGGGCAGCAGCAAGGACGGGAACAGAACAAATAAGTGAGGGGAGAAAAACCCTGTCCCAACTTGAGCATAACATGCCCAGAGGGACCCCTTTTCCACTGGACTCCACACACTCAACTCCCAGCATTGGCCTTGAAGGGGCAGTCAGACATGTGAAAGGATGTGCTTGTACCAGTGTGGCACGTGGGCCCACTTTCTCCATGCGCAACCTAATAGTCTATCCCTGAGCTCCCAGTCTGCTTTCCAACTGCCCAGGGGATGTCGCCTTCTGGGTGTCTCTCAGGCACCTCAAGTCAGCATTCTGACGCGGAACACATACTCTTCCCCAAACATGCTTCTCCTGCCTTCCCTCCTTGCCCCCCTCCCTCCCCGCCTCCCTTTCTTCCTCCCTCCCTCCCTCTCTTCCTTCTTTCTCTCACTCAATATTTAATGAATGCCTACTATGTGCCAGGCATTCGTCTAGGTGTAGGGAAACAAAGCTGTGAAGGAGGCCCATATATTCTTGATCTCTTGAGCCTCTCCAGTGGCAGATACAGACAATAAACAAATAAACAAATCCATAAAATTCAGTTCAGTGATAAGTAGTAATAAGTGTTCTGAAAAAAAAAAAAAAAAAGACCACAGAGCTATATTAGATAGCGTAGTCAAGAAAGGCCTCTCTGAGGAGGGCATATATTTGAATTGGAACTTGAAAAATGAGAATGAACCACTTCTGCATATCTGGAAGAAGAGTGCTGCAGGCGTGCCAAAGACCTGAGGTGGGGTGTGCTGGTTAGTGTGTCTGGGGCATGGTGGGCTGGAGAGAGAGAGGTATCACACAACATTGAATGCCTTGGTTAGAGGCATAACTGTCCACCCAACCGCACAGGCTAGACATGCTGGCATCATTCTCACCTCACCTCTTTCTCTCACCTCCACTCCCACATTAAAAGTTTTCGAGAATACTCTCCTTCCTCACCAATCCCATTGCCCCTGCCCTGGTTCAATCTCTCACTGACTGTCTTTAGGCTTCATCAAGTCTTCCTCTTCCTCCAAGCCTCTCTAACCCCTCAGTTTATCATCCCTTTGGCTTTCACTTATTTCTCCATGGACTCCCAATGGTCAATAATTTCCACTACCCTTCTCATCACAGTCTCCAGTCTCTTACTCCTTGACTTCCCAATAAAACCAGGCAGCTGATGCCCAAACAAGAATTCACTGGCCCAATCTCCACCTCTTCAAATGTGTCCTGGGGTGCAGGGAGAGGCAGTGTGGTATGGTGGTACGGTGGATGCAAGGCACACGCTAGGCTTTCAATCCATCTAGATGTGGGTATGAATCTCAGAGTTGCTACTTACTCATGAGTGAATTCAGTCTGAGTGAACAGGGTTATTGTCCCAATAAATCAGGTAAGGAGAATAACACGTGACACAGGGCCTGGAATATAACAGGTGCCAATCCCCCTTGCCACCAAGCTTAGCACTCAGGCTCATGAGTCTCTCTGGTGAAAACCACCCAGCTGTACAAATGGGGGGCTTCCACTGTTAACAGGTCTCAGAAGTACAGCCACTTCCACTCATCCTTGCATGCCCTTTCCCATGTTCCTCGATGCCACCACTAACTTTTGCTCCTCTCTGTAAGCCTCTTGATCTATCTCTTATCCCACATCACCAAGGAAATAAGACCTCCAGGCATGAAATCCATCAACTTCCTCCTTTCCAGTGCGTCTGTGTCCTTACCACTGCTGGAGTCTATCTCTGAACAAGAGTTCTTCCTCTAGCCTATCTCTGGCCCCATCTATTCCCTTCTACTGGATCCTTATTTCGTCAACCAGTCTTTCCTTACCTGGGTCTTCAACTTCTCTCCCTCCACCCTCTTTCTCTCAACCCATAAACAGCTCTTCCTACTATGAAACACCTTCCCCTGATCCTGCCTGCCTTTTAAGCTCTGCTGCTCTCTTTTTCCCTTCTCTCTCCTCAACTTATTGAAGGGGAGGTCTACACTCGCTGTCTCTACTTCCTCCTTACCTAATCATTTCCCAACCTGCTGCAACTGATTCACCCCCACCACACTAAGGACATTGACTAAGGCAGAGATTTTAAACTGGAAGCTCAAAGATGTGTTTAATTCAGCCCTCACAGAGTATAAAAGTTTTTGAAATTGTTGCTAATATAAAGAATTATGAGATTGCATATAAAAATCTAGATTTCTGACTTTTCTTGAAAATTCAGATACTCTGATGACAGTGCCCATATTCCTACCTGACAACAATCAATTAGAGCTGAGTGATGGATGAGAATATGCATTTCAGTTTTCCACAGTCCCCACTACTCCCTATTATCACCCTGAAAATCTCATTTATGCTAAGCACCCAAGTGTACAACCCTGCTCTCAGATCTCTCTTGTTTTATTCTCAAATCAATAAGTCAATAAAATCAATCAAACCTACAACACTGTGAAGCTATGGTCTGGCTTGTGTCTCTGGGACATGAGTGGTGCTGACTGCTCCCTCTGAACTGAAATGCTCTTGGTTCTTATAAGATAGCACTTTCTTGATATTTTTTCCTATCTCTTTGAGGACTCCTTCTCAGTGTCCTTCCCTGGCCCTTCTTGCACGTCTCACTTAAATCTTGATCTTCCCCAGGATTCCTCCTTGGCCTTCTTGTCTCCTCTCTTTCTACACCCCGACTAGGCCACCTCATGTTCTTTTTGGTGTCACCCTATAGCCGAGGTCACCCGCGTCTCTAGGTCCTGACTTACTGAGCATTTCCGACTGACAGCTGGACTGCTCCATCTGGGAGTTCTCCAGCCTTCTCGAGTCAATCTCAACATATTCAAAGCAGCCCTGCCTCCCATCTTCCAACACCCCAACCTTGCCCTCCTCTGTTTTGATTAATAGTGCTCCTGGCTACCCAGCCATCCAGAGGAGAAGTCTTGGGCTCACTCCTGAAGCCTCCTTCTCTCTCATCATCCATGTCCAATCAGACACTAACGTTTTCCACTCACTTCCTGACTATTTTTTAGCTCTCTCCCTTTTTCCCACCATTGCCACCACCTTTGTTCAGGTTCTCATTATCTCCTATTCCTATCATCGCAAGAGCCACCTACTGCTCCCACTGCCTCTGCTTGCCCCATCCATCCCATTCCCTGTGTAGCACCAGAGTTTGCTTTAAGACATTTCAAACATGTTCACATGGCAGACTCCTGGGAGTCATGGTGCTCTTTGAGCAGCACCATAAAATATTGTGCATATGAGTTAGAAATAATTTTACTAGCAGAAAATACTACCAATATATCTGTATATAGCTCAATGGACTGCATTTATTTAAATGGATTTTTATTTCCGAATTTTTCTACTACTTTAAACTTAATCCTTTTTATTGATTATTGACACTTGCTAGCAGACGTCAAAGGTTTAAGGAAATTTTATAGAAGAAAATTTAGCAATTGAACAAATAACCTTATTTTGTCCTTAAATTGGGAGAAGACTATGACTGCTTGATTCTGAGAGGGCACACCAATTCTCCATGAGATCAGAGTTCAAGAACTACTCTTTTAAAATGTAGATTTGGTCACGTTACTCTCCAGGTGAAAAACATTCAATAGCTCTCTATTACCTAAAGCCTAGGGTCTATGACATGGCTCAAAACATCCCTCATGATCTGGCCCTAACCTGCCCTGGTAGGTTCTGTCATGTTCCTCCTCCAGACACCCCAGACTCCAGCCACCCTGGACCCCGGATACTCTGGACCAAAGTTACCCTGGACCCCAGCCACCCTGGACACCAGCCATCCTTAAGCCCAGACACTGTGGACCCCAGCCACTCTTGACCCCACATGCCCTGGACCCCAGCCACATCAGACCACACACAGTTCTCTGAAGAGGAGAGCACATCATTCCTTGGACCTTTTGTGCCTACCATTCCCTAAATCTGCAATCCCTTTCTGTCTTCAAGGCCAAATAAGAAGGCAAATAAATGGAACAGTCATGAAATGATGAGACCCGACAGGGAGGGCGATGCCTGAACCAGCCCTGTCTGGGGCATTACCTGCTCCCTGGAGTAGCTGAGCGCTGGGGTCTCCGGCTGTGGACACTGCCTCTGGCCCCAGCCTGTTTCTGCTGCTGCCACCCTGGCTGCTGCCTTCACACGTCCTCTTCCCCACCAGCAGAGCACAACAAACTCACTTTTGTTTCCAGTTAAGCACCAGGGGAGGTGTGGGGAGAGGAGAAGAGGGAGAGGGAAAGAGAGGGAGAGGGGGAGGGGGTGGGGGGGAGAGAAAAGGAATGTATGGAAGACTGGGGAAGTGGAGAGAGGGTTGTATGTGAGAAGATGTAGTAAGCATGAAAGGAAAAAATATTGAGAGTGAATTAAAGATATTGTGAGTATAAGAGAATTGTGTGTGTGTGTGTGAGAGAGAGAAAGGCAGAGGGGAGAGTGAGAGAGAGCTCTCAGGTTCTCAGGTGCGGTGGAGAGAGAAGGGCTCTGTGGCGGGGGCAGAACCTCCCGCAGGCAGCTGGGTCTCCACAGCAGCAGGGGGTGGCAGCTGCAGGCTCTGAGAGGACTGGCAGGACTGCCCCTTTCCCCCTCCCCCATGGGCCCTTCCTGCCAAGCCTAGGGGCCCAAGGGGAGCCCAGCCACCTCTCCTCAGGCCCCTTTATAGAGGCAAAGGTAGGATTTTCCTTGAGACTCCCCAGGGCCTCCTAAAGTGCCTTGGCTGCAGGTGTCCTGGCCCGTGGATTCTCTCAGCTGCACAGCCCCAGGGTGGAGGTGGAGTTGTAGGGGGAGAGGGGCTGGGGGGCCTCATGTTCCACAGCAACCACGCTTGGTCAGTAATATTCCATGCAGCTGGTTTCTCTCCTTCCCCAACCTTAAACCCAAACTCCTGGTCCTTTCCCTCCTAGTCTGCTTCTAAGACAAAATGCCAGCTATCACTCAGTGGGTATTTTCTGAGAGCCCATGGACAGTGGGAACTGGTCACTTCAGGGTGTGTGGTGAACCCTCCTGGGGAATTATTTTGCTCTGCTGAGAAACTCCTAATCTCCTGGGTTTGGTTCAACAAGTGCTTACTGAATACTTACAATGTGCCAAGGTTGATTAGAGGTCATGAGTGGCTGCTGCTCCAAGGAGCTCTGAACCCTGAATTCACTAAGTCTCAGAGCTGGGAGAGAGCTTAGCGATGGATGAGAGGATGAGAAATCTGAGACCTAGTTTACAGCACAGAAGGCCCCACCAGGCCCCAGGTTAGGACAGCAGTCTGCTGACGCCCTCACCCTGCACTGCCCTGCACTCCCTTACCATGGCTTCATGCCTGAGGCTCAAGGATCAAGTGTGCCCACTTTAAAGCTGAGAACATAGCAGCAGAGGGTCAGGGCTGGGTTTTTAGGTGCGGGGCCCCAAGCAAATGCCAGCACCAAGGACTTCCTGCTTTGCTGGGCTCCTTAGCAGGGCAGGGCAGTGAGTAGATGGGCCCCTCTAAAGGTCCCAGGCTCTACAGCTCGTACCACACTGTGGCTGAAGTCGGCCCATTTCTTCCTGAGCGCCACGGGGCAGACCCTGCATGCTACACCGAGTCAGCGGCTGTGGGTGACCTCAAAATCCCAGAGGAACACCCAGAGAGAGATCACCAAGGACGCCAGAAGATTCTCTTTACTCGTGTGGTGCTTTAAGATCCCAGACCTAGGTTCAACTCCCGACTCTGGTAACTACTAGCAGTGGGATTTTGGCAAGGCATTAAGCAATCTTAGCCTTAGTTTCTCCATCTATAAAGTGGGAATAATCACACCTGCTTTACTGGATTGTGGTGGCCATTAAATGAGATGATATATGTGACGTGGTTGGCACAGTGCTTGGCATATGCCAAGTAAATATCACTATGATTGATGTTGCCAACAGGTCTGACACTTTCCTCCCTAATAACGGCCCTTTAAAACATTCCAAGGGCTCAATCCTTTTCAGCTTCTAAATACCTGTTCTACCCCTCCCACTCCACCCTGAGGCCACTCCCTTCCCTCAGGCCCACAGAAGCCTAGCTCTGTGAGCTGGGTTCCTGCATCAGGGTACCAGTGCATCTCTAATGCACTGCTGGGCCCTTCACGCAAGTTAATCTGCAAATGAGAAAGGCCACAGATAATAGCCCCTTGATAGCTCACAGCAAGAATCACATAGCGATGGCTCAACTGGAGGTATGGACTCAACCAGCAGTTTGTGGGAGAAACCTAACCTCTGCAGGAGCAAGCTTCAGGAAACACACAAAAAGAAGCAAACAGAATCGTGCTTTTACTGGGGGCAGGGAGGGGGGCACCTGTCCAGTCATTAGTTGAGCAAAGCACAAAATCACCGTGTGGACTGCAACCTGCAAGTCTTCAACTCCTAGAAGAGCCAGGAGGCTTTAGCACCACCAGGAAGTCAGCGTGAGGACTTGGACCCAGGGTCCTCAGCTCTGAGTCTTTTCAGAGGTGCTCTCTCTCAGCTCACAGCATGGACACTCTAAATATTTGCTAGGTGAATTTCGCTGCTTAACACTCACGAGTATAGCAGCTGGGACTAGCCTTAGCAGCAACAAGGAAATGGAGCTGGGTAGGGGACCAAGCTCAAGGCCCCCGAGTACTGCGGAGTGGGAGAGACAGAAACTGAGGGCTCCAAAGTCATGCTTGCAGTCATTTGAGGTGGTCTTCAAGAGGGGACTGGAAGACTCCAAGTCATAGTTTCACGGTCAGTAAGGTTTTTTTTTCTAGACAGCAGTCCATAAACTCAAAATATGATCTCTGGGAAGGAAGAGCAGTGAATCTGCAGACTTGCAGTGTTTATGGGAATCCATCCTGTCGTCAGTAGCTTTGGGGCTGTCTGCCAGCCCATACAGTCCCCCACCCAAAGGATGACTCTCGGGTAGCCGTGTTTGTGGAATGCTTGACCTGTGCCCCTTCGCCATGGTTAATTGGACCAGGAACAGTTAATCAGACGCCTGACTCAAGCCTGGAAATTCTGAATTCGGTTTCTGAGATAGCTGGGCGTTTCCTGACGGTTTCTGAGAGAAGGCGCATGTAAAATGGAAGCTGAGGGCATGGAGAGGCAGAAAAGGCTACAGAGAGAGAGGAATAAAGCAGACTTACAGGAGAAGCAGGGGGAAGGCCATGAGTCCCAGAGAGGGTGCTCGTCCTCCTGCTGAGCCTGGTTGCTTGTTCTTTTGGGACTGTGAGAAACTCCTTTGCTCTTACAGTATAAACTTTCTCTCTCTCCCCCCACCCCCTCACTCCCTCCTTGTTCAAGACAGCTCAAGTAGGTTTCTGATACTTGTGATCAAATTACCATATTAATCATGAGGAGTCTCCCTTATATGAAATTCTAGGGTAGGGAGGTTTTCCTCTGCATACCTTCTCAAAAACTGCAAGCGGAGGGCTTCCCTGGTGGCGCAGTGGTTGAGAATTTGCCTGCCAACGCAGGGGACACGGGTTCAAGCCCTGGTCTGGGAAGATCCCACATGCCGCGAAGCAACTAGGCCTGTGAGCTACAACTACTGAGCCTGCGCGTCTGGAGCCTGTGCTCCACAGCAAGAGAGGCCGCGATAGTGAGAGGCCCGCGTACCACGATGAAGAGTGGCCCCCGCTCTCCGCAACTGGAGAGAGCCCTCGCACAGAAACGAAGACCCAACACAGCCAAAAATAAATAAATTAATTAATTAAAAAAAAACTGCAAGTGTAAATGTTATAAAAGAATGTTAAAGCTAACTAAAGGGCTAGAATTAGAGGCGATGGTCTTTGTGTTTGGCTCAACACATTGTGTGTCTTTAGCTGTGCAAAAATGGGTGTTGAGCTCAGGTGGGCAGAGGGAAATTGATGTGACTGAAAGGGAGGGGAGTGAGTGTATGTGTTGGGAGGGAGCGGAGAAGCTGGGGGGTGGCTGAAAACTGAGAAGCAGGAGATGTGACGGAACTGGCGAGGGGGAGTGGGGGTGAGGTGGGAGTTGCCAATATGGTAGGAAGCTGAAACTGCAGAGAAAAGTGGCCAATAGGAAATTTCCTGTGACCAGGGGATTTTAAAGAAAGGGGATACCTAGTATCTCACTTTAAAAATTGTGTATCTCTGCAAGGTAAAACTGCTCCATGGTTCTGAACTTCAAGAAAGCCTGCTGCTCACTTGTATGTGGTATGTGACCAATCTGGGGGAGACCAAAGGAGGACTGAATCCCATGCCTGAGCTGGAGCTGGAGGTGAGGGCAGAGAACAGGTACAGGAGGTGAGACACAGCGAGACTGTGAGCCCAGCAGGCAGGACTTGGAGCTACAGTGATACTGAGACTGGAAGTCGCTGGAAATTCACAGAAATTTAGGCAGAGGTAAGGACACTAACTCTCAAGAAATAAGGTAAATCCAGGTAACATATATGGGTTATAATAACTTTGTATTTATTAGAACTTTCATTGGTCCACTTGCAAACTGAGCTTTCAACCCTAATTTCCCCTTAGGTCTTAAGGTCACTAACTCAGGATTCCCTTCCAATAGGGGTTTTTGTTTGTGATTTGTTTGTTTGAATGCTGTTGATAATTCCAGGAAATCCAGGTTTTAAGATGTCAAGGGCAAGAAGAGAGAGAGGAGCAAATACAGGCTTCCTTCAGGAATTTTGAATTTGCCTTCCCGTCTGCCCAACCTCCCCCCACTACACACACACCTGGGTGGGGCTTGCCTAAAAGGCCTAGGATGACACTCTTTCCCCCTTTCCTCCCTCCTATTCCCCTTTGTCTCTGCTCCTCTCTTTACCACTCCTTCCCAGAAACAAGTTGGTAAAGTAGACAGAGGAAACCACCTCATTTTAAAGCTTCGAACTCTAAAAGAAATCCAATTGTCTTTGCTCCTATGTTGCAAACACAGCCTGTCTCAGGAGCTCCTTAGTGGAGCAGATTATTTAGAGGTAAATTTGTCTTCTGTCCCAACGCTTGCTCCTTCCTCATCAGAAATGGGAAAGAGGGACTTCCCTGGTGGCACAGTGGTTAAGAATCCACCTGCCAATGCAGGGGACGCGGGTTTGAGCCCTGGTCCAGGAAGATCCCACATGCCGCGGAGCAACTAAGCCCGTGTGCCACAACTACTGAAGCCCGCGTGCCTAGAGCCTGTGCTCCGCAACAAGAGAAGCCACTGCAATGAGAAGTCCGCACACTGCAACGAACAGTAGCCCCCGCTCGCTGCAACTAGAGAAAGACAGTGTGCAGCAGCGAAAACCCAACGCAGCCATAAACAAACGAACAAATAAATAAATAAAAAGAAACGGGAAAGAAAGACCCCATGAAATCTAAAGCCTTTGGAACCATATGAGGCTCAAACACCTGGCCAAAAAATAGCCTTCCTCTCCCTTACTGCTCATCTCGGGGTGGTTTTGATCTTTTAGTGACCCTAGAGTTGTTCAATACTTGGCAAGTAGAAGAAGACCTTAATACTTTTTCACACCCCTCCCACCAGAAGGATCTCATAAGCTTCTCAGTACCAGTGACGGCAGCCAAACCAGATGTCCACTCGTAAAGGAGTGCTTTTATTTTTTATTTATTTATTTTTATTTATTTATTATTTTTGGTTGTGTTGGGTCTTCGTTGCTGCACACAGGCTTTCTCTAGTTGCGGCGAGCGGGGGCTACTCTTCATTGCGGTACGCAGGCTTCTCATTGTGGTGGCTTCTCTTGTTGCAGAGCACAGGCTCTAGGCGCGCAGGCTTCAGTAGATGTGGTGCGTGGGCTCAGTAGTTGTGGCTTGTGGGCTCTAGAGCGCAGGCTCAGTAGTTGTGGTGCACGGGCTTAGTTGCTCTGCGGCATGTGGGATCTTCCCGGACCAGGGCTCAAACCTGTGTCCCCTGCATTGGCAGGCAGAGTCTTAACCACTGTGCCACCAGGGAAGCCCAAGGAGTGCTTTTAAATTGGGTTAACATAGATCAGTTGAAGTAACATATGTCAAGTGCCTGTCATGCACTGTGCACCATGCGAAATACTTCATGTCTGTTTATATTTCATCTAGGAGCTCACAACTTAGTGTGACCAACATCCCAGTTTGCTTCGGACTGACCGGCTTTAGCACTGACAGTCCCATGTCCCATGTCCTGGGAAAGCCCTCCATCCCAGTTAAACTGAAACAGTTGGTCACCCTACAACAATCTTTCACTCTGCAGATGAAGGTGCTGAGACCCTAGTGCCTACACACCAGGTTGGGCTTGGCCGATCTTGTTCCTCTTAGATCTGGGCTCCGGTTCTTAGCACCAGCCAAGAGATGCCAAAGGGCAGCCATATTTCTACAGCCGTTTTTTACCCTCTTGCTTGTAATAGCTCTCAAGAGGTTCTCAGAGCCAGAAAATGCATTCTTTCCAGGGAAGGAAGCATGGCACTTGCTGACTCTCACCACAGCTTGATGGTTCTATTCCCTACCTATGCTCTGCTGGAGTCAAAATTGATTGGCTGCTAAGTACTGACTTCCTAAATTATATTCATATTGGAGGAAGGGGTGGTAATCCAACAGCTATGGCGTATCATATTACGGTGTAACTACTACCTACCTATCCCCGTCATCATAAGGCAGTTTGGCTGCTTAAAAGGATACAATTCTCAGCCCATATCCAACATGGTGACTGACCAGTGATAACTTACAAAGGATAGTAGTGTAGTGGAAGGGGCACACACAGGTTTTAGAGTCTACAGACTTGTTTTCAAATTCCAGTTTCACTGATTACCGCTGTATCACACTACATCTCTTCAAACCTTGATTTCCCAATCTGAAGATGGGGATAATAATATCTCCTTTTTATTAACAGCATACATTTAGTTAACAAAATTACAATGAAATACCATTTCATGGTACAAATTCTTGTCATTGTCTTGTGAGGCAGAAACTAAAGGAGTCACCTGTCAATCCTGCATCTGCACAGCCTGCTTTACTCTCAGGCCTAGCTATGTCTAGCCACCTGCCTGGCCAGCACCCACGCCCTCCATTCTGCATGATTCCCCTCTTCTATAGAGGTAGGTCCCACTTGGACTTTGTGGCCAGCTAGACCACCTGCCTGGGCTGTCTGAATGGATTCATAGAATAGACAGGACACTCAGAGAGGGAAAACACATGTGGTCAGTTGTCCTACAGCAAAGAAAAGTGGCAGATTCAGGCAATTATCTAGATGATGCAGTAAAATTACTTGGGCACTGTTTTGTTTTCCCTTCCTCAGGTCATTGTTACTGACCCTGGGATGTGGTGGAGCAGGGTTTATATTTGCATCATACACACAATGCCCTGTTTGGTTTGAAAGAAGCGAAGGACTGAGGGGTGAACCTCTACCACCCCTAAGAGAATGGCCGGAACAAGCTCAGCCCCCATGGGCTACAGAAAACTTGCGGTGGCTGTTGACTTTGCTAGCAGGCTTTGTGGCCCCCTTAAGTCAGCATGTCTGGAACTGTGGTCTGGAAAGTATTCTTAGGGGTAGGTGGGATCTATAAGAATTTTTAAATTTCATGTTTCCATTTTGATGATAATCTTCAAAAGATTTCTTCCATTAGATATAAGGGCAAAACTTTTCTGTTGTTATAATCCAAAAATGTGAGATACTTTTACAGAATGAAACCTTAATTAAGATATTATTTCTCAAACTGGGATTTTTATGGTCCCCTGGGGCTCTACAGAGGTACAAATGCATTTTCACGGGTCCACAACCCCTTTTCCCTTTAAAAGGGGTTCTTACTTTACCCCAGCTTGAAAGACATGGCCTGAAATTTCCTGTCCTCCTAGGCCCTCCCATTCTCTCCCCTGTTCCACAGCCATGCCATGTGACGTGCATGGGAGTAGCAGGCTGTGAAGAGAACGAACTGAATGTGCAAACGTACCAAAGTATTCTCCATTCCCTCCCCTTTGGTTTCCAGCTAAAACCAGTGTCCCATTAACCAGAAACCACCAAAACAACATAAAATCCACCGTTCGTGACCACTTCTGTGATGCACCATGTTGCATCAGCAAATGCCATGTATTAGACCTCCTCCAAACCCTTCGATAAGAGAGCACCAGCTCTAACCCACCTTCCTCTTCCCTGACTCAGGAAGGATCCAGCAGACTCAACTTTGAAAGGGTGACTTCACTTCTGAATGCGGTGGAGTGACAGGAGAATGCCCCAGAGAGTGAGTGGGAGCATCCAGATCCAACATGGGGAGCAGGCCTTCCCACCAGGCTAGCCCTCCTTTGGGTCTCTGGTATGTCTACCCCTGAACATATATGTGTGCATAAGCCTGTGTGTGCATGTTTGTGTGTATGTGTGCACATGCGTATTTTAATCAAAGCTTATCTCTTAAACTAGACACCTCCAAAGGACTCCCCATTAACCCTTCTCCCGCATAGGCACATTTACTTTGGAAAAGTCACAGGCCTTGGTAGACTTGGTGCCAATGACAGCAGTTGTTCAGGGCAGTGCAGGGTTGGGGGTGACTCAGATGGCCTTCGCAAGGCCATCTGGAATGTTAAGAGGTTGTTACTGCCTCTGACATTCTTTTGAAGGTTTAGATGGTAAAATAACTCATTTTGCCTTGCTCAAGACAGTGGAACTATATAGCAGAAACCAATTAGGTACCATTTATTACGCAGATTTGGGGTATGCTGCAGGTGAAATCATGTCCCTAGAAACAGCGAAGGCTCAAAAGGATAAAATGTCACAGTTGTGCTCTAATCTTTTGACTCCTCTTAAGACTGATACTTTTCTTTCCACAGGAAAGAACAAAAGACTGATTTTTAACCAGCCCAGAACTGATTTCCTCAACAGCAGAGGAAGGCCTCAGGGGCTCTGCTGACCTGGGAGAAAGCCTCCAGGACCCTGCAAGCTGAGGAGCAGGGTGCCCAGACAATTCCAGACCATTCCTTCAAGCTCAGGTGAAGAGCCAGGGTGGAGGGAATGCAATAAGGAATTCAGTTTACCGAGCACAACACCTCACGCCAGACACTCATGTTTGTTCTTGGCTCTTCGGGCAACGGCTGTGTGGCCCCTAGGAATTTGGAAACAGGAAATAATTCTGAGAATTAAACTGTGAAATCAAGGCAGAATGGATCAGAGCAGAGGTCTCAAAGTCACCAGAGAGGGACAGGGGCTCAGCCTGACTAAAGGTGTCCCTGAGCAGAGAGGCTGGTCTGCCATGGCAGCAGAGCAGAGGGGACTGAGAGGCCTGAGCAACATGGGGCGTTCCTCACATTCTCCAGAGAATCCCCCTGCCCTGCCCTGCCCTGCCCCATCTGGACCACCCAGCAGATGGCTCCCCAGAATGGTCCCCTCAAGAACTCACGTGTCCTGATGACATGATCCACAGTGCTGCAGGCACTGGCCAGCCCCTGCTGCGGCTTGTCTGGCCGCAAGCCCCAGTGGACCTTTTGCAGGCCTGAAAGATGTCCCTTCGGGTCTCTTTTCCTGTGAGGGTAACTGGGGACTGAAAGCCCAATGTGGATGGAACGGCAGTCTGTGGGCACAGAATAAAAGAGAGGGTAGGTAGAGTTACTGAAAATTGGCATTTCTCCTTAATGTTTTCCAGTTACAAAGAGCTGAGGCCACTGAAGAAGATCAGAAGGCAAAGCATTCCTGGACGGGGCCACTGGGCTTGATAGAATTCCAGTTCTGAACCAACTCCCCAGTTGCTGGAAGGGAGACCCTTGGCCCTATAGTTAGAATTCTGTCAGAATGAGCAGAACTCCCATCTCCCCATTCTTGCTAGTCCAGAGCAGCAATAAACACATATGGTTTATGACACATGGTCCAGGAGAGAGCCCCTCGGTGGGTAACATATTCAGTTCAAAATGCCAAGCCCCGGCTTCAATTGTTATGGGAAAGCCATATGCATTTCCATCAAGGGCCATTTTTACTGACAACCAAGGACTCTGTGAACTACCACTCATCAGAGAAGTGAGTTATTAAGGATTTCTCAAAGCTGATTTTGTAAACTAGAATTTTCAAGAACTAGAGCTACCAAGAACCCTAATTCAGAATTCCACTAAGAAGCCTGGCTGCTATGTAAATCCCCAACTAACTCTGTACACAAAGAGGCAGGTAGAATTCCCTCAGACCTCAGAAAGGACGTTCTGCCACCAGTTTCTCATCCGTATTGTCTTGAGTTGGTCAACAATTTTAAAAATAATTAATAGTCTTTTTAGCACAATTTTAGATGTACAGAATAATTGAGCAGATAATACATGAAGTTCCATGTACCCTACCATATGTGACCTCAAGTTTCTCCTATTATTTTTTTAACTTGGGTTGTGATTGACATATAATATTGTATTAATTTAAGGTGTACAACATAATGATTTGATATACGTATATCTGCAAAATGATTACCACAATAAGTTCAGTTAACATCCATCACCACACATAGTTACAAATTTTTTTCTTGTGATGAGAACTTTCAAGATTTAGTCTCTTAGCAACTTTCAAGCATACAATACACTATTGTTAACTACAGTCACCATACAGTACATCACATCCCCATGACTAATTTATCTTATAACTGAAAGTTTGTGCCTTTTGACCACCTTCACCCAATTCCTCACGTCCCACCCCCAGCCTCTGGTAACCACCAACCTATTCCCTGTTTCCATGAGTTTGGATTTTTAGATTCCATGTATAAGTGAGATCATACAGTATTTGTCTCTCTGTCTAAGACACTTAGCATAATGTCTTCAAGGTCCATTCATATTGCAAACGACAAGATTACTTTCCTTTTTATGGCTGAATAATATTCATATGTATATCACATTTTCTTTAACCATTCAACTGCTGATGGACACTTAGGTTGTCTCCATGTCTTGACTATTATAAATAATGCTGCAATGAACATGAGAGTACAGATATATTTTCAAGATAATGATTTCATTTCTTTTGGGTATATACCCAAAAGTGGAATTGCTGGATCATACAGTAGTTCTGTTACTAATTTCTGAGGAATCTCCATACTGTTTTCCACAGTGTCTGCACCAATTTGCATTCCCACCAACAGTGCACAATGGTTTCCTTTTCTCCACATCCTTGCCAACATTTGTTATCCCTTGTCTTAGATGATAGCCATTCTAACAGTTGTGAGGTGATATCTCACTGTGGTTTTAATTTGAATTTCCCTGATGATTTAATGATGTTGAGCACATTTTCAAGTACCTGTTAGCCATTTGTATGTTTTCTTTGGAAAAATTTCTATTCAGTTTCTCTTCCATTTTAAAATTGTATTTCTGTTTTGTTTTGTTTTTCTATTGAATTGTATGAATTCTTTATATATTTTGGGTACTAACCTCTTATCGGATATGTGATTTGCAAATATTTTCTCCCATTCTGTAGGTTACCTGTACATTTTGTTGATAATTTCCTTTGCTGTGCAGAAGCTTTTTAGCTTGATGTAGTTTAACTTTGTTTTTTATTTTGTTGCCTTTGCTTTTGATGTCAAATTAAAAAAAAATAATTGCCAAGACTGATGTCAAGGAGCTTACCCCTTATGTTTTCTTCTAAGAGTTTCACGGTTTCAGGTCCTAAGTTCAAGTCTTCAATCCATTTTGAGTTGATTTTTCTGTATGGTGTAAGATAGGGGTCCAGTTTCATTCTTTTGCATGTGGCTGTCAAGTTTTCCCAATATCATTTATTGAAGATGCTATCCTTTCCCTATTGTATATTTTGGCTCCTTTGTTATAAATTAATTGACTATATATGTGTGGGTTTATTTCTGGGCTCTCTATTCTGTTCCATTGATCTATATGTCTGTTTTTATGCCAATACCATACTGTTTTGAATACAGTAGTTTGTAATATAGTTTGAAATCAGGAAGTGTGATCTTCAAGCTGTGTTCTTCTTTCTCAAGATTGCTTTGGTTATTCAGGGTTCTTTGTGGCTTCATATGAATTTCTGGATTGTTTTTTATATTTCTGTGAAAAAAACATCATTGAAATTTTGATTGAGATTCTATTGAGTCTGTAGATTATTTTGGCTAATATGGACATTTTAAGAATATTAATTCTTCCAGTCCATGAACATGGAATATCTTTCCATGCATTTGTGTTGTCTTCAGTGTCTTCCATCAGTGTCTTACAGTTTTCAGTGCACAGATCTTTTATCTCCTCGGTTAAATTTTTTTCTAGGTATTTTATTCTTTTTGAAACAATTGTAAATGGAATTGTTCTCTTAATTTCTCTTTCTGAAAGTTCATTGTTAGTGTATAGAAATGCAACTGATTTTTGTATATTGATGTTGTAACCTGAAATTTTAATTTAAAATAATTTTTTTAATTCTAACAGTTTTTTGGTGGAATTTTTATCATTTTCTATTTATAATATCATGCCATCTGCAAATAGAGACAGTTTTACTTTTCCCTTTCCAATTTAAAAATTTCTTCTTCTTGCCTTTTATTTCTTTTTCTTGCCTAGTTGCTCTGGCTAGGACTTCCAGTACTATTTTGAATAAAAGTGGCAAGAGTGGGCATCTTTGTTTTGTTACTGATCTTAAAGAAGAGCTTTCAGCTTTTCATCATTGAATATGATGTTAGCTATGGGCTTGTCATATATGGCCTTTATTATACTGAGGAACATTCCCTCTATAGCCAGTTTGTTGAGTTTTTTTTTAAATCATGAATGGATGTTAAATTTTGTCAAATGCTTTTCCTGCATCTATTGAGATGATCATATAATTTTTATTCTTCATTTCATTAATGTGGTGTATCACATTGACTGATTTTTGGTAAAAATTTTCCCTAGGGCTGGTCAACAGCTGTTGATCATTATGACTATTTCTGAAGCCCAAAAATAGCAGCTAAAATTTGAAAGTCTGTGGCAGAGTGGGAAATTGGACTTTGTGTTCTTACATCAAGATCTACACTAACTTTGTGAGGGTTTTTTTTGGGGGGGGGGTTGTTTTGTTTTTGTTTGTTTGTTTGTTTTTTTCCCTTGGAGGAGAGGGCTGCCTGTTAGCTCAAACTCCTGAAACTGACATACTAGATGCCTGGGCATCACTGACTGCACATATCACACTGAAACCACATGAAGCTGAACCTTGAAGAAGCATGTCTAGGCCTTTTAGAGACATGTTGCATGCCCACTCTGGTGAGCAGATTCTGTGTTAGTCTACGCTGGCTGGTGCATTACTAGGCACTGGAGAGTAAGGTTACATGGATGCCAGTGTCCAAATCTCTTTAGAACCCCAGCTCACCCCCACCTTATCCTACTGCTTGCTCTTCTGGACCCTCAATCTCTCATGGGTGTAATGAGAAATTTGAGGTAGATACATTTATGAAGCGCAGCCTCACTTCCTAGTGAACCAGTATCAGAATGGCTGGTGCATCTCCTTCTTTCTCTCTCCTACACTGACCCTGAGCAAGCTGTAATCTGAGGTAAGCCATGGTCACCAATATTTAGAGATAAGTAGTTCTACTCTAAAGGTTTAGCATATTTGGTTCTTTCAATGATGAGTTCCTATTCTCCAGCCTTGAGGCCAGGAATGGAAATGAGAAGCAGCAGATGTATCAGAAAGGCCTCTACCAAGAGTTAGCTGCCCTGGGTGCTCCCTGGCTTGTTCTTCACCTGCTGTATGGCCATGCACATCTGCCTCTCGGGGACTCAGTGTTCTCACTGATAGTGCAGGAATAAAAATTCTTTCTCTACTGGCTAGGCATTGTTCTTGAGAAGATAGAATGGAATGGTGAATGGGAACATGATTTTGAGAATTGTGAGGGGTTATACAAACAAAGAGCACCCTTTTTTAAAAAAAATCAGGGGATGGTTGTCAGGGAAATATTTTCTTTCTGCCATGGATCTAACTTGTCTCATTTTCTCCACTATAACCATCAGAGTGTGGCTGTTTAGCTGGTAAACTGTAGGGAATCATAGCCTACCCCCAGCTTGTTTCTTTGCTCTGCAGGACCTCTCTTCTCACTGTGAACATCTTGTAGTTTGGCTCAGGACAGTGCCAGCTCCTCACTGCATTCTTCTTCATCAACAGCCCCAGAGTGTCTCTACACGTTCCTCAGCTCAGGAAGCATCCAGCTGGACGGGAAGATTACTGTATCCCTCCAAAAGGGCTGGGGTAGTGTCTCTTCATAAACTCTGTGGCTGCTTTTCTGTAGAATGTAGGATACTTAGGGTCTCTGAGTGAGCAATTCTGGAGCAACAAAAATATCCCCACTCAATATCCTCTTTCACTGGTTTTACCTGAGCTGCCATTTTTAGAATCTATAGAAAGTTGATATTTGGCATTTAGTATGATTTGTAGAGCTTGTAAAATAAGTGAGTTTAATTTTGTGTTGGAGAAGCTATGCCGTAATCCTAGTACCAGTTACCTGCCTCCAACCTGACCACGTGGTCCCTTTAAGAAATGGTTAAGGCTGGTCCCACCTGATCTAGGGGAGACACTGTGGGTGGGTCAGGGAAAGGGACCAACTCTCTAGTTTTCCCAGCTGGAAGGGCTGTTATAAGGATATCCAAGGAATTCCCAGACCCTCCAAGAATTTGCATGAAGTTCTCAAGGTGACCTTACCTTCCTGATCCTGACATCGCCTCCTGTAGTTAGGGGGGTCCAGCTTCCCTACCCCAGCCTTTTCCTCCTCCACCTTCATAACTATAAAGTAAAAGATGAACACAGCCTCAAAATGTAAATGACACAAAAAGGTAAAATTTCAAGGAGAAATGGTCAAATTCATACTCATAGCAGAAGACCTTAGTGCAGATGAAAAAAATTAAGACAAAAGAACATATAAACAAATTGAGGAAGCTCAAATATATATATGTTGGGGAGATATATATATATATATAAGAGAACACATTTCTTTTTCAAGTACAAATGGAACATTTACAAAGAGAGCACATATACTAGGTCTCAGGAAAACCTTAGTAAATTTTAAAGAATCTGTATCATACTTCTACAGTAAAAAAACTAAAAACAAAAAAACCCAAAACTATACAGATTATCTGTGGGTTCTGCATCCATGAATTCCACTAACCATGAATGAAAAATATTTTTAAAAAATATTCCAGAGGGCTTCCCTGGTGGCGCAGTGGTTGAGAGTCCGCCTGCCGATGCAGGGGACACAGGTTCATGCCCCAGTCCGGGAAGATCCCACATGCCGCGGAGCGGCTGGGCCCGTGAGCCATGGCTGCTGAGCTTGCGTGTCCGGAGCCTGTGCTCCGCAACGGGAGGGGCCACAACAGTGAGAGGCCCGCGTACCGCAGGAAAAAAAAAAAAAAATTCCAGAAAGTTCCCAAAAGAAAAACTTGAATCTGCCACACACCAACAACCATTTACATAACATTACATTGTATTTACAACTTTTTACATTGTTAGGTATTATAAGTAATCTAGAGATGATTTAAAGCATACAGGAAGAGATACCTTTGTTTATACACAAATACTATGCCATTTCATATAAGGGACTTAAGCATCACAGATTTTGGTATGGAGTGGGCAGTCCTGGAACAAATCACCCACAGATACCAAGGAATGACTATATATATAAATACATATTTATATATATGTGTATAATAAATATATATACATATATTTGGAAACTAAAAATAATTTTTAATGATGGGCTTAACAGGAAATCACAATGGAACTTATTACATATTTAGACTTGAATTACAACTTGAAACTTGTGGGTTACAATATACTTTGAGAAAAAAGGGAGAAAGGAAAGAAAGAGGGAGGGAGAGAGGAAAGTAGAAGGAAAATAAATGTGATAAGCATTTAACTAAAGAACCTAGAAAAAAACGAGAGAGAAAAGAAAGTAGAAGGACATAAATATAAAAGATGAAAGCAACAAATAATGAAATAGAAAACAGCTGAGCATAGAGATGGTTAATAAATCTAAAGGCAATTATTTGAAAAGATTATTAAAATAGGCAAACCATGCAAGAGTAATCAATAAGAAAAGAGAATATGCATATGTAAACAACATTTGGAATGAAAAAGGGATGTAACTAAAAATATAGTAGAGAATTTTAAAATTATAAGTGAATGCCATGAAAAACTTCACGCCAATACGTTTTAACTTAGATAATAATAACAGCTACTGTTGCAATGTGCCAGGCATTATTTTAAATGCTCTGCTCTGCATGTCTGACTTACTTGAATCTTCACTATAAGTAACATTGTTGTTCCCATTTTACAGATGAGGAAACTGAGGCACAGAAGGCCTAATTGACTGCTCAAAGGGGGGGACAGCAATTCAAACCCAGACTGCCTGTTTCTGGGACTATAGCTCTTAGTCACAAGGCTAATAAACAGATAGTTGATTAGAAAAGTAATAGAAATGATCAAATAACTTTAAAAAATTAGAAACTCCGAATTAACCAATAACTGAAATGGTTACAGGAAAAGCATCACAACCAGTCATATATTGATAATTATTGAAGGAGCTTTGTAGGGACAAAAGAATCATCATATTTTTTTTCTATTTTTATTAAGTTTGAAAATTTTCTGTAATGAAAAGAAAAATAAACACCAGAAGCATAGAGGTTTTTTTTTTTTTAATGTTTTATCTGAACCTTCAAGTATATATAGTCTCTAACTTATACAAAATTGTTCTCAAAAGTAGAGAAAGGGGAGTTGGAGGTAGTCGTTTCACCTGAACACCAGGATAGAGGATGGGGCCGAAAACAGGAGAGTTGGTTGAAAATCTTCATAAGGACTAAGTTAAACCCTCAGATCTCGCTCCTAGGTTCAGTCTCCTAGAATGGCTCCCCTATCCTAGAAGATGGAAAAGTTAACTCAGATGGCCCTTGGATAGTTGAGAGCAAGAAGATGTCATTTCACTGGGGGAAAAAAGGATTTAATTAAAAATAGTGAGCCATTCAGCCCTCTCCTAGAACAGTAATGAAGCTTACACACTCCAGGTAGGAGACTGGAGGACTTAAAGATTCTGACATTTTGGAGATCTTTAACAAAATGGTTAGGACTCCACCCAATTGCCCACCTTGAGTCTATCATTCAAGAAGTCCAGGCTGTCAAACAGCTGTTTAGCAGCTCCACTCCAAATTATGATGGCCAGCAGAATCACCAGAATGACACAGACCAAAACAAACAGGAAAAGACAAAGTCCAAGAAAACAGGAGCACTGCAAGCAGCCAAAGAACCACTTAAAAACCATATAATTAACATCTTCAAGTGGACTAGAAAAAAAACATTGTATCCATGACAAAAAGAAAAGCAGAATGCTATAAACCTGGAACTTTTAAAGAATAAGAAAGAACTCTTGGAAATTCAAGAGATGTTAGAAGAAAAATTTCAATACAAGAGTTGGAACACGAAGTTGAAAAAATACATCAGATAATAGAGCACAAACACAAAGAAAAATTTTAGGAAAAAGACAAGGAAATCAGGGGATCAATCCAGGGGTTCCAAAATCAAAGTAGTAGGAGTTTCTGAAAGAGAAATCAGGAAAAATGGTAGAGAGGAAATTATTATTATTATTACCTTTTTTTTTTTTTTTTTTTTTTTTCGGTACACGGGCCTCTCACTGTTGTGGCCTCTCCCATTGCGGAGCACAGGCTCCGGACACGCAGGCTCAGCGGCCATGGCTCACGGGCCCAGCCGCTCCGCGGCATGTGGGATCTTCCCGGACCGGGGCACGAACCTGTGTCCCCTGCATCGGCAGGCGGACTCTCAACCACTGCGCCACCAGGGAAGCCCCATAGAGGAAATTATTAAGAAAATGACGTAAGAACAGTTCCCAGAACTGAAGGATTTGACTCTCCTGATTGAAAGGGGCTGCTGAGAGCTCAGAAAAATACTTTTTTTAAAAAAAATCCACTCCAGGACTTCCCTGGTGGCTCAGTGGTTAAGAATCCTCCTGCCAATGCAGGGGACACAGGTTGGAGCCCTGGTCGGGGAAGATCCCACATGCCATGGAGCAACTAAGCCCGTGAGCCACAACTACTGAGCCTGTGCTCTAGAGCCCGTGAGACACAACTACTGAAGTCCACGCGCCTAGAGTCTGTGCTCTGCAACAAAGAGAAGCCACCACAATAAGCCCATGGACTGCAATAGAGTAGCCCCCGCTCTCCGCAACTAGAGAAAGCCCATGTGCAGCAACAAAGAAGACCCAACACAGCCAAAAATGCATACGTACATACATACATACAAAAAAATCCACTCCAACTCACATCACCATGAAGTTTTAGAATATCACATATAAAGAGAAGACCTTAAAACTTCCAGAATAAGAATATAATTCACCTACAGAGAATCCACCATGAAAACTGGCATTGATTTCTGAATAGCCACAGTGGAAGCTATAAGACAAGGGATTCATGCCTTCAAAACTGAGGAAAAATTATTTCCAACCTAGAATTTCAGTCCTAACTAAGCTATCAATCAAATGTGAGAGTAGAATAAGGGCATTTTCAGGCATGAAATGTCTCAAAAATTTTCTCAGGAAGTGATTGAAGCAAGATGAAGGAACATCAAAGAAAGGAATATGGCATCTGGGAAATGGGATTCACCACAAAAGATTGGCACAGGTAGGTCCTAGGAGGGGAGCTGTGCAGCAGTCCAGGGAGCAACAGGTGCATCTTAGATCACGCTCTGGACAGGATGTCTCCAAGGAGAACCTAGAACTGATCAATTATCTGGATGAATTTGACTATTTCGAGAGGGTACCGAGATTCTACCAAGAATAAAGAATTGTAGAAAGGAAAAGTAATCATGGTATACTATGCAAGTCAGCTGTGAGCAAAATTTATACAGTCATAATAAATAAAAATAAATGTTAATTTTATCAAAAATTACAATATAAGCAAAGTTGGTTTTCCAATATGTACCAGTATGGCTTCTGTTGGTGGCTGGTATTCATTCTGATTGGTTAGTGTTGGTGCCATATTGGTTGTGAAATATTTTGAATGTCCCCACTGGATATAACTATTTCGGAATGATGGAGAAACAAGGTGGGGCTGTGTGCATGGAGGCACATGTGGAGGACACTGCTATCTACCTGCCTGACGTCTGTCCCCTCTTCTGTTCTTATTTTGTTCGCGGCAGCAATGTGGCCAACTGAAAATAATCATTTCCCCCAGATGCCCTTCAGCAATCCCTCTCTAAAGAGATATAGGTGAAAGAACCTGGAGAAAGATTCCCTTCCTGGATAAAGCCTCTCCAAAAGAAACCCCCTTCATTTTTCCTTCTTCTCCCTCCCTCCCTGAATAGGGTTGCTAGATTTAGCAAACAAAAATACAGTTTCTCCAGGTTAACTATGAACTTCACATACACAATAAATAATTTTTAGTATAAGTATACCCTATGCTCTATGTTTTTATTAATTAATTTATTAATTAATTTATTTTTGGCTGCATTGGGTCTTTGTTGCTGCATGCAGGCTTTCTCTAGTTGTGGCAGTCGGGGGCTACTCTTCGTTGCAGTGAGCAGGCTTCTCACTGCGGTGGCTTCTCTTGTCATGGAGCACGGGCTCTAGGCACGCGGGCTTCAGTAGTTGTGGCACATGGGCTTAGTTGCTCTGTGGCATGTGGGATCTTCCCCGACCAGGGCTCGAACCCGTGTCCCCTGCATTGGCATGCAGATTCTTAACCACCACACCACCAGGGAAGTCCCCCCATGCACTATTTGAGACATACTTATACTAAAAAACTATTCACTGTTCATCTGAAATTCAAATTTAACTGGGAAAACTCTATTTTATCTGGTAAACTATATTATATCTGGCAAATTATATTTCATCCTTATATCTAGAGCCTGGAACATGATGCCTGGAAGTTCAGCAGCCATCTTGTCATCATGGGAGTGAAGGCCATATGCTAACTATGGATACAGGGGGCGAAGGAGCCTGTGTCCTTAACATCTTCAGTGAACCACTCTACCAGCACTGGACAGCCCACACTTGGACTTCTTTTTATGGTGAAAAACTAAACCACTAAATTTATAGTTAACTTTTCTGTTACTCAAAACCACACCTGAATTAAAAGACTCTGGGAAAATAAGATTGGGTTCTGCTAGTAAGGAAAACAGGGAGAATGGGCACTGGGTGCTCATCTAGAAGTGTCTGCTACACTTTCCAACGTTCGTTCCTTCCTCTCCTTGCCTGTTTATAGAACCCCATTTTGCTCAGATAGAGACACAGGGCCCTTGATTGCCATACATACCTTCCCCAACCCCAGACATAAATTGTGACCTGTCTAAACCATTCATTGTAATCTTATGGCCCTTGGCCAGTAAATGATCTTAGGAGTAGTCATGTGACCCTATCTTACCGAGCCAATGAGATTTAATGGAAGTCTACTGGGTAGGGTTTCCAGGAAAACTTTTATCTTCCTAATAAAAAGTGACAGACACAGTTAGAATGCATGTTTTGCCCTTTACCTTCCCTTTTTTCCTGCACAGACTCTAGGCATGAGACTTCTAGATGAAGCAGTCATCTTGCAACAATGATGTGACAGGTATGAAAACCAAAGCCACAGGCTAAGGACAAAGCAGAAGGCTAGAATAAACTTGGGCTCCTGATAAAATCACTGAGCTCTAGACTGTTTATCTCTGATCTTCCTGTTATGTGAAAGGAAAAAATCTACCTAGTATATTTAAACTACTAGCCAAGTTTTATGTTACCTTTAGCTGAAGGTCTTCCTAACTGATACATAATATAAAGCTATAGGGAGTTTAAATGAATGAACTAGATCTCTATGTGTCACCTGTAGAAATCTCAGTAACATAATGAATAAAAAAAGCAAGTTGTAAAAAGATACAAACAAAATGACATTATTTATATAAAACTTTAAAATGCACAAAACACTGCCAATGTTATTTATTGCTACATTTATAAGTAATAGAAGCAAAATCATGCAGGGGAATGAGACACACTAACTTCAGGTTACTTCTGGGGACAGGTAAGGTTTAATGGTGATGTTTCAGCTGTATCTTTGATAGATATAGATATGAAACAAATATGATAAAATGTTAACATCTGCTAATTCTGGACAATGACATATAACTATCATTCTACAGGTCTGAAATATTTTATTATTAAAATTTTAATTTTTAAAATAAGATAATTCCCCAACACTATGACATAGTAGCCTCAAATAAAATGGGTCAGCTGAGTCCTATACACAAAGAATGATTGGGAAGAAAAATCCTCACACTTTGATATGTCAGTATGAAATTTTAGAATATTAAGTGTGAAGAAAAGAAAAATCCTAAAAACTTTTAAGGAAACAGGAACAGGTCACCTATAAATGAATAAAAATCAGACTGTCAGAAGACTGCTCTTTAGGAACTTAGACAAGAGGAGGTGCCGGACCAATGCCTTCAAAATTCTGTGGGAGAATAGTTTCCAGCCTAGCATTCTCTATTCAGCCAAACCACCAGTCAAGAGTGAGGGTAGAAGACAGTTTAGGATATGCAAAAAATACTTTCACTTCTCTCTCATATCTTCTTAGGAAGTTATGTATGTATAATATATATTACCTCCATTAACAAAGAAGGGGAAGACAATGGGATCCAGGAGAGAGGGGTTGAAACAGAATAATAATGAAGGAAGGTCCCTGGACAACAGCTGTGATATAGCCCTAGAGAGCAGTCAGTCCTCAAAATAGCTAAAAATGAGGTTTCAGAAGGAACCACCAAGGAAAAGATGAAATTCAAGAGACTTAATACACTCCTTGAGTGTTTGGAACAACTTAAGGAAGTGACAAAGAGAGAAAGTGCAAAGAGGAACTTCCCTGGTGGTGCAGTGGTTAAGAAGCCACCTGCCAATGCAGGGGACACAGGTTTGATCCCTGGTCTGGGAAGATCCCACATGCCACAGAGCAACTAAGCCCGTGTGCCACAACTACTGAGCCTGCACCCTAGAGCCTGCAAGCCACACTGCTGAGCCCACATGCCACAACTACTGAAGCCCACATGCCTAGAGCCTGTGCTCCACAACAAGAGAAGCCACCACAATGAGAAGCCCACACACCGCACAAAGAGTAGCCCCCACTTGCCGCAACTATAGAAAGCCTGCGCACAGCAATGAAGACCCAAAGCAGCCAAAAAACAAATAAGTAAAATTTAAAAATGAAAAAAAAAAGAAAGAAAGTGCAAAGAAAAAGAAAGGCAATTAGAAACACCAGGGAAAATTAAAACTGTAAGAAATAAAATGTGATTATGGTATATACATAATCATAAGAGCATAAACACTGATTTTTAACTAAAAACAACAATGATATATCTACATTGGAAGTATAAAGAAGAGGAGATGGGTGTTGTGTATGATAGTTAAATAGTCACCTGTAGTTGACTGATATCTAACTTTGATAACTAGCAGGAGATTTATTATCATTATTATTATTATTATTTTAGAGGGGTGTAGGTAACCAACAAAAAAACCTAAAAGAATTCCAAGTGAGAGATCAAGATGGCAGGCAGGAAGACACTGGGCTCACCTCCTCCCATGAGCACATTAAAACTACAACTAAGAAATAGAGACACAGATGTAGAGAACAAACGTATGGACACCAAGGGGGGAAAGTGGCAGGGGGTGGTGGTGGTGTGATGAATTAGGAGATTGGGATTTACATATATACACTATTATGTATAAAATGGATAACTAATAAGAACCTGCTGTATAAAAAACTACATAAAATAAAAATTAAAAAAAAGAAATATTTACTAACTTTATGAACCAACAAATGAACAAATGAACTGCCTTCAGAATCTTTATTACATTAAAATTTTTCCTCAGTGGGGGGAAAAAAAAACTACAACTGTATAGGGACTTCCTGATGGTCCAGTGGTTAGACTCCATGCTTCCACTGCAGGAAGCACAGGCTCGATCCCTTGTCGGGGAACTAAGATCCTGCATGCTGCACAGTGCAGCCAAAAACAAAACAAAAAAACCTGCAACTATATATAGAGTGAATCTCACTGAACTTGATCTGCGGACTAGCAAAACAGCTCTTCTACAACCAAGTTGTAAAGAAAGATCCACATGGAATCTGGTAGGAAGGGAGGAGAAGCAATCTGCTCAGGATCTGCACACCTGGAAGGGGTGAAGCTAGCTCCAGGGCAGAGACCACCAATGCTGAGGCACACATCTCTGTGCACACTTGAGAGGGTGCAGGGCCATACCAGTGGTGTGGCACCAAACCCACCAACCCCAACCCAGCCTATAACCAAGGTGTGCACACTGGGGAAAGAATGAAACCAGCACAGAAGTGCAGCCCCAAGCCCTCAGATCCCAGGCATGCCTTCAGTGAAGGCCACCACACATGGGATAAACAACTCCCTCAGGGTTCCTGCTTGAGCATAGGATAAGCCATGGCTTCAACCAGACTCTGGCTCTAGCCCCTCCAACTCCATCCCTACCTCCCACCAAGGCTGTGGTTGCCAGCAC
This sequence comes from Monodon monoceros, assembly GCF_005190385.1. Taxonomy (NCBI): domain Eukaryota; kingdom Metazoa; phylum Chordata; class Mammalia; order Artiodactyla; family Monodontidae; genus Monodon; species Monodon monoceros. The sequence goes on along the minus strand of NW_021703775.1, from coordinate 25,472,299 downwards.
ACCCTGGGAAGATACTGCCCATGCTTACTTCAGATCCAGCTCTCCCACCAAAACCACTGGGCACACACAGGCTGCACAGGGAGCTCCTACACAAGGACATGCCTTCAAGGCCAGGATAAGTAACTGTTCACCTGATTTCATAAAGACAGAGAAAGATAAACAATATGAGAAGACAGGAGATTATGTTTCAAATGAAAGAATAAGAGGAAAAAAAACAGGAAAAAACCCTAATGAAACAGAGCTAAATAATTTACTGATAAAGAGTTCAAAACAATAAGAATAAAAATGCTAAATGAAGAGCTGAAGAATGCAATAACTGAAATTAAAAGCTGCTAAAGGGAATTAATAGCAGATTAGGTGATACAGTAAAACACATAAAAGTGATCTGGAAGATAAAATAATGGAAATCACCCAATCAGAGGAGTAAAAAGGAAAACAAATTTTTAAAAATGAGAATAGTTTAAAGGACCTCTGGAACAGCATCAAGCATACTAATATTCGCATTATAGGGGTCCCAGAAGAAGAGAAAGAGAAAAAGGTAGAACATGTGTTTCATGAAATTATGGCTGAAAATTTCCTGAACCTGAGGAAGGAAACAGATATCCAGGTACAGAAATCACAGACAGTCCCAAAGAAGATAAACCCAAAGAGACCCACACCAAGACATATTATAATTAAAATGGCAAAAATTTAAAGAGAGACTTCTAAAGCCCACAAGAAAAAAAGGAGTCACATACAAGAGGAACCCCAGAAGGCTATCAGCTGATTTTCAGCAGAAACTTTGCAGGCCAGAAGGGAGTGGCATGATATAGTTTAGGTTCTGAAAGGAAAAAAACCCTACAACCTAGGACACTCTACCCAGCAAGGTTATCATTCAGAATTGAAGGAAAGATAAACAGCTTCTCAGACAAGCAAAAACTAAGAGTTCATCAGTACTAAACTGACCTTAAAAGAAATGTTAAAGGGCCTTTTCTAAGTAGAAAAGAAAAGGCTACAACAAGAAATAAATTACAGAAAGGGGAAAATCCCACTGGTAAAGGCAACTATACAGTAAACGCTGAGGCAGCTATACAGTAAAGGCTGAGGATCAATCATTTAAATAACCTACCATGAAGGTTAAAAGACAAAAATTGTAAAAATCAACTATAACCATAATAAACAGTTAAGGCATAGACATGAAGATGTAAAATATGACACCCAAAACACAAAACATGGTGGGGGAGTAGAAAAATGTAGATCTTTTAGAGTGTGTTTAAAGTGAAATGATTACCAGTTTAAAACAAGGAGATATACTTATAGGTCAACATATATGAACCATATGGTAACCACAAATCAAAAACCTATAATAGGGCTTCCCTGGTGGTGCAGTGGTTGAGAGTCCACCTGCCGATGCAGGGGACACGGGTTTGTGCCCCGGTCCGGGAAGATCCCACATGCCGCAGAGCGGCTGGGCCCATGAGCCATGGCCACTGAGCCTGTGTGTCCGGAGCCTGTGCTCCACAACAGGAGAGGCCACAACAGTGAGAGGCCTGCGTACCGCAAAAAAAAAAAAAAAACCTATAATAGAAAAAAACATATAATAGATAAAAACTAGAGAGAAAGGAACACAAACATAACACTAAAGAAAATCGTTAAACCACAAGGGATAAGACTAAAAGAAGAAGAAAAGAATGGAGAAGAACTACAAAAACAACCAGAAAACAAGTAACAAAATGACAATAAATACACACCTATTAATAATTACTTTAAATGTCAATGGACTAAAAGCTTCAATCAAAAGACGTAGGGTAGGGCTTCCCTGGTGGTGCAGTGGTTGAGAGTCTGCCTGTTGATGCAGGGGACACAGGTTCATGCACCGGTCCGGGAAGATCCCACATGCCGCAGAGCAGCTGGGCCCCTGAGCCATGGCCGCTAAGCCTGCATGTCCAGAGCCTGTGCTCCACAATGGGAGAGGCCACAACAGTGAGAGGCCCATGTACCAAAAAAAAAAAAAGACGTAGGGTAGTTGATTGGGTTTAAAAAGAAAGACCCATCTATATGCTGCCTACAAGAGACTCACCTCAAAGCTAAAGACACACACAGACTGAAAGTGAGAGGATGGAAAAAGATATTCCATGCAAACGGTAATGAAAAGAGAGCTGGGGTAGGAATACTTATGTCAGACAAAGTAGACCCTAAAAAAGTCTATGATAAAAGACAAAGAATAGTATTATATAATGATAAAGGGATCCATACAAGAAGAGGCTATAACATTTGTAAATATATGCACCTAATATAGGAGCACTAAATATATAAAGTAAATATGAACAGACATAAAGGGAGAAATTGACAGTGATACAATAATAGTAGGGACTTTAACACACATTACATCAATGAACAGATCATCCAGACAGAAAATCAATAAGGAAACAGTGGCCTTAAATGACACATTAGACCAGTTGGACTTAATAGATATCTACAAGACATTCCATCCCAAAAGAGCAGAATACACATTCTTTTCAAGTGCACATGAAATGTTCTCCTGGATGGATCACATACTAGATCACAAAACAAGTCTCAACAAATTTAAAAGGATAGATTAAAGCACAGAAATCTCTTGCATTCCTATACACTAACAACAAAAGATCAGAAAGAGAAACTAAGGAAACAATCCCATTTACCACTGCAGCAAAAAGAATAAAATACCTAGGAATAAACCTACCTAAGAAGGCAAAAACCTGTACTCAGAAAACTAAAACACTGATGAAAGAAATCAAAGATGACACAAACAGATGACGAGATACACCATGTCCTTGGACTGGAAGATTCAATATTGTGAAAATGACTATGCACCCAAAGCAATCTACAGATTCAGTGCAATCCCTATCAAATTACCAATGGCATTTTTCACAGAATTAGAACAAAAATTTGTACAGTTTGTATGGAAACACAGAAGACCCTGAATAGTCAAAGCAATCTTGAGAAAGAAAAACGGAGCTGGAGGAATCAGGCTCCCTGACTTCAGACTATATTACAAAGCTACAATCATCAAGACAGTATGGTACTGGCACAAAAACAGAAATATAGATCAATGGTATAGGATAGAAAGCCCAGAGATAAACCCACACACCTATGGTCACCTAATCTATGACAAAGAAGGCAAGAATATACAATGCAGAAAAGACAGTATCTTCATTAAGTGGTGCTGGGAAAACTAGAGAGCTACACATAAAAGAATGAAATTAAAACACTCCTTAACATCATACACAAAAATAAACTCAAAATGGATTAAAGACCTAAATGTAAGACCAGAAGCTATAAAATTCTTAGAGGAAAACATAGGAGAAACACTCTGATATAAATTACAGCAAGATCTTTCTTTTTTTTTTCAGCAAGATCTTTTTTGAACCACCTCCTACAGTAATGAAAATAAAAACAAAAATAAATGAATGGGACCTAATTAAACTTAAAAGCTTTTGAACAGCAAAGGAAACCATAAACAAGATGAAAAGACAACGCTCAGAATGGGAGAAAATATTTTCAAGTGAAGCAAATGACAAAAGATTAATCTCCAAAATATACAAACATCTCATGCAGCTCAACATCAGAAAAACAAACAGTCCAATCAAAAAATGGGTGGAAGACCTAAACAGACATTTCTCCAAAGAAGACATACAGATGGCAAACAAACACATGAAAAGATGCTCAGTATCACTAATTATTAGAGAAATGCAAATCAGAACTACAATGAGGTATCACCTCACATCTGTCAGAATGGCCATCATCAAAAAATCTACAAACAATAAATTCTGGAGAGGGTGTGGAGAAAAGGGAACCCTTTTGCAGTGCTGGTGGGAATGTAAATTGATACAGCCACTCTGGAGAACAGTATGGAGGTTCCTTAAAAAACTAAAAATAGAATTACCATATGACCCAGCAATCCCATTACTGGATATATACCCTGAGAAAACCATAATTCAAAAAGACACATATACCCCAATGTTCATTGCAGCACTATTTACATTAGCCAGGTCATGGAAGCAACCTAAATGTCCATCAACAGATGAATGGATAAAGAAGATGTGATACATATATACCATGGAATATTACTCATCCATAAAAAGGAATGAAATTGGGTCATTTGTAGAGATGTGGATGGGCCTAGAGTCTGTCATACAGAGTGAAGTAAGTCAGAAAGAGAAAAATGAATATCGTATATTAACACATATATGTGGAATCTAGAAAAATGGTACAGATGAACCTATTTGCAGGGCAGGAATAGAGATGCAGACCTAGAGAATGGACGTGTGGACACAGCGGGGAAGGGGGAGTGGGATGAATTGGGAGATTTAAATTGACAGATATACACTACCATGTGTAAAATAGATAGCTAGTAAGAACCTGCTGTATAGCACAGGGGGCTCAGCTTGGTGCCCTGTGATAACCTAGATGGGTGGGATGAGGGTGGGTGGGAGGGAGGTCCAATATGGAGGGGATATATGTACACATATAGCTGATTCATTTCATTGTACAGCAGAAACTAACACAACATTGTAAAGCAATTATATTCCAATTAAAAATAATAAAAGGATAGAAATTATATGAAGAATCTTTTCTGACCACAACAGTATGAAACTAGAAATCAATTACAGGAAGAAAAATGGGAAAAACACAAACACGTGGAGACTAAACAGCATGCTATTAAAAACCCAAAGGATCAACAGAGAAATCAAAGAGGAAATCAGAAAATACCTTGTAATAAATGAAAATAAAAAACACAACTTTCTGAAATCTATGGGATGCAGCAAAAGCAGTTCTAAGAGGGAAGCTTATAGTGATACAGGCATACCTCAAGAAACAAGAAAGATCTCAAACAACCTAACCTACCATCAAAAGAGATTAGAAAAAGAAGAACAAACAAAGCCCCAAGTCAGAAGAAGGAAGAAAATAATAAAGATCAGAAAGAAAATAAATAAGAGACCCTGGGCTTCCCTGGTGGTGCAGTGTTTGAGAGTCCACCTGCTGATGCAGGGGACACGGGTTCATGCCCCGGTCTGGGAAGATTCCACATGCCGCGGAGTGGCTGGGCCCGTGAGCCATGGCCGCTGAGCCTGCGCTTCTGGTGCCTGTGCTCCACAACGGGAGAGGCCACAACAGTGAGAGACCCGCATACCACAAAAAATAAAAAAATAAAAAAAATAAGAGACCCACCCCCAAAAGAAGAAAGAAAGAAAGAATCAATGAAACCAAGAGCTGGTTTTGTGAAAAGATAAACAAAATTGATGAGCCTTTTAGCCAGCCTCATTAAGAGAAAAGAGAGAGAGAAACCAAATAAGAAATGAAAGACAAGAAATTACAACCAATATCACAGAAATACAATCATAAGAGAATACTAGGAACAGTTAAATGCCAACAAACTGGACAACCTAGAAGAAATGAATAAAATACTAGAAACATATAATCTTCCAAGACTGAATCAGGAAGAAATAGATAATCTGAATAGACTGGTTACTAGTATTGAAATGGACTCAGTGGGTATTCCCTGGCAGTCCAGTGGTTAGGGCTCTGTGCTTATGTTACAGGGGACATGGATTCGATCCCTGGTCAGGGAACTAAAATCACACATGCTGTGTGGCATGGCCAAAGAAAAGAAGTGGAATCAGTAATCAAAAAACTCCCAAGAGGGCTTCCCTGGTGGCGCAGTGGTTGAGAGTCCGCCTGCCGATGCAGGGGACACAGGTTCGTGCCCCAGTCTGGGAAGATCCCACATGCTGCGGAGCAGCTGGGCCCATGAGCCATGGCCACTGAGCCTGCACGTCTGGAGCCTGTGCTCCGCAACGGGAGAGGCCACAACAGTGAGAGGCCCGCGTACTGCAAAAAAAAAAAACAAAAAAAACCTCCCAAGAAACAAAAGTCCAGGACTGGATGGCTTCACAGGGGAATTCTACCAAACATATAAAGAAGAGTTAATATGTGTCCTTCTCAAACTATTACAAAAAATTGAAGAGGAAGGAACACTCCTAAATTCATTCTGAGGCCAAAATTACCCTGATTCCGAAATCAGACAAAAATACTACAAAAAAGCCAATATTCCTAATGAATGTAGATTCAAAAATCCTCAACATAATATTAGCAAATTGAATTCAACAATATATAAAAATGATAGTGCACCATGATCAAGTGGGATTAATTGCATGGATATAAGAATGGCTCAACATCCACAAATCAATCAATGTGATACACCACATTAACAAAAGGAATGATAAAAATGGCATGATCATCTCCATAGATGCAGAAAAAGCATTTGATAAAATTCAACGCCCATTCATGACAAAACTCTCAACAAAGGGAATAGATCACAATATAATAAAAACCATTTACGACAAACCCACAGCTAATATCATACTCAATGATGAAAAATCAAAAGCTTTTCCTCTAAAATGAGGAACAAGGCAAGGATGCCCACTCTCACCATCTCTATTTAACATAGTATCAGAAATCCTAGCCACAGCAATCAGGCAAGAAAAAGAAATAAAAGACATCCAAATTGGAAGGGAAGAAGTAAAACTGTCACTATTTGCAGATGACATGATACTATGTACAGAAAAACCTAAAGCCTCTACCAAAAAAACTATTAGAACTAATAAATAAATTCAGTAAAGTTGAAGGATACAAGATTAGTATACAGATCTGTTGTTTTTCGATACACTAATAATATCAGAAAGAGAAAGAAAGAAAATTCCATTTACAATTGCATCAAAAAGAATAAAATACCTAGGAATAAACTTAACCAAGGAGGTGAAAGACCTGTACTCTGAAAACTATAAGACATTGATGAAGGAAATTGAATATGGTACAAATAAATGGAAAGATATCCCTGTTCATGGATTGGAAAAATTAATATTGTTAAAATGTCCATACTACCCAAAGCAACCTACAGATTTACTGCAATTCCTATCATAATACTCATGACATTTTTCACAGAACTATAACAACTAATCCTAAAACTTGTATGGAACCACAAAGGACCCCTACTGAATAGGAGAAAATATTTGCAAGTGATATGTCTGATAAGGAGTTAATATCCAAAATATATAAGAGCTCATACAAGTCAATATCAAAAACACAAACCACCCAATTACAGAATGAGCAGAGGATCTGAGTAGATATTTTTCCAAAGAAAATATACAGATGGCTAATAAGTATGTGAAGATGTGCTTAATATCACTAAGCATCAGGAAAATGCAAATCAAAACCAAATGCAAACCAAAATAAATAAATAAATAAATCTATTAAAAAAATTTAAATGGAGTATAATCTTTAGAACTATTGAATCACTATGTGGTACACCTGAAATTAATATAACATTATAAATCAACTCTACCTCAATTTTTAAAATTTTATTTATTTTATTTATCTTTGGCTGCATTGGGCCTTTGTTGCTACACACCGGCTTTCTCTAGTTGCGGTGAGCAGGGGCTACTCTTCATTGTGGTGCTCGGGCTTCTCATTGAGGTGGCTTCTCTTGTTGTGGAGCATGGGCTCTAGGCACGCAGGCTTTAGAAATTGTGACACGCGGGCTCAGTAGTTGTGGCTCGCCGGCTCTAGAGCACAGGCTCAGTAATTGTGCCGCACAGGCTTAGTTGTTCCGCGGCATGTGGGATCTTCCCAAACCAGAACTCGAACCCATGTCCCCTGCATTGGCAGGCAGATTCTTAACCACTGCGCCACCAAGGAAGTCCTCTACCTCAATTTTAAAAAATAATTCCAGATGCTGGTGGCAGCAGCGCAGAGTGCCAGGCTCTTTTGTGTGGCTGAGGGAAGGGCGGCTGGCCGGCGCCTGCAGAACGCCGCTTCAGTGAGGGGCTTGACCGCGGTCAACCGGATTGTTGCTTTTCTGGTCCCCACTCGCCTGGCCGGCCGGACAAGACGCACGAGTAGCGCGGCACTGATTCCTCTCGGGTTCACGGGCACTGCTCTGAGCAGCGTCACCCTTTATACCAGAAAGCTGGCGGGCACCATGGGGAAAAGACAAAACAAGAAGAAAGTGGAGGAGGTGCTAAAAGAAGAGGAAGAAGAATATGTGGGGGAAAAAGTTCTCCACCGTCGAGTAGTAAAGGGCAAAGTGGAGTACCCCCTAAAGTGGAAGGGGTTCTCAGATGAGGACAACACATGGGAGCCAGAAGAAAACCTGGATTGCCCCGACCTCATTGCCGAGTTCCTGCAGTCACAGAAAACAGCACATGAGACAGATAAATCAGAGGGAGGCAAGCGCAAAGCTGATTTTGATTCAGAAGATAAGGGGGAGGAGAGCAAACCAAGAAGAAGAAAGAAGAGTCAGAAAAGCCACAAGGCTTTGCTCGGGGTTTGGAACCCGAGTGGATTATTGGAGCTATAGAATCCAGTGGAGAACTCATGTTCCTGATGAAGTGGGAAAACTCTGATGAGGCTGACCTGGTTCCTGCCAAGGAAGCCAATGTCAACATGCCCACAGGTTGTCATGTCCTTCTATGAGGAAAGGCTGATGTGGCATTCCTACCCCTCGGAGGATGATGACAAAAAAGATGACAAGAATTAACTCTCCTGAGTACCAGCCGCTGTCACATCTGACTGTGGGTTTCAAGTGGGGAAGGAAAGAGTTCTACTTGTCTTGACACCATAGAGGTGGCTTGAGAAGATGTCCTTTGAAGAGCCAGTATAGTTTCCATGCCCTACAGCAGCCCAAGTGCTTTAAAGCCATTCCATGCTGTATAGTTTGCACACCCATTCCAGTGGAGGGGAAGGAGGGTCAGTGTTTCAAGGCAACCCACTCTGAACTTTGCTGAGAAAAGCAAAGGGCTTTCTATGAAGGACAAAACTTGCAGAATGGGATGTGGGAGAGAAAAAGATACCATAGATCTTCAAAGAGCATCTCCACAACCCACAGCCTTCTTCCCAATAGTGTTAACTCTGCATTTTTACAGCGTAGCATATATGTAGTTTTTGGCTATTACTGGTGTATTATTTGGGGTGGGAGGGATGGGGTGGGAAAGAAGGGAGATGGGTTAGGATCATTTTTGTTAAAATTTGGGGCCTGATGGGGGAAGTGGTGAAACAAAGGAAAGAACAACTAATGATGATTTGGTTCTGTGTCCAGAATATTTCATCCTTTCAAAAAATGTCATTGGCATCCTAAATGAGGACTGTGAGAGACTGTTTAAAAGCTGTGAATGCCTGAAACTTAGAAGCCAAGGTGTTCCCTGCCTGAGCTTAATGCTGTTCCCAACAAAGGACTAAGCCAGTTAAGAAGTTACCGAAGCTGTCGTCTGTGGGATGGAAACTGGTTGAGGAGGAAAAGTCTTATTGGAGTGTATACGCAGGCAGGTCATTCTGTCTTAGAGGTGCTAATTCTTGAAACTGACAAGAAGACCCTTTCTTTTCCAATTATGAAGTTATAAATGTCAGCTTCTCCACCCAAGCCACTGGCTGAAGTATTTGGGGAAGGGCAGAGGGTGGTATAGGAGGTGGGAGAGTAGGGAAAGGCAAGGGCTGGTACTCTTAGGGTGGAAAACTCTTGGAGCCTCTGTTTTTTGAACTTTGAAACCATTGGTGGCAGGGTTCAGTCACTGACAGCACAAGTTCACTGAGTCACTTCAAGAGCTGAATAATTTCAGAAGCCCTGGTCTCAGGAGAAGATTAAATTTTCATACTGGGGCAGTGGCTCACTTTAAAACAAAACAAGTTTTTTTAATCCTAAGAATTAACTAAAACCCAAAACTCTGTCTTGAATCATGAGATCCATCAGTTCTAACATCATCTAGACCTGCATCTAGAACTCCACTGTAAAACATTTTTAGGCATGTGTTAGGTTTCTGTGAAAATTTTGTTTAAATGTTAAGCTTCATACCAACACTGTAAGTTTTTGTCTTAATAAAACTATAGATTTATAATCCAAAAAAAAAATTCCAAGTGACTGTCTTTGAGAATTAGAACTGTGGGGTGTGCAGAAAGCTGAGATGGAGTTCTGTTGCTTTATATTATAAGCTCTTACATGTGTTACTTGATTTTTAAATTATGATTATATATTATTTTTACTTTAAACATTTTAAAACAAATAATTTAACATGTGCCCTCAGTTTATGTGATAATTGCATTCCCTGAAAATCCATGGTTAAATCTGTTTGTTCAAACTGAATCATGATATTCAGGAGAACTACAAAAAAAGAAACTTTAAGACGGTGGTTCTCAAACTTAAGTGGGCATCAGTCATCTGTGGGGCTGCTTAAAACCTGGATTGCTCAGCCCTACCCCTGTGTTTCTAAGTCAGCAGATCCGGGGTGGAGCCTGAGAATCTGCATTTCCAGCAAGCTTTCAGTTGATGCTGCTGATGATGATCCAGGGACCACACTTTGAGAACCATGATTTTAAGGAAATAGCTCCTAATTTATATTTTCTATTAAATTGAATCACCATACATGGAGTTTGCTTCACATGAGGTTTACATACATAACGATATCACATCGTTTTCATTCAAACTGGGCATTGTGAACTGGTAAGCTTAGTGAGAACACACTGCTAGCTCCAATAGGTTGGTGATTTTTTGAAAATCACCTCCTCAGGCATAGCATGAGGAGTAAAGAGAAGCTGAGTAACAAATCCTCTTGCTCACAAAGACCACCTCCAACCACAAAAGGGAAAGGCCATGTGACCTAGGCTGGCCAATAAAACACTCCCTAGTCCCCAGTCAGAGATTGATTCAGAGATGACCCCATGGCCAAAGCTGGACCAATCAGAATTCTTCCCAGGACATTTCCACTTGAACCATCCAAAAACACTGCCTTGTTCTGGCTCTTGCTCTGGTTCTGGCATTGTGAAACTTATAAGCTTGGGGGGCTACTATCTCGCCTGCCCTGTGGAAGGATGCATCCAAAGAAAGTAGAGAAACAGTTCTGATAACACTGTAACTCCCTGAATCAGTTAATTCTGACTGGCCTTCTCAGTTGTGTTGAGCTGATAAATTCGCTTTACTTTTTCCTCATGTTTGAGTTGGGTTTCTGACACTTGGAGTCAATAGTTCCTGAATAATGCAAATGAAGTAAGAGTTTTCCAACATGTTTTAAAAATGTGTTTTTTCATATTTGAAGTTCTATGGATTTTTCAGATTGGAAACCAAGCAAAAATGAATACAAAATGACAATACAGATGTAAATAGAGATGAAAACTCTCCAGGGCTACAGAAGTATGGAGCTATAATGTAGCTCGTATTCAGGTAGACACATAACTTCCAGTTCTGCACTAGCTGAGACCATTCCCTCCTCACCTCCTCTGTGCTGGGTCCCGCATCCTCACAATTTGAGAGAAGCTCCCTTCCAGGAGTATGCAGAAGTAGAAGGACCCAGACTGCCCAGATTCATCTTCAAAGGAAGCCATCCATTTAAAACAACTCAAACAGAGTGTTGACCATATGGAAAGTGTTTAGATTAATTACTGCTCTGATTGGCAGCTACATGGCCCATCATAAAAATTCCCAATCATGACCTAAACTTTGAAACAGAAGCTCTGTCTCCACAATTTCATATAATATATATTAATTGGCTGTCAAATATTTGTTTTCATAATCTCATTTAATCCTGACTAAAATTCAGTGAGGTGCATAATTTTGATCTCCACGTTATAGATAAGGAAATGGAGATTCAGAAAATTAAGTAATTTTTCCTGGGTCACAGAGCCAGGCATGGTGGAGCCAAGACTCATATTGGATTCTCTGATTCTGGGACCCAAGGAAGGAAGGAAGACAGGGAGGGAGAGAGGGAGGGACGGAGGAAGAAGAGCAAAGAAACAAGAGATAGAGGAGGTCTGGAAGAAGCCTTCCACTTCTGGATTCCAGACCCTGCCTTAGGTGCCAACCATAAGCCCTCCCAATGGCCTTATACTAAACCCCATTTTCTCTTCACCTAGCTTCAGCTGATTTGAGTTACTTGCATCCGAAGAGTATTAACCAGTACAGCTACCCACCTCAATATGTTGCCAAAGGAATTGTGTTAGAACACAGCAGTCCCAGCATGTAGCAAATGAAGGAACTTGTAACAGCAGTTTTACCCATACCAGCCCCTCCACTGCCCAACTAGCTCACTATTATCCTCCCATCCATCTTTAGATCATAGATTGTCTTGGGGATGAGCATGGCTTTACAGTGAGGGATCAGACCAAATTCTCTTCTGTCCCAAGTCACTTAAGGGCCCCATTCCACTTTACTGCCCCTGCCACCAGTGTGAAATCACATCTGGGAATCCTGCGGATCCAAACCCTACTGACAAAAATCAATGTCTTAAGCCTGTAAGTCTAAGGACCAGAGTGCCACACCAGTGAACACTCAGGGCCCCTGCACAAGTAGCCTTCATGTCCACTGCAGCAAGGAGGTGGTGATACAGCCAGTCTTATGGGCAGACAGTGTGTTTTGACCATCAAAACCCTGGTAATTGAATCACCTGCCATTTAAACACTCCCCCCCCCCCCCCACCCCAACCTCCCTTCCACAAGGGCACATCAATTCAGTCCAACAAATTCACTTTGTTCCAGATATTTGCACTAGACACTGCAAACAAAGAGAACAAAATAGTTTATTAGGGAAGAAGGGCAAAATATGGTAAAAAAAAAGTCCTTCAGGTTAGACATTCATATCTCTGGAAAAAAAACCAGAAAAAAAGTTGTGCCACATTCATCAAAAGTCAGCCTTTTGGGAGCTTTTCCTCCCACCCCATCTTTTAAGCCATTTGTCCTTATTATACTATCTAAGAACACAGGACTAGCCCAGCATGGTATCCAGTGAACTCCTCTGATAGCCCAAAGTATTTGAGAAAAGGACCTCCCCAAGGGCTCCTCTGAGTTTATTTTGTGAACTGAATTGACAAGAATGACATGGGGTCATACTGGGCTTTAAAAAAACTAAGCTAGAAGCCAGAGAAAGGCCACCTTCACAACCAATAGTTTATCCATTGTCTCTGGGTTTAGCAGACCCCTAACATGCATGTCCCAGGAGAGGAAAGAAAAACAAGCAAACAAAATATCCCTAAGCAAACTTTCAGTAACAAAACGAGGTACCATATCCAAAACCTAACAACAGAAATGTCCAATAAAAGGAGGCTAGCCATTATTCAGTTTCAATTCTGAGATGTTACATTAACAGATATAATCTATTTTCCCATAGTTTTCTGGGGAAGAGGCAAGTCTCAGGGGTTTTGCGTACTTCATAAATACTTCAGTCAGTCTTGTAACTTTGGCAAAGACAATAGAAACTTATTTACCTGGAAGAAAGAGTCTCAGTTCCATCAGATGAGGACAAAAAAGAACTCACCAGGGTGTCAGAGAGAATGAGTCTCTTGTCATTTCTGTTCATTTGGTGTGAGTTCCAAACCAATGAACTCAAGGCACCAAGATGACACACTATACTTTTTTTAAGGAAAGGCAAATATTCAATGCTCATTTGGAGGATTTACTCAGCTTTCATGCTCTTCTCCTTCTCAGTGTGTGTAAAACTCACTCTTAAATACTCTGTGCTCATACTGTAAAGCACATTTTCCCTTATCTGCATAGCTTTGTCTACTATCTCTGAATCTCCAAGCTGCAAACTTACCTTCAAGCTCTAAGCGTTGGAAACCACAATCCAAATCTCAGGGAGGCCAGAGCCACTCGTTCTGTTGCTCTTGGGTGGTGAGAAGGACACTCTGTGATTTCCAGGCTGAACAGTATTTGGGGCATTGGAGATTGACTTGTGGGCTCAGTGGCGGCCAGCCATGTGACCAGAATGGGGGAAGGGATACTCCTGCAGGGTGAGGGACTGATGCCTGGTTGGCTGACAGACAAGGGTAGTGCAGGGTCTGAACAGAGCTGCCCAGGATCATAGGCAGACATCTTTAAGTTTCTTCTTAGATTTTAACTTGGTGATTTTACATGGCAGTGTTGTTTCAGCCTGGATTTTGAAATGCTGGTTTATCTCCCGCATGGTTTCTATCCCAGATCCTTTTGAATTCTGTCTTAGAGGGTTCTTAGAGGTAGAGGTCTAAGGGACCTTAGAGATGATCCAGTCCTGCCCCAGGGCCACCCATTTTATAGTCAGTTAGCAGCACTTCTAGGAGCCTGCAGAGGCCTGGGTCTGAATGCATACTGGAGTGACCAGGACTGGCTGGCACCAATATTACAGCTCACTTGAATATCTTCAACTGTTAGGTCATTAGAGCTTTGAGGACTGCTGAGATGCCAGTTAAATGGATCTTGTCACACTTCAGGTAGCTAAACCTGCAGCTATCAGATTAGGGCATGGCTTAGAAATTACAGCAATTTGTACTTGTGGTCAATGAGTTTTTGTATAGACATGTGTACTTATGTTTATGTATCTCTATCACAATCTTCATGAAATACTCCAAGATGATCTTTTTGGGATCAGGCGATGTCATGAGCTGGGGAGATCTTTGATCTCAAAGATCTTGAAGACTTCTGGAGACCAGAGCTGTATGGGTAACCTTCTAGTTCACATCTGCCACTCCCCCCAAACGGTTTGTGCTGGCTGCCTGCTAAAAAAATGGGGGAGGTGGTAATAAGAACGGAGGAATGGTAGAAGTGGAAGTGGTAGGTGGAATGGCAGAAGTGGCAATATGGTAGCTGGACATAAATGGAGGCGGTGGACGTATAGATGGAGGTGGTGGACGTATAGATGGAGGTGGAAAAGATGTAGATGGAGGTGGTGGAGGCAGCGGTGGTGATGGAGGAATGGGTGAGAAGACCTCCTAAATGACGGAGTAGGAGATTATTTTTACTATTATGCTGATGACCCTGGATGAATCTGACTTTCTGTGATTAGAAGTGTGAAATGGCGAAGCCTTGGCATTAGGAATCTGGAGAACATTATTCTGTCCCCAAAGCTGTGTGACCTTGAGAAAATACTTCACCTCTTTGGGCTTCAGCATCCTTGCAGCAGAATTGGCACTTAATAAATGGTGGCTTGTTTAGGGGAACTCATCTTTCTCCCTCCAAGCACTTTACTCTTCCCTACAAAGTAGGAGCTTCTGTCCTTTCTGAAGCTTTGAGAAAAGTACTCTCCACTCACCTCTCTTACTTACTCCTGCTTAGTGGATGAGGAGTGGCTCATGTGCTTGATGAATTTGGGAGAATAAAATGGGCACGTGCCATGACTCAGATCCTTCTGAGAACTACCTGCACCAGAGAAGGCCCAAGCTGCCCTCCTCTCCTCCTCTCTTCTCAGTAAACTTCCCAGGGCAGGTTCTTGTCACGCAGGTATGGAGTCTTTCAGTGCTGGAAAGATAAGTTTGGTTCTTGGGGAAAGAGTTAGGAAGCCTGATTGTGGTTGTACTTTCTAAACCAAATTCTCCAGTCAGCTTTATCTGTTATGAAGTTATTTTAATCTCTAGTGGTTTGACCCCTGTATCTTATTTCTCATTTGATTCCAAGCATAGAGAGAAAGACTGGGAACAAGGATCACTCTCAAATTCCAATGTTGGTGAATTAATGAGAGAGTCAGCACGGAGTTGATTGGACTAAACGGTCTCTAAGTTTCCTTCAAGCTCTAACATGCTGTGATTCTATGAGTCTATTTCTCTGGGAAAAAACCAAACTCTTAGCAAACAACTTCTTAATCTCTGACTCTCCTCCTTCCTGCCTCTCAATACAAAGAAGACCTCAAATCCTCAAACATCTTCCTCTCCTCCCCTCTCCACCAGCCCCTCGTGGCTTCATTTACTCCCTGTTCTGGTCTGGACCCCGTGATGAATCCCTTCACTCCTCCCTCAGTGATACCCATAACCTCTAGCTCCTGCCCTGCCAATCTCTTGTTCTAGATCAGCCCACCCATCAACCTTCTCCTCCAGCACTGAACTCCCTTTCATCTCTGAAGAAAGCCTGTCTTCAGGGGAGAGAACAAAGCCAATACACAGAGTGGCAGAGGGGTGTGTGTGGGGGGGTGTGAGAGGGAGAGACAGACAGGATGGGGAGGGGGAGGGAGACCTAGCCCCATGATGCCTGTGGCCAACACTATCCCTGCCCTTCCCCATGATTGAGTTTTGTGAGCCAAAAACTGTTAAGAGAAGATCTGGCCATCCCCTTTCTCTCCTCCCCCTTCCCGCTGGCCTCTCTCCATGTTACTTCCAAGGAGACTGGTTCACCCAGCTGGCTCTAAGCTCTGGGATAAATTGGAGGCTTTCAGTCCTTCTTTATCACCAGAGTGGTAACAGCGGAGATCCACACTTAGGGGAAAGGGAAAAGTTGGACCCAGTGGTTCTCAGTCAGAGGTATCCCCCACCCAGGGGACATTTGGCAATATCTGGAGACATTTTTGGTTGTCACACTGAGAGGAGAGTACTTCTGGCCTCTAGTAGGTAGAGGCCAGGGATGCTGTTAACATCCTACATAAGACACTCCCCCACAACAAAGAATTAGCCGGCCCCAACTGGCGATGGTGCTGAGGTCGAGAAGTCCTGGATCAGACAGCTCAGCCCCCTCTGGTCTAGGCTCTAGGCTGTCTCTAACCCAGGCCAAAAGAGCATTCCACATGGGCCCATCTTAATCTGGGCTCTACAAGGAAGAAGGAGGGGCAAAGATTCTTAGTAATTCGAAGTTTCTGACCTCTGTGCTTCCATTTCCTTTAGAGACCTGGTGGAGGGAGGTGGCTACTCACAGGGACAGATCCCCTTCCATCTCCTGGCCAGATACCATCTGAACTCCACCTGAGTTTAACATATGGCAGGGTTTAAGCAGGTTTGACACAGGGTCCTGGCATGGAGGGCATAGTATGAAGAGAGAACAAGCCTCCTACCCTGGAGAGGTCTGCAAGGTTCAGGTCCTTGTGTTGGTGAGAATAAGGACACATTTCAAGGCCCCAGCAGGCCTATCTAGAACTTTTACCCATAAGAAATTCTCCATGAGCTGGGCAAGACTCACTCCAGTATGTATATTATTTGGCTCTCAGATTGTTTGTGCCAAGCTTTGGCAGGTGGTACAAGACTGGCTGCCCCAGATTCTTGACAACTTTAGCTGCTTTTGAACTGTATCCAGGGTCAAGGAGGGAACATACTGTGATGGTGTCAAGTCTGCACAGGAGGGCAAAAAAAAAGATGGTATCTTAAAGGGAAGCTGAGATACCCAAAATGCCAGGCTCAGGTTAGGCAGTGGCTGGGTCCTGGCCTTGCACATCTCCATCTACCCCCTGATCACTGCTGTGGCTGTGGCCAGCAACATCAGAGACCTTAGCTCACTCTCCACCAGCCACACTGCATGTCCTGCTGTTCCTCTAACACCCCAAGCTCATTCCTACTCGGAACCTTTGCACTTACTGCTTCCCTAACCTTCAGCATGACTTGCTCCCTTGTGTATTCAGCTCTCTGACCAAATGCCATCTACCCAAGAGGGCTCTCCCTGACCAGCCCATCTAAAATGCCCCTCTCTAGTCCTTAATTCTGCCTTCCTTGTCTATATGATGTTTCTACCCCAAATCATATTTTGTGTTTGTTTGTTTATTCATTTATTGTCTGTTCCTTTAATATGGCAGGGATTTTGTCTTGTTCACAGATTTATCCCTGATGTCTAGAATAGAGGCTCATAAATGGTTGGGTTCAAATCCTGGCTCCACTAACTGTGGGATCTTGGGCAACTTACCTATCGTTTTTTTCTTTCATATTCCTCAGCTGAAAAATGAGAATAAGAATTATATCTGCCTCAAGGGTTGTTATGAGAACTGATTGAATCAATGTATATAAAATCTTAGGTCGGGGCTTCCCAGGTGGCACAGTGGTTAAGAATCCGCCTGCCAATGCACGGGACACGGGTCCGAGCCCTGGTCCAGGAAGATCCCACATGCTGCAGAGCAACTAAGCCCGTGCACCCCAACTACTGAGCCTGCACGCTAGAGCCCGCGAGCCACAACTACTGAAGCCCGTGCTCCTAGAGCCCGTGCTTGGCAACAAGAGAAGCCACCAAAATGGGAAGCCCATGCACCGCAACGGAGAGTAGCCCCCACTCACCTCAACAAGAGAAAGCCCGCATGCAGCGAGGAAGACCCAACGCAGGCAAAAGTAAATAAATAAAATTAATTTAAAAAAAAACTTAGGTCAATGTCTGGGCCACAGGAAATAATTAGTATTAACTATGAATATTATTATAATTATTATACTCCCAGGAAGCCCATGACCTGTGTACTCTGAGGAGTGGGGAGTGGCATTCCAGGAATGAAGCAGTCATTGTTACTTCGCGCAGGCTCCCAACCGGAGTCCTTTTCTCTCCTCTGCACCTGCTCTCTGTTGCCCTCTGGAGGTCCTGGCTGGACACTGGTGAAAGCCGACTGTGTTAGGGGCTCGGCAGATGATGTATTTCCCGGGGAAGAGTGAGGCTTTGCTGGATGGCAGCCCCCTTACTTAAGTTTGGCCCTTGACAAAACCGCCAGTGGAGCCATCATGTGGCAAACATGATTGGAAATCATTGAGACCACGGAAGAACTGCGGGTACCTAGGAATTCATCTCTCAGACCCCAAGAGGGACCCAGAGAAAGGCCACCCCTCCCCTCCCCCAGGCTGTACTTCCTGAGCCAGGGCACAATGCTCTGGCCACCTGGGCCAACCTAAGACACCCTGTAAAGCCACTCCTCAGATGAGCCAATGCCTCCTCCAGCCTGGTATTTTCTTTGCCTCCTTTTCTTTCCCCCAAATAACCAGACTATTCCATGTTTTGCCTCAAGGAGCGTGTATGAAAGCAGAAAGCAGAGACAAAATGAGCCTCTTCCCTTAGAGGAAGAGAAAAGACTCCTGGCTAACCCAGACTGAAGTGTAGGAGAGGATGTTCATGAGAAGGATCAAGGCTGTCCCCTACCCCTCATTCAAGGCTGCATGGAAACATGGAGGGGGACTCTGAGCTCCACAGTGACTTGCAGGCACCAGTGAACAAGGACTATATGGAACAAGAACAAATGACATCAAGTGTAGGGACCTATGTAGGTCCCTAAGAGTCGAGAATGCTGCAGTGCACCCCACTCCGACCCCAAAATGGAAACCACGAGGGACACTCAGAACAGACAGGGATTAAGTGTCAGCACCTTTTAAAAATGAGGGTTCAAAATATAGATGAAGAGTTTTAGAAACTCATGTTTCTTACTACCTTGAGTGCAGGGACCAAAACTGGTATTCCAAAGGATAGATTTTTAAAGAAAATAGTGTTGGGGAAACGTACTATTTCAAAAGTTACACTTAGAGGAGAAGTCTGGGCAGCAGACAAAGGCAGAAACCTAATCATTTGTTGGACTCAGCACATTTATCTCTGCTCTGAAATCAAATGTGATTGTCCCTTAATACTGGGGTTGAACTTGCAGCCCAGGTTGCCTTGGACAATCACCAGGTGCCCTGTTGTCTTGGCTTCATTATCAGCAGTGCCCTCTTTCATTCTCAAAAGGGATGCAGTCTGGGCAGTAAGTTATATGGTTACTCTGCTCAAGATTTTTAAATGAGTGATCCCATGGGCTGGCCAACTCTGAGTGAGGTGCTATGAAATAGAAAGTAAGGATTTCTAGGCAGGGGTGGCTGGAGGCTGTGGGACAATGAAGCTCTGGATGGGCTGAGAATCTCACCCGGACAGAAAAGGAAGGGGCACGTGTTACATGATGAGAGGAGTTGTGGTGAGGTTGAAGGTCAGGTGCTGTGTAGAGTTGAGAGGACAGTGGTGGGGGTCAGAGTGGAATGTTTGAACTTAATATTTCAGACATGGAGTAGTGCAGGGTAATGGCATGGTCTGAGTTATGACCACGAGAGCAGGTAGGAGAAATGGAACCTCATTGCATTTGGGGATAGGAATTGGGCAACTAACAAGAGACATGGAAGCAGGACTGGCTACTCTATACCTTTTTGCTCCTATTGAATTTTGAATCTTTTTACTATATTATCTTTTCAAAAATACATAAATAAAATTAAAATATAAAGGAATCCAGGCTTCTAGGTCAACAGTGGAATCATTTTATCAAGTTTTTAAAGCCCCACCAGTAAAACAAGTTGCCTTTAAACATTTGAAAAGATGCTCAACCTTACTCACTTACAAAAAAGAAAAATAGGGAAATTAGAGCCACAGTGAAATATCATTTTTCACCTTCAGATTGGCAAATATCAAAAGGTTTCACAACAGCAAGAGTGGAAGGAAATGGGTCCTCTTCCACACAGCAGTTGGACAGACGGCAGATGGGTACAGGCTCTATGGCACCACTTCAGCAATATTCATAACACCTGAAAATGCACATACCTTTGGGTAGCAGCTATTCCTGTGTAGAAAGTTATCTTACAGATACACTCCGACCTGTGGACAAAGACACATATGTGGTTTGAGGCAGTTACTCACCTTCCTGCATTTATGTCAGAGGGTTATCAGGGGAATTAAATGATGTAACGCATGGAAAGGAAGTTAAAGAAAGCCTGGCACATAGTAAGTGCTCAGTAAATGCCAGCTGTTATTATTACAGCATTGTTCATGACAGCAAAACACTGGAAACAACACGAATGTCTATCAAGAGGGGACTGATAAAATAAGTTTTGTCTTACATTGAAAAATCACAAAGATTTTAAATACAATGAGGATATTCTTTAAACAGTGCTATGGAATGATCTTTTAAAAATGTTGTTAAATGGAAAAAAAACAAAGTGTAGAGGAATGCTTGTGATTTGTCACTATTTGTGTGTGGGGTGTGCCTAGAGGTGCACAGTCTCTCCAGGGATGAAGTCACAAGAAACTGGTAACAGTGATGATTCCTGGGAGGGACAGTGAGAGGCAGGAGCTCAAGGGCTACTGTATAACCTCTTGTACCTTTTATATTGTCCATCATAGGGATGTATTCTCTAGTCAAAAACAATTAAACAAATTGGGGTATATGTCCAAAATGTTGAAAGCAGGGACTCAAATAGATACTTGTATGCCATTGTTTGTAGCAGCATTATTCACAATAACCAAAAGGTGGAGACAACCCAAATGTTTATTGATAGGTGAATGTATAAACAAAGTGTGGTTTATCTATACAATGGAATACTATTCAGCCTTAAAAAGGAAGGAGAGTCTGGCACATGCTAAAACATGGATGAAACTTGAAGACATTAAGTGAAATAAGCCCGTCACAAAAGGACAAATACTTGTATGATTCCACTTCTATGAGATACTTAGAATAGCCAAATTCATAGAAACAGAAAACAGAATAGTGATTACCTGAGACTAGAAGGAAGGAGAAATGGGGAGTTAGTGTTTAATGGGTACAGAGTTTCTGCCGGAGATGATAAAAAAGTTCTGGAGATGGATGGTGGTGCAACAAAGTGAATTTACTTAATGCCACTGAATTGTACACTCAAAAATGGTTAAAATGGTAAACTTTATATTATGTACATTTTATCACAAAAAACAATTAAATAATTTTAATAATAAAAATAGTCATTTTTTAAATTTTGATCGGAGTTATGTTAAATGCAGAGATTAATTATGAGGAGCTGTATCGAATGAGCCACAACAAAGAATGGTCCTATCGAAAAAAGGACTCGGTCTCCAAATCCTGGCATTTTTCCATGCCAGTTTCTCCTGTTCCGCTGAATGGCTCTTGGGGGATTCATGGTACAGAGCAGAGGTGACAGGCTGAGCCAGGACCATGGGAGGAGGGCAGCTTCATCCAAGACAGGGAAGAAAATGGAAGGGAAGAGGTGATGGTTGGGGCAGAAGTAGAGGAAATTCCTGCCAGACCACATAGACTTTCTCCATGAGGAATGTTGGGGGTAGATTTTGAGGGGGCTAGAAAAGCTTGGTCTTTGAGGGGAATCACAGAGGGGCCAGACCAGGGATGAGTAAAAGAACCACCACTTTCCTCTGAGGAGCCTGGTGACGCTGGAGATCACAAATGTGTAGAGAGAATTTCCTCTCCTCTCGCCTCTTCTCCCTCCCCAGGCAACAACGTTGAAGGGGTTGCAGACCCCTGGTAGCTAAATAAGTGAGGAAGACCAGACTCCCCATCCAGACCACCAACTACCATAGGCTTCTCTTCTTCAACAACACCAAGCTGGGATTGGGAAGAGGCCTCAGTTTTAAGTTGAAACTGAAGTTTGGGTTATTATTGGGATGGACATGATCATTACTGAAATAAGACTGAGACCAAGGGTGACCAGAACAATCATGTGACTTGTCTAAATTTCATCCAGTGGCAGAGCAAGATCTAGACCTACAGAATAAATTTAAAAAGCAACAAGAGGGGCTTCCCTGGTGGCGCAGTGGTTGAGAATCCGCCTGCCATTGCAGGGGACACGGGTTCGATCCCTTGTCTGGGAAGATCCCACATGCCGCGGAGCAACTAAGCCCGTGCTCCACAACTACTGAGCCCGCGTGCCGCAACTACTGAAACCCGCACGCCTAGAGTCCGTGTTCCACGACAAGAGAAGCCTCCGCAGTGAGAAGCCCGCGCACTGCAAGGAAGAGTAGCCCCCTCTCGCTGCCACTAGAGAAAGCCTGCGCTGCAACGAAGACCCAACGCAGCCAAATATAAATAAATTAATTTTTAAAAAAAGCAACAAGAGGCAGAAATCAAGTTACTTTCTGATTTTATCTGATGAGTCATGCTTATTCAATGGAATAGTTATACAGTATTATTTTCAGTTGTTAATTGAAATGCATGCATCTTGCATCTCCCCCTAGATTGTAAGTTCACTGAAGGCAGGTCCCATGTGCTATTTATCCTCATACTGCCCCCACAGCCTAGCAAAGTGCCTTGTATGTACACAGTGGGCACTGAAATGGCTGCTGACCAAGAGGGCTTACCCCATAGGAAGCAGCACCGGGCCATTAGTGTGCTTATACAGTACCTAGCACAGAGCAGGTGAGCAACAAGACCTGGTTGAGTTGACATGACTCTTCCTAAACAGAGAGCCTGTGTTCTAGGAAGTGTGATATAAAATGATGTTGCTCTCACACCAGTCAGAATGGGCATCATCAAAAAATCTACAAACAACAAATGCTGGAGAGGGTGTGGAGAAAAGGGAACACTCTCACACTGTTGGTGGGAATGTGAATTGGTACAGCCACTATGGAGAACAGTATGGAGGTTCCTTAAAAAACTAAAAATAGAATTACCATACGACCCAGCAATCCCACTACTGGGCATATGCCCTGAGAAAACCATAATTCAAAGAGAGTCACATACCAAAATCTTCATTGCAGCTCTATTTACAATAGCTAGGGCATGGAATCAACCTAAGTGTCCATGGACAGATGAATGGATAAAGAAGATGTGGCACATATATACAATGGAATATTACTCAGCCATAAAAAGAAATGAAATTGAGTTATTTGTAGTGAGATGGATGGACCTAGAGTCTGTCATACGGAGTGAAGTAAGTCAGAAAGAGAAAAACAAATACCATATGCTAACATATATATATGGAATCTAAAAAACAACAAAAAAATGGTCATGAAGAACCTAGGGGCAAGACGGGAATAAAGATGCAGACCTACTAGAGAATAGACTTGAGGATATGGGGAGGGGGAAGGGTAAGCTGGGACAAAGTGAGAGAGTGGCATGGACATATATACACTACCAAACATAAAATAGATAGGTAGTGGGAAGCAGCCGCATAGCACAGGGAGATCAGATCGGTGCTTTGTGACCACCTAGAGGGGTGGGATAGGGAGGGTGGGAGGGAGGGAGACGCAAGAGGGAAGAGATATGGGAACATATGTATATGTATAACTGATTCACTTTGTTATAAAGCAGAAACTAACACACCATTGTAAAGCAACTATACTCCAATAAAGATGTTTAGGGCTTCCCTGGTGGCGCAGTGGTTGAGAGTCCGCCTGCCAATGCACGGGACACGGGTTCGTGCCCCGGTCTGGGAAGATCCCACATGCCGCGGAGCGGCTGGGCCCGTGGGCCATGGCCGCTGAGCCTGCGCGTCCGGAGCCTGTGCTCCGCAACGGGAGTAGGCCACAACAGTGAGAGACGCACGTACCGAAAAAAAAAAAAAAAAAAAGATGTTTAAAAAAATAAAATAAAATGATGTTGCAGGTTGCCCAGACTTAAGGTAAAAGAGGCAGAGATGAAGGAGGTGTGGATGGTCCTTTTCTATTTCTCTGTTAGGGCTGTTCTTGTACTGGATTAAGGAGAGGAAGGCTAAACCACAAGAGGAGGGTGAGTCAGACCTAGTTTACAACCTGTTATACCAGAAGTGAGTATTGCAGTGCCTTATTAGGCCTCAAACCAAGCTGAATTCATTTTTTATTAAGAGACTCTTAAAGGGCTCCTGTCCTCAAGGTTATATAAAATCATCCCTATCATGTACTTTTGAGATAATAAATCAATAGAAGCACAGAGCCCAATTCTTTAGATAGGGAAGTATATCTCAAGTAGCTCAAGGAGCAACCATTTCTACAATGAAGGTTGAGAAAAGGAAACCCGAGACCAGTTGATTCTGGTTTGGGGAGTGATAACATTGGAGAACACACTCTACTGTCTGATTCTTGTCATGACATCACTCATGCTGAAGTTATCTCCTTTGTTGGCATGGCCTCCATCCCTGCTGGGAGGTAAAAGAGGTGTTTGAGTGGCTCCATTACTAAGTTTAAGTAGTTGATTACTGCCTCTCTGGGAAAATGAACTTGACTGAAAGGAGAGTGGGCAAGCATTCAGTCAAGCAACAAACCACTTACTGAGTGCCTGCAATTGATGGGGAAAGATGTTCTCTCCTTAGACTGGTCCATCCAAAATAAGTTGGGAGGTGAGAGGGAGAAAGACCATAGTTGGTGGGTCTTTGGGGTACTCCTGAGGTAATACCTCAGGTCATGAGCTTACAGCTCAGTTCCAAATTCCAGGATGCCTGCTTAGAGAGACAGTAAAACACACTTTCTCAGGGACAAAAGCCCACAGAGCCAAGGGCTCAGGGTTTCTGAGTCAGAATTTCATCAAGGGCTGGGTGACACTTTCTTTAGAAAGCCATCTGATCTCCAGGGGTCCTGATACACAAGAACTATGCAGCCTGTTCCATCTAGGGAGACAGATGTGGACTCGGCGCC
Source organism: Monodon monoceros (assembly GCF_005190385.1). NCBI lineage: Eukaryota > Metazoa > Chordata > Mammalia > Artiodactyla > Monodontidae > Monodon > Monodon monoceros. The sequence continues at coordinate 25,447,270 of NW_021703775.1, read as the reverse complement.
CCCTCCCCCGGCCTCTCATGCATCCCTCCCTCTTACTGCCTCAAGAGCCCCAGAAGCGGGTCCTTCATAAAAGGGTGCATCCCTCAGGCCTGAAAGCTTAGCTGAAGTGGGGATTTTTGTACAAGTCCCATGTTTCCTGGATTTTTAGGAGACTCCAAAAAGATGCTATGAATAATCATTACTGAACTGGAAGAAGCGTGAAGCAGGCACAGGACCAACCTCTGTGACTTCCATGGCTGAAAAGCATGGATTTAAGAGGGGTAGTTAGACCTCCATGCAGAGAATATAACTATTCTCAGCCCCTCACTGTAGGAGTCTGACACTGCACAGATGCACACATGCATACATGATTCCTTCTCTGAAGGCAGAGATGGGAGCACAGAAAAGCAACACTACTATAGGACAAACTGGTCATTCTCTTACTTGTCCTTTACCGTGTTGGAATAGTTATAGATTAATTTAAACAATTAGATTGTCTCTTATCTTTACTCTCTAAGTCTTGCACAGACCTTTAGCAAAAAGCAGTAATATTCTCACGTGACCCTCGGTGGGCTGGGGATTCCTGCCTATACTACTAAGTTCTTTCACTCACATCCCCAAACCAAAACATACAACCAAGCTGTAACTCCATATATTTAAAATTCACTCTACTCACCCCCAGTGCAGCGGCCTGTTGCTCCTGGGCCCTTGAATCCAATCTCTTTAAGGTGGGCCTTGCATTTGGAACCCACCCGTCACTCCTTTTTCTACTTTTGCTATTAAGATAGCCCCTCCACTATTGCTTCACCAACCATCTATTTTAGAATCAAAAGGTCTTTGTCTATTCATAGACACTGTAAAAGTAACATTCATTTTATGTTTTTTAATCTACTGTCTGTGTCTTCCATGATTCTCATTGGTTTATCTAATCAGCATGTTCTAGGGAGGCTTATTATTTGCTGGTTTAGCTTGTCCAAGTGCAACAGGGCCAGCCGAGGCATTTACTCAAGGAGAATCAGCTTCTTTTTTTTTTTTTTTTTTTTGCAGTACGCGGGCCTCTCACTGCTGTGGCCTCTCCCGTTGCGGAGCACAGGCTCCGGACGCGCAGGCTCAGCGGCCATGGCTCACGGGCCCAGCCGCTCCGCGGCATGTGGGATCTTCCCGGACCGGGGCACGAAACCGTGTCCCCTGCATCGGCAGGCGGACTCTCAACCACTGCGCCACCAGGGAAGCCCAGAATCAGCTTCTTAAAATAGGCAATCCTAGGGAAGGATGTCAGACCTTTTGCCTCTTCTCTCCATAAGCCTGAGATTAAGGAGAATGTTCCACATCCCACTGCCACTCCAGCTCTGCAAACCCCAATTCCTGACTTTTCAGAGAAGGATACAGAAAAGGAAAACCAAAGAACAAACCAAACCCTGCCTGCAAGAAAAATGTTGCATACTTTCTGATTTTTCTAGGTTTTATGCTGATTTTTGCCCTCATTTTATTACTTCCTTCTTCGTAAGTAGGAAACATAAGATGAGGGAGCAGTAAGTGGAAAATAGGAAGTTTGGAGAGAGGAGAGAAAGGAGAGACAGTGAATGGGAAGTGAAAAGAAAAAAAGCAAGTGGGAGTGGGAGGCCAGGCACCAGCGCAGGGAGGGGGCAGGAAGCATGCTGGGAAGTCTCTGGCAGTTTGGGAACTCCAGGAACCAAGCACTGGGCTTGATACTACACATACCTTCCCTTATTTAACTTCCTCAATGGTTCTGCCAGGACAGCATTTTCATCCCCAACCTTGTAAACATAGAAACTCAGGTTCAGAGAATACAATACTTGCCCATGGACTCATAGAAATAGGAGGAAGAGGAGGGGCTGGAAGCTCCACTGAAAAATGAATTCCACTCCTCTTATTCCACAGGCCCTTCTGTGGATTTTCTGTGTCTTCAGACCTGTATTTCAGGGTTTACTTCCCTTTCACGTAGGAAATTTATCTCCTGGTTTAAAGTCTTACTTTATTCCCAGATCATGTGGAGTTTTCCCTCAATGGAAAAGCCACACTCTTGGACCTAGTCCTGCCTGCAGGAGACAGTGGAACATGTTCTGGAGGCCATGGCTGAGCCATCGCGTTAACCGTACATCCTAGTTCTCTTCACAATCCAAGGAATGAAAGACTAGCAAGACGACGATGACCAACTCATCCCAGTTTGCCTGAGACTTTCCTGGTTTAAGCACTGAAAAGTCCAGTGACCAAGGAAACCCCTCAGGCTCAGGCAGACCAGGACAGCCTAAGCCAGAAGACATACAGACTTTTGCCTCAGGGAGTTTCCAGCAGGCCAGAGATTAGACAAATTCACAAGCAGAAGAGTGTGAGGCCCCTCAAGAAGCACATAGGGAGGAAGGCATTCAGTAAAAGAGAAACTATGTGTGTTTGGAGAATTAACTCATTCCACAAATGGTCATTTCTTGCCTTCTAAGAGCATTTGAGGCAGAGGCAAGGAGCCACATAAATGAAGAACTGAGAGGTGGAAGAACACAGTATATCCTGGGAATATGGACGTGGTTTCCCTGGCACGGGGCAAATTTGGGGAGAAAAAGGTTTGGGCCTGTAAGATAAGCTGCGCCATTCTAGAGAGAGAAATAAACATCAGCAAATGTGTCTAACTCAAAGGCACGTGGAATGGGACTCTGTACAAGAATGGAGTAATTGGCGTCAGAGTAGACTGCAGCACAGGTGGGAAGACCAATGGGGACATTACTGTCAAGCATTCAAGTGAAACCCTTTGGTTTCTACGCACCCAGGTTTTGTCTAAACCATTTGGATGTTTACTTCAGATTATTTTAGCTTCTAATTTTTGTTTTTGTTTTTGACTTCATAGAGGTATTTGAGGGTGAGCTTTATCCTGGATTGGGGAGGGAACAAGAAGATATGGGATAGGTAGCTTTCCCTCCAGGATGCACACAGGGAACAGGTTTGCAGGCTGAGGATACGTGTGAATTTTAAGGAAGTCAAATTTATCCATATTTTTCTTTAAGGTTTCTAGGTTTGTTGTCAATCTCAGAAATGCTTTAACTATCCCCAAGTTTATGTACACCTATATTTTCTTCTAGTTCTTTTCTGGTTTTGTTTTTTCTGGACTTTAATTTGGTATATGCTCTAAGATAAGGATTTAACTTTATTATTTTTCCCAAGTGTTACATCACCATTTGGTAGATGGTATAAGATAAGGATTTAACTTTATTATTTTCCCCAAGTGTTACATCACCATTTGTCAAACTTTGTACCCTGTACGCACTGGAGTTTGGTATATCTGGGACACTCTGGGTCTCTGCCCCCTGGCATTTGCTCACTTCCCCTCTTTTATCTTCTCCCCACAAATTTTCTCCTCTCTCCTGTGAGCTTGCATCCTGCTGCTGGCCTAAGCCAACTCTACCACCATCGCCACTCTCCGCTGAAACGCAAACCAGCTGAGAGCTTTAAAGACTCACCTTCCTAAAACCTCATTTTTGCATTTTGTTCCCTGTTCCAAAATCAGTAGTGGCTTCACAGGAGAGTCAAATAAAGTCTGAACTCCTTGGAATGGCGCCCAAAGCCCTCCCCTGCCTGGCTTCCTCATTTTTTCCAAGACTTATCTCCCCCGACTCCCAAAGGGAGTGCACTTGAATCCAACCCAAGGGCACTCACCCTGCTGGTGAGGGTGTAAACCAATACAGGCACTCTGCAAAAACAATGTGGCAATGTTTAATAAAGATGAAAATACACATACTGAATGACCAAGCAGTTTCACTTGAGTATGTGTGTACCAGGGCACATGAACAAGGATGTTTATGTAGCATTGTTTGTAGGTGCTCAAACATGGAAGCGACCCAAATGTCTATCAAGAGTAGAATGCATAAGTATGTTCCAGTCTCTGCAGCCTTCTTCACTCTGTCCCCCCACTGACCCTAGGTCAGTGGGCATGTTTCTTTTTCAGATGTATCTTCATTTAAAACAGGAGCCCAACTACCTACTTGCAAAATAGAAAGTTAGGATATTTTTCCACTGAAAACTGAATTTCCAATATCATTGTATTAATATGTAGGAAAATTCTCTTTAACAAGCTGTGGTCATGTTTTATCATTCTGTTAACCTAAGTGCTCCTTTTCTTTTTAAATTAACTTTAGGGCTTCCCTGGTGGCGCAGTGGTTAAGAATCCGCCTGCCAATGCAGGGGACATGGGTTCGAGCCCTGGTCTGGGAAGATCCCACATGTTGCGAAGCAACTAAGCCCGTGCACCACAACTACTGAGCCTGCACTCTACAGCCTGCGAGCCACAACTACTGAGCCCACGCACCACAACTACTGAAGCCCGTGTGCCTAGAGCTCATGCTCCACAACAAGGGAAGCCACCGCAATAAGAAGCCCACGCACCGCAACAAAGAGTAGCCCCCAATCGCCCCAACTAGAGAAAGCCCGCGTGCAGTAACGAAGACCCAACACAGCCAAAAATAAAATAAATAAAATAGATTTTAAAAATAGTAATAATGATAAATTAACTTTTAAAAATGTACACACGTTAAATGGAGTATAATCTATAAAAGTATTGACTCATTATGTTGTACACTTGAAACTAATATTGTAAGTGGACTATGCTTCAATAATAAGTAAATAAATAAAATAGCATATGTTAGAAATATAAAATAAAATCATATTTATATACAGTAAAATCCATTCTCCTTTGGGGGTCAAGTCTATGAGTGTTTAATGCATACAGCTTATCCTTTGTTTGTTTGTTTGTTTTTTTACAAAGGAGTATCAAGATGGGTTTAAAGTAATTTTTCTTAGATACTGTTCACTGGGGCTTTGGAAAACAAAGTTTGACTTCACAACTTCGTAGGTAGGTTGAGTTCATGAAAGTGCAGTTCCACCTATTGGTCCTTCCTCAACTGTTTAAGTAGGTACTGATTGCCTGCCAGGATGGCCAGTCCTGGGCTGACCCTTTCCACTAAGATCAGAAGGATCGCTCCTGACAAAACAGGACTGGCTTTTACTCTCTATAGGAAATTGACAAGCTGTCACTGCAGATGAAGGATCCAGCCAAGGATCTTTCAAAACCAGGTGCTCCTGGCTGCCAAGTACAAAGGTGACCTAAAACTCCAGAGGAGGGTCTGCCATATCTGAGCTACCTTGTCTTCTAGAAAGTGTCAAGATTTGATGGCATAAGCATTGAGGGAGAGTGAATACTTGTCCCCTCACTTCTCCAAGAAAGACAGGGAACATTGAACCAGTAATCATATAGTTTTCAAAGTACATTAAATCAGCTAAGTTAACTGTTTAACCATAAGCCCACCATTCCATTCCATTTGCTCTGACATTATGCAAAAAAAAAAAAAATCAAAATTGTCATTGTTAGAAAAAAAGCCTAGAAATACCTACCTAGTGGTAGACCAGCCACTACCCTGCCCACCCCTTTCACCCCTTCCCACTCCAGTTGTTTTGACCTTTCTACTTCAATGGGTGACTTCACAAAAATGGGATGCTAGGCCTCACCAAGATGGTGACCTTGATGGCAAGCCTCTCTGGGTGGGTAGGATTTAGCATCTCCTACAAGTCTCCAGGTGATGCTAATGATGTTGGTCAGGGGACCATACTTGGAGAATCACTGCTCTAAATCTAACTAATAATTTATAGGAAATATGAAAGGTAGAGTAACCTATTAACACCATGAGGATGCATTATAAAAACACACTCAGAGAAATTGTTCCTTCAACAAATAAATTATAAGGAAAAAGCAAGCAAAAAAGAATCTAGGGATTAAAGGAAACAATAGGCATGGAGAGCAGGGCCAAGACAGTGGCCCAAAGTACAAGCCTTGTCCTGCGCATGAAGCTGGATGTCAATGTCTACCAGATTCTGCCCCAGGCCTCCAATGGTGGCTACAGGCTGGAATTCAGGTCAGTCTGCTTAGACTGTTCACTTTAAAAGGAAAGACTGCCTATATCAACTCGAGTATAAAATATCAGGGGAACTGTTTGCTCAGGCACCAGTAGAACAATATCCTGGCTGAGGAGACAGTGACAGATTCCAGGTTCTATTTTGCAATCTAGCTCCAGGATGACACTGTACATAGTGCTTTCATTGGCATTTGCTTCATAGATCAGGGTGAAGTCTTTGACTTTAATATCCCTTTGCAAAAATCACTTCAGGTGGGTAAAGCAGGTATCTGAGATATCCTAAGAATCTCAGGAAATGGCTGCTCATCCCAAGTTGAATCTGGGCTTTAAGGAAGGACAGATCATCAAGTTAAATAATGGGAACATTATGACCAAAAGATGACGTTTCCCAGGACTACAGGGATTGGAGGCCTAAGTTTACTCCCAACCCCACCTAGAAGCAAAGTCACTATTCTCCCTCCATCCTCCAAGACCGACATCAGCAATCATGTCGTCCCACCACCCATCCAAATCTAACCATGGAAGCAGTGATGCAGATTTCCCTTTAGGGTGGGATTCTCCTGCTGCTGTCATGACACCAGCTCCAGTCATTGAGTAATGACTTGGGGAGACCTTGGCACTGCACCCAGCTCTGTTCCAAACCTGGCACCCCAGCCATCCAACTGAGTCTAAGTCTGAAATAGCACTGGCAGGACATCGAGGACATACTTGAAGAATAAAAATGTCCTTGAGAAGATAGGGAAGAAAACCCCACCTTTGAGGAAGAAAATGAAGAAAGAGGAGGAGGTGCGGAAGGTAGACCTGGTAAAAGAAACTTTTTTCTAAAGAATTACAAGAATGATGTATGGGTTTGGGGATGATTAGAATCCTTATACTAAGCCAGTGGATATTCTTGAAGACTTTGGCATAGAGTTCATCACTGAAATGCGTCAAGGAAACATCAATTGGAAGACAAGGTCAAGTACAAATTGAAGATATCTTTTTTTTTTTTAATATTTATTTAGGCTGCTCCGGGTCTTAGTTGAGGCATGTGGGATCTTCGTTGCCACGTGTGCGACCTTTAGTTGTGGCCTGCAGACTCTTAGTTGCAGCACGTGGACTCTTAGTTGCGGCATGCATGCAGGATCTAGTTCCCTGACCAGGGATTGAATCCAGGCCTCCTGCATTGGGAGCAGTGGAGTCTTACCCACTGGACCACGAGGGAAGTCCCAGATATCTTCTTCATTTGAAAGGATCCCAGGAAGTTTGCTGAGGTTAAAGTCTTGCTTACTATGAATGAAGAACTGAAGCTTCTTTTATAATTTTAAATTTCTGAAGCTTCATTATTTTCTGGGGCAACCATAAATAGTAACAATATTTTCTACAGTAAGGTCCTGATACCTAACCATGTAAATAAAAGATAAAGAAACACAAGATTTTCATGTCTTTGATTTTTGAGTGATATTTGAGATTTTAATTGCTTGCCTTTATAATACCATACTCAAATTACTTATTGGGTTTTAATGACCACACAAAAGCTAAAGTATCTTGCAAACCATGTAGCTCCTTCTGACTTTTGACTATCTGAATTAAGTATTACGTGTCTTTGTGCCATTGTAGGCTATACTATAACTGTTTAATATGTGAAATATAAATGTCACCTTGGACCCTATGATAAGTGAAAATGTGTTTCATGTATTCTCATTTCTAGACAACAGTAATTAACAGATTATTAAGGATAGTGAATTAATTTGTGTTTCTCTTTTGTAAGAATGTTTATCTGTCTCAAAAGATAACTTGTTTTAATATTTTCTTCAGATAGCGAGTGATTTTTTTTTGAGAAACTAAGTTTCACATGAATGCTTCAGAGTTGGAAGGCTTTTTTTTATTTAAAAGCTTTGGGGCTTATACATGCTATTTGTCAAGTTGGAGGAGAACCCATTTTCCCAGATCAGATTAAAGCTTCTAAAATAAATGCTTTCAGTAGTAGCTGGAATGGCATTGCTTAAAAAGCTGACAGCCCAGGGGCTTCCCTGGTGGTGCAGTGGTAGAAAGTCCGCCTGCCGATGCAGCGGACGCGGGTTCGTGCCCCGGTCCGGGAGTATCCCACGTGCCGTGGAGCAGCTGGGCCCGTGAGCCCTGGCCGCTGAGCCTGCGCGTCCGGAGCCTGTGCTCCGCAACAGGAGAGGAGAGGCCACAACAGTGAGAGGCCCGCGTACCGCAAAAAAAAAAAAAAAAAAAGTTGACAGCCCAATAAGCATTTGGTATAGTATTTTATTAATATTTGTTAGTACTTGTTCATTGTGGAAAAGTGTCCTTGACTAAAATCAAATATAGCTATAGAAATCACTTGCTCAACTTACTGCCGTTCAGGATACACAGATTTTGAAATTGCATTTAAAGGGATCAGTGAATGTTATTATTTGTGAAACTGAACATTTTGTGTGCTGCTTATAAACATTATCTATCAATCAGTACTTGGGAAAGTTCTACTTTCTTAACCTATTAATACCAGGAATAAAATATGAAAAATTAAGCAGAAAACAAATTACCCTGGGGGCACAAATCTTTGAGAAGTTGGAAATACCTCCCTCCCCCAGAACTAAAATTACTGGGCAATCTTTTTCTTAGCTTCCCCATTTCATGGGGAAGCTGGTTTATGCCATTCCCTTTGTTGTTGTGCAGCCAAGATTAACAAGATGGGAATAGTGGGTCATACCACGCTCATGGCTGACTCTGAAGGGCTCAGCAAGCCAGGGAGAAATGACCTCTAAAGTCTGTAAAATTCGCCTTTCAAGTTCCTCAACTTATTTCAGAGTCATCTCATGACCCTCATGTGCCTCTTTGTAAAGTCCTATTTAGCAATTTCAGGGGACAAAAAAAAATCTTGCCACTTCCTTCTCCACTAAGCCAATTCTCTGAAAATGGATAGACTGGCCTCAGTGTTTATAAATCCAGAATTTTGACAGGGATAGGGATGGAGAAAGTCATCTTTTCTGGTCACTGTTCTATACTCTTCCTCACTGCATCCAGTGCTGACTGCAGCTCCATCACTCTCTTGCACGTTTACATGTCTCTTCCTATGATAAAAGGGTTGTCTGTGGCACCTCCACTATTCTGTTTGTTGAAAAGTGCAACATCCTTGGCCAGTTTGGTGTGGCTTGAATGAAGGAAGTTCAAAGGGCTGTTCTAAGTTACATTCTATGGAAGTGTTTATTTTCTTATAGCTCCATCCAGTTGCTGCATTTGAAGAAAAGCTTTACTTGGTATTTGCCCCATATTTAAAGTCAAAGGGTTTAGAATTTTGAACCTGACCTGTGGAGCAGAGGTTGAAAGCACATAACTCTTGTTTAATACCCACGTTCCCTTACTGCCTGGGTATCTATCTGACCCCTTTCCATAAACATTTTTTCAATCCTTTCAAATCTTCAGTATAAATTTGTTACATCTACCATCATTTGTAAAGTTGGAGAGTCACTGCTTCAGCTATTTGACAGACTTCCCAAAGTGAAGGGTTTGATACCCATTACCTAGAGTATCTCAAAAGCAAGTTGCTCTCCCATCACTTTCCTTTCCCACTGCCCAGCCTTTCCATATACAATGCTGGGAGGAGAGTGCTCCTTCTCAGGTGATGGGCACTATATATTTGGTATATTAATGGGTAATCTGAGGCAAAAGCAAGAGGATATAATTTCTTTCCTCAACACCAATTTGGATGCTGTTATGGACTGAATGTCTGTGTCCCCCAAAATTCATATGTTGAAATCTAATCCCCAATGTGATGTATTTTTCCAAGTAAAAGCTTTGGGAGGTAATTAGGTCAGAAAGGTGGAGCCCTCACGAATGGGATTAATATCCTCATAAAAGGCCAGAGAACTAGCTTATTCTCTTTCTGCCATGTGAGGATATGAAGAAGTCAGCTGCCTGCAACCAAAAGAGCACTGTCTCCAGAACCTGACCGTGCTGACACCCTGATCTCAGACTTCCAGCCTCCAGAACTGAGAAGTCAATTTTGGTTGTTGGTAAGTGACCCAGTTTATGGTGTTTTGTTATAGCAGCCCAAGCTAACTATATTCAGGATGCTTACACCCTGAATGAAGGAAATCCTTATATTTCGTTTCAAACTATATTCTCTCTCCTTGACTTCCATCTTTTATCTCCTAACGACTCTGGGTCCATTTTTTTTTTTCATTGTACTCCCCCTCTGGCAAATCTATTCTTGCAGAGCCATGGCAGGACATCTTTAAATTCATGTTTTACATAGAAAACACTAAAAGGAAAATCTCTACAATCACTAGTGACTACGTACTGGGAACCTCTGTTCTCAATCTTCCTCCACGTTGTGTTCTTTGTATTCTCGGGATAACATAAGCTATATTTGAATTGCTGACACACTGAAAATGAAGTTTAAGATACATGCATATAAAGTATATGTTGTATTGGTACACTAATGGTAATTTAGAATATGGAACTCAAAAGACAACTATTTGTAGTATATATCTTTTACGTGAACCTTACCCGAATACACATACTATAATACAAAACATTTATAAGACAATCAGGGAAATCTGAACACGGGATATTTGATGAATTTTTTTTTTTAGGTGCAATAATGGTATTGTAGTTTTCTTAAGTGCTCTTTTAGGGATACTAAAATACTTTTGGATGAAATGATGTCTGGGATTTGCTTCAAAATAATCTGGGGGTAGAGGAGAGTGAAGAAGAGCTACACAGAGGAAACAAGATGGATCATGAAACAATGAATATGGGCACATGGAGATTCATTACACTCTAGTCTCTTCATTTGTATGTTAAAATTTCCCACAATAAAAAGTAACAAAACACAGGGTCGCAGACATATATTTACTCTGACACCAGTTATTTGAGCGAGATGAGTCCAGGTCTCACCCCCAAACTCCCCAGCCTTCTGGAGAGAAATGGAGGCCGAACATCCCAGGCTACCCCCCTGAGTACCTCAGCAACAGAGGCTGGCTGTCCCTGGGAGCAGCACTGCCTGTTTCCGTTGTCACATGTGGTAGAGATGAAGGAAGCCTGGGTGAATGGACATGCTTCTCAATATACATAGAGGAGGAGAGGGCTACATGGAGTTTAACATCCACAGGGAGGCAGGAGAGGCTGCTCACCCTCAGATTCCACGTTCTCTAGGTGTTCTGGGCCTACCTGACAGGGTTCAAGGTATTCGGTGCTATGAAGCTTCCCCAGTTGGGCACGTGGGGCTGTAGAGCACACAGGCTCCTGGCTCACTTTCAGCTCCAAGGCTGAGTAGGGCAGAATTGACTCTGGGGCCTTGCACATTTCCTAGGATTAGCCAGCAGAGACCAGGGTCTCCGTATTGCACCCACTCCTGCTTCCCACTCCGCGACAGCACAGAAAATGGGAACCACGAAGGTATATTCAAACTGGGGTGAGGTAGGAGTGCCATGAACATTTGACTCTTCCCCAGCCTTGGCCTGCTAACAGTAGGAGGAAACAGTGCCTAGATGGTAGAAAATAGGATGGTAACCACCCATGAAAACAAGCCAAAAACTGGGGCACTGAGGATTGCCTGTCCTTTGGAGCCCAAAATATGATGATTTGTGTCACAAGTGTATGTCTTGGGAATGTGGCTGCTTGCATTTTATTTCCTTTTCATTTGTTCAATATCATCCTCCCCCAGTATCATTTCCTACTGAGCACCTGTGTCAAACACGCTTTCTCATTTAACCTTTCCCTGAGGATTACGAGGAAAAAATACCACTTGAGGAAGGTGCTATTAGCCTCATATTATAGATACAGAAACTGAGGTTGAGAAGTTAAGCAACTTCCCTTAAGTTCATACAGCTTACAAGTGTAAGAGCTGGGATATAAGCCTTATACTTACTTCACAAAGTTGTCTCCAGGTTGGGGAAGGTGATGTTGACCCTGGAAATCCGCCGAAGAACCCCAAAAAGAGAGGGGCTCATAGGAGACAAAATTGAGACTGTGTTCTTGTATCACAACTGGCAGTTCTGGGTGTAGATGGATCAAAGAAGACTGTTCCCATGCTATGCACCATCCTTGGTACACATAGTGCCTCCCTAGGTCTCCCTCCCCACCACCACATCCTATCCGTTTCCAGAAATCTCCTGGGCTCCATGAGCAGCTCCCATTATCATCTACAGGCAATGATGCTTGCGTCAGCTATCTGTCATCCCCTGGCCACCCAACTTCCACCACTGAATAACGGGAAACAGTAGTGCACACGTGCTGCTCTCTCCCCTTTCTCGTCACCACAACCGTTTCTTTTCCCTCTATTCCACCAACAGAGGGAGCTCTGACCAGCTCACGGGGCATCTCAGAATCAGATGCCACTTTCTCTCTGAACTCAGGCCCATTTGACCACTGAGCAATATAAGAAACTATCAACTACCTCCCCCAAATCTCCCTCTTCCTTGGCCCTGTGACACTTCCTCTGGGGGCCTCTGCTCCAGTGATGATCCCTGGGGCTCTGCTGTGGGTTCTTTAACTCTCAGAACTGCCCAGGGCTCCGCCCTCCTCCTGCCCTATACTCTCTCCTCAGGTGATCTGCCGCCTCACCTGATTCCCAGGCCTCTAGCTGCTTACTCTGTCTTGACCAAGTCCTATAGGCCAGTGCCCGTCTGTTCACCTCACACTTCAGGACTTGTATGATATGCCATGCTGCACGGCGTGGGATCTGGCTTTTCGGGTGGCCAACTAACACAATCCCAACAAGTGAAGGGGAGCAAACACCCAACAGGGCAAACTTGGAGCAACGAAGGACAGCAGACAGAAGAGAGAGGAGGTGAGTTTGCTCTCTCCATCCCTCCATCAACCCAAACGTAGCATTTCTGAATAGTCTATCCAGGGACATCACAGTTATTTGTGAAGCAGTGGCCCACTCATTAAAACAAACCTTGTGTTTTCTTCTCTTTTCCTGCCTAGCTTTCCTCACCCTCACTGCTTGGGGATAGTATCTACCAATAAAGCACTAGGACTGCAGCTTTGCCTCCGGTTCAGTTTTCTAAGTAACCTGAATTAAGACAATACACCTCATCCCAATCATGTCTTCAACCACCACTGACACACTCCCAACCCATTCCCCAAAGTTTCTCTCCAATCCAGACTTCTCTGCTGAGCTCTACACCCAGTTGGATCCAACTGCCAATGGACATCTCCACTTGGACATTCTCACAGGCACCTCAAACTCATTTCTAAAATGAAACTCATAGTGCTGCTCCCCAACCGTGTGCCCTTCTCCTGTGTTTTGGGGGAGTCAGAGATGAAAGACACCTTAAAGGAACTCTCAGTCTGGCTGAAGAAGGAGACAGATGGGTGAACTCACAATTACAATGCAAAGAGACACGTACTGGTATAAAGCAATGCCATAGGGGCATGTACTGAAGAAGAGAAGGAAGCCTGCTGTGGGCTAGACTTGCATGCGTTCTCTCATTTAGCCTTTACCACAGCCCTGTAAGGTTTCGTTATTCCTATTTTGCTGTTGAGAAAGCAGACCAGAAATGAGAAACCTCGCCAAGGTCACAAGGCAACTAAATCCAAGCACACCTGAAAAAAAAAAGGTTCATATTCTTTGCTGCTCCAGAAGAGGAGCACCTAAGAGGTTACAGGGATTGGAGATTTCCTAAGGTAGCAGTGCCGGAACTGTCTTAATAAATGAACAGGCTGTCAGCTAAGATGGGGTGGGGTGGGGGCAGAGAGATAGAAAGGAAGGAAGGAGGTAACTGGCATTCTTGGCAGTGGGAAGAGGCCTGAGCAATCACATGGTGGCAAAGAAACTGCAGGGGTTCACTAAGCCTAGACCATAAGGCACAAGAGAGGCTGGACAGGTGGGCAGGATCCAAATCATGGATGGCCTCGTGCGCCATCCTAGTGAATTTAAATTTGAAATTCTAGACACTTGGAGGAACCATTTCAGGATTTTGTTTAACTTTTAAATTCTACTTGAAAGAACCATTTCAGAATTTAAAGAGAGAATGACACAGCCCAGTGTGCATTTTGGAAAGGTCTCTCGGGCATCCATGAGAATTGGGTGAGAGAGGCAACAGAGGTAGGATGACCATTTCAAAGACTGCTGAAATACCCAGAGCAAGAAATTATACACAAAGTTAGCAGTGGAGGGAGTGGAAAAAAGTGAACAGATGTGAGAGACAGTAATGAAGGAAAAACTGAACAAGACTGGGTAACTAAATTAGCTAAGGAAGAGTGGAGAAGCCATCAGATACCCTGGTTTGTGGCTTGTTATATACAGGACATGGAAAAGATGCTTTCCATTTTAGACATGCTGACTTTGAGATAGATACCAGCAGGCAATTGAATAAATAAGTATGGTATTCGGAAAGCAGTAATGGTGAGAAACCACTACCAAGGCAAACGGACAGAACAAGAAAGCCCTGTCCTCTTCTCGTACCCCCAGGAGTTGCCCAGTCTTGGCCCTTGGTATCTCAAACACCAATGGGAAGGGAGGCCAGCAGCTTAGGTAGAAAGGACAGGAACACAATCCAATCCCAGGGAAAGAACAGTGTGGTCTGCAACTTCCTCAGCACTAGAGGAGGCCAATTTGGAGAGGTGAGGTAAAGACTCTCTGATATCAAGACACAGCCACCCTCCTCAACCAATTCTGGAAGAATTAAGCCCGAATACCCTAAGGTATCCCTTAGGTATATGCATCTAGAATGCTATCAGCTCTGTGTAATCCTTGAGAGTACTGAGGAAAGTCACACAAATCATTTTCTCTTGGAACCCCAGTTGAAAAAGGCTAAGGTGCAGAGCAGGTATCAAAACACCATAATCCACGGACCTTCCCAAAGGGTACGTCAATTGGGAATGCGCCCAGCGCTAACGTGTGCCCTGGGCTCCCAACCTGGAACCTCCTTGTCCTGTTTGCTCCTTTCCCACAAGCAGAGGACCTGACCTAGCTGGAGCTGCTCCTAAGCACTAGGGGTCTCTCCCTCCAATTGGATCAGAGACCTCTGGCAGCCTGCGTAGGATTTCCCCAAGGAGGGAATAAAAGAGAGTATCAAGGGAATTCCCTGGCAGTCCAGTGGTTAGGACGCCACACTTCCACTGCAGGGAGGCGCGGGTAAACGACGCAGACCAAAAAAAAAGAGAGAGAGAAAGAGAGAGACAGACAGAGACAGTATCAAGGAGTCAGCCAACTGAACTAAACTGGGGTTAAGTTCTAAAATGCCGGGGCACTGCTCATTGGCCTAACGGGCCCCAAATCTAGAAGTGATTTCAGTAGGTCTGGGCCAAGGCCCAGAAATGTGCAAATTTTTTTCAAAGGAGCTCCCCAGGTGATACTAATTTGTAGTGGGACTTGGGAGCAGCTTTTGCAACTTCTATCCTTTCTTACCGGTCTGTTGCTTTGGTCTTCCCTTGCTTAGTAAATGTTCCCTCTGAGAGACCCCAGATCTTATGGAGAGACTGTGCCAGTGCATCAGAAAGTTGTCTGGGGTGATGATCATACCATTAGCCCAGCTCCAAACACTGGCCTGAAGAGCAGTGGAAGATCCAGAAAGCAGAGGCAGGCCTGCTGGCAGAGACTACATACTCCTGGCCTCCTAACTCCATAAATCAACTCAGGAGCTAAGCCCGTGGTCTAGCCCTTTTCCCCTTGCTCCGAGAAACTTACTGCACACAAATTTGAGGAACACAAATTTGAGGCATTCTACTGGTCACTAGAGGGAGACCTTCAAATGTGACCCAGCCAAAGCCTCCTCAGCATCCCTTCTCCTCCACTCCTGCTCTGAGCCAAATGGCCCAGGTCCCACTCCCAACACCACACAGAGAACACTGAAGCAGAAGTGACTTTAATCAAGGGGTGAAGTCCTCAATCAGGGAGACCTCACTTGACCTTTGCTGGTGGGGTCTCAGCCTGCCTACCCGCCACGGCCCCTGAGTCTCCTCAGGAAGGAGGGAGCAATTGAACAGCAAGTTCCAGCAGAGGTCAGGGAATGGAAATAGGGGAACCAGGTCAAGGGGCAAGGGGCAGGGCACTGACAGGTGGGAGTGAAGCTGAAAGGGGCAGCAACAGCTTTACACAGGCGGTTCTACCTGGGGGCTACCCAGTGGCTATGCATCAGGCAGAGCGGCACCAGGAGGGCTGAGTGTAGAAGAGGACAGCGAGGGAAGGAGCATTTAGGAGATGAGGCGACCATGAAGCTGGTGCAGCTGCTCCTGGGTGAGCACCAGCCGGTGTCGCTGTCCAAGGCCAGCAGCACACGAGAAGGTCACTTTGCCCATGTATACAGTGTCGTCCTGCTGCTCTTCCTTGGCCTGGGAGTTGGGAAGGGGAAGAGGCCTCCAGGTCAGGGGCTCACTTGAGCTGTGTGCCACTGACAGGGTCCCTGAGCACTGAGACCCTGGGTGACTGAGGCTTTGAGGCTGCTAGACTATAATGACCACATTTTCCAAATCAGAATTGAGGTGCACAGCCTGACAAGGGAGTTTTGAGCCCCTTCTGATGTCAAAAGTCATAGAAGATGTTTAACTGCTAAAATATTGGAATTTCAGGAAACAATGCAAGCACTCTTAAGATACTTGCAAGTAAGACTTGGCCAGATTTCTCAGGATGTTCAGTTGTTGGACCTGAGACCCTAGAAGCCTCTTCAAATTCTGGAGGAGAGGGGAAGGACCCACCTGAGCCCTCCATACTGCCCATCCCCCTCCCCCGCTCCCTCTTACCCTGAGGAAGGCTGATGAAGGGAAGGTAGCAAAGTCAGTGGGAACCGTGGCTCCAGGGCGCTGAGATACAGTCTCCTTAAGGACCTCATCCTGGCAGAGGGGAAAAGGATTCATTTAGGGGACCCCCCACAGGCTGGCCCAGTACCTCCCTGGTTTCACAGGAAGGAACACTAATACCAAAGAAGCAGGGACCAATCCTCTTTATCATAATACTTTTGCTCTCAACTCCAATCCCATCCCTACCCAACATCCTTACTTTACAGATACTTACCCTTTTAAGGCTCAACTCAGATTCTATAGCTTCTGGGAAGCCATTTCCAAGCATTCTACTCTGCAGTGATATCAGCTCTGACAGAAGTTGTGCCTGAAACCACACACTCTAAAGATGATCCTAGCTCAACCCACTTTGTTGATAAGAATCTGTTTTCTGTTGATGAGAATCTGTTTGGGAGTGAGGGCAGGTTCCCAAGGCAGGAATCCTGCCTCCCCTTCCATCTCTTCCCCAGTGTGTCATCTAGCACAGGGATGGGCCCCCAGGAACCCTGGGAGTCCTTGTGGAAATGAACATGCTAGGGGCTCCACCACGGAATGCTCTGAAGTGGGCACTGTCGGGTGAGAAAGGTCAGGGTCTAAACTAACCTTGAGCTTCTCGATGGTGTCGCTTAGGGACTTGAGCTGAGCCACTTGCTCCAGGAGCTGGGCCGATGGGCTCTTGGCAGCTGTGGGGATAGAAGGCTAGTGAGGCCCACCAAGGCCCAGGCAGGCAGCTGTACTGGATTAAGGGTCATTAGTGCAGATACTGGACCCGCTCATGGAGTAGACACGTAAGAGAGTAGGTGAATCAAGCAAATTAAACACTGAGACCAAAGGGCAGTGCTAGGAAGAGCCTCTCTGGCGTGGGAACTGCCTGGGGCAAGGGGAAGGGGTGTGTTTTCCATCTCAGGATTTGGCTGGTCCATACCAGGGCTGGTGCGGGTGATGTCCACGACATGGGTGTGTGCGCTCAACTGATTCAATGTCTCCAGCAGCTGGTTAGTCTTACGATACAGCACTCCAGCAGCTAGATCACTGCCAGGGCCCTCACGGGGTAGGAGAGAGAGCTTTGCCACGTGCAGAGGGGGCAGGGCTGCTAAGGATGCCTTCATCTGGGCTCCCTGTGGGGGAAGGGGGAAGAAGGGTAGCGGTAATAAGTGACAGAAGGCCCCGCCATCTATCATCAATGAGGCAGTTACACTCCACCTCTACCCATCCTCCCTGTGACCTCCTCACCTTGAGGATGCTGTTCTCATGCTGGAGCTGGGAGATGTGCAGCCTCATGGCAGAGATCTGCTGAAGCAGCAGTGGTGAGTCCTTCACCAGCCCTGGGCCTGGCACAGATCCCGGAGCCTGCCCAGAGGCACCTCCTATGGGTACCATAACAAGTGTCATGAGCCCCAGGTGCAGAAGGCTGAAGATGGGCTCCATCCCTACTCAGCCCCTTTCCTTATCCCCTCCTACCTCCAGTCTTGATTGCTCCCAAGGGGGTAGTCTCACCCTGCTCCCCCAGCCCCAATTCCCACCAGCCCTGTTAACCCCCCACCAGGATGGGTGTCTACCTCGCTGCTGTTCTTCTGTGCTCAGGATAGCCCATTGGGGAGCAGGAAAAGAGGAGAGAGGAATTAGATGATTTGGGAGTGAGGGGGACATACCAGAGGAATCCTGGGCACGCAGGAAGATTTTTTTCCTAATCACCATACCTTCTCTAACAAGATCCTGCCTCTACTTTTGGGGAAAGAGCAAATATGTGTGAAAGACAGAAAAGGGGAGCCAGGCCACGATACAGGGTGCAACACGTGAGCAAGAGTGGCAGTGGGAGCGTGCGCAGGAGGAGAAGCACCTGAGGCCATTCTTGCCTCCCTGCCTCAGACTCCAGCTCCCAGAAGGGCAGACGGAACGCTCCTGAAACCCTGATATGTCTGCACCCTTAGTGCTCCCTAGCAGCAAAACTTAAGTGGAGGATGTAGACACATTCCCATGTTCCTCAGGTTCCCCAGTGCTCTGAGACAAAAGTCACTGTTTTTTTGGTGTGAAGTTTCATAAACTAAGAACCAATATTTGTTTAAAGAGCCTATGCTAAAGCAACGCAATGCGGTAATTCTGGAGACTCCCCTCCCAAGGAACATGGAGCCGTCTGCACCACAAGAGTCTAAAGTCAAGAAGACGCTTGGTCACTTTCAGGGTCAAGCGGCACCAGTGACGGGGGCTTTGATGAGGACAAGACCCTAGGTGAGGCCAGCTGACGAGGCAAGCACAGCAGGGGAGATCTAGAGATCCTGAGGGTTTAATTCCATTACAAGGAGTTTGCCTTCTGGAGGTGAGAAGGGTAAGTAAGAAACTGAAGAGAGAACAAAAACCAAACTACACGGTAGATGAGAACTAACATGGTGGTGGCCGCCTCCTTGGTCAGGAAACTAAGGAGACTAGGCCTGGAAGCCAGAAAAACTCCAGGTAAGGAGCCCTGACCACACTAAGAGACCAGGCAAAGGTCAGAACACAAGCCCCAAGTGAAACTGGGAGAATTCAGCAATGGAAGAGACAACTACCCTATAGGGTGAAGCCACGTGAACTCAGTGGGGAAGAAAAAATGCAATGCCCAAGCAGAGGAGGAATCAAGAGCAAGCACCATCCACTGCTGTGGATACCACAGCAGTTAGCCCAGCCTGCTGCAGGCTGATGACCCTCTGGAATACAGGGCTGGGACAGAAAAGCCAGACTGTAGACCCACAAAGGACATCTACTAGAGTCCAACTGTCACTGTAATTCTGAGCTTCACCAACAACTTGGTAAGGCCCCACTGCCCCACCTTGGTCAGAACTCTGCACATATCTTCAAGGAGAAGTAAAAACTTGGTGAAAGTTGCCAGAGGGCTTCCCTGGTGGCGCAGTAGTTAAGAATCCACCTGCCAATGCAGGGGACACGGGTTTGAGCCCTGGTCCAGGAGGATCCCACATGCCACGGAACAACTAAGCCCACGCGCCACAACTACTGAGTCTGTGCTCTAGAGCCCACGAGCCACAACTACTGAAGCCCGCACGCCTAGAGCCCATGCTCCACAAGAGAAGCCACCGCAGTGAGAAGCCCACGTGCAGCAAGGAAGACCCAGTGCAGCCAAAAATAAATAAATTCATTAAAAAAAAAAAAAAAGTTGCCACGGAGTGAAACTGGGCAAGCATATTCCTGGTTGAATATCCAGGGGTAAAAGAGGGGGGCAGAAGTCAAACTGAAGCCAAGGGCAGGAGGGGGGCCATCCAGTCTCCTCTGGGCTAGTGCTGCCTGTCCCACTGCACTCACCACCAGCAATGCCAGACACCAGGGTAGCAATACCCGAGGGAGGGGGACCCCGGAGCCCCTCGATCGTGCGCTTGGACTGGCTGTTCAATCGCTGCTTTAACTCTGCTTTCTCTGCCTCCAGTTGGTCGATGTCAGCCTGAAGTGCATCCATCGTCTCCTCGAACTCTCTGTGAAAGAATCTGGGCTTGGACAGTGTCCCTTCCCCATGGCCCCACCCCACCCTTCTCAGTCCTAACTGAGTCCTTGGAGTAGCCCTACTGGTGAGGAGCCAGAGGCAGAAGAGGCTCAGACTGGGATGAGATGATGGGGATGTCAGTTGGGAAGGAAGATGGCGTCTGTCCCCCTGGGGAGTCTCACTACAAGAGGCCCTGGGCTAGGCGGCAGGGAGCTGCTGGAAGGAGGGAGGGGTGGAGTGAGCAGAGGCCTGGGAAGGTGCCTGACTTCTCCTTCTTCCGCAGCAGCGCCTGGGTCTCCTCCAGCCGAGTCTGGACTTTCTCGATGCGCTCGTCTGCATCCTTGGCTGCACTGTCCAGCTTCTTCTCCAGGAGGCTCAGCCGCACATTGGCCTCACTGAGCTCTTCCCCCTGGACGAGGGCAGAGAGCGTCTAGTTCCCTTACACCCTCCCATGGCCCCCCAGAGACCTGGAATAGACCATGAGATAGAAAGCTTCCTGAGGGCCCACGAGAACTCCCACTGATCACAGGTGCCACTTCTCCCCACTCAACCCCCAGCCCCCCTGAGTTCTGATCACCAACACTCACTGCTTCCCTGTGCCCCATGCTATTTCCTGGCCCCCCAGATCCAGAGCCTTCCCTATCCTCACCTTGATCTTGAGTGACTTCTTCAACTCCTTAATAACTGTCTCTCGATCTTCAAGCTTCAGGCCCAGGCCTTCAGCATCTGTGATCTCTGCACGAAGGGCTGCAGCCCGCAGCTCAACTGGGGGAGGCTAAGGGTAGGGACAGGAGACAGAGGGCAGGGATAGGGAGAGGAGGTCATCAAGGCACTCCTTTCAGAGATCCAGTCAAAGGGAAAATCTTCTCCTTGCCTCCTAAGCAGGATGGTGCTCCCCAGATTCCTTCCTGCTGCCGCCCAGCCCTCCCTCCCACAATTACCAGCAGCTCTCCAAGTCCTGCTCCTCCAGGCCCCTGGAGCCCCTCCAAGGAGCTACCCCACCCACCTTGCTAGGGGGCCGCTCTGCATCGTACTCTCCCTCCTGCATGGCGGTGGCCAACTTGTTCATGGTACTGATCAAGATGCTGCATGACTGGCGCAGACACTCATAGGGGCTGCCGGAGGGGGCTCCGTAGATCTGCAGGTGTCAAGGGCAGTAGTGAAAACCCCACACTGGCCACCTGACTGCCCCATTACCACCTTCCGCCCAGCCTTCCCAGCCCACCTGCTCGCCTGCTTTGAAAGCCAGCTCCTCCAGGGCAGCCACAGGCAGGCCTTCATTCTCTGCCAGTGGGGCAATGAGCTGGGCAGCAGCAGCAGCCACCTCCTGCAGCACAGCCACCACCCACGTCAGGTGTTTCCTGCAGTCTAGGAGTGTGTCGGATACCTGTGCAACAGGCCAGAGTCAGGAGCCCACTCTGGGCCCCGCACCACGGCTCCCAGCTACCTCAGAACAATTCTTGTCCCCTGACCATATCCAGATCTTGACACGCTGGGCCCCTCCTGGTTCTACTTGGCTTCCTTCCCATCCCCCTTCACAGCCCAAACCTGTGGTCCAAAGGCCAGTGCAGCTGGGATCCCAGGAGCATCTGTCCCTGGCATTCGCCTCCGGATCTTCTTGCAGAACTGGCGGATATCACTGCACGAAGTTTCCAGGTCCCGGAGCAGGAGTGCAATATCTGAAGCCTCCTGCCCACCCTACTCAGGGAGCAGGAAACAGATGGAGAGCCAAGTCAGCATGAGGGCTGGGGCGAGGAGGTGGGGACTAAAAGGAAGAGGAGCTCAAATAGACCTAGTTGTGCTCTCACCTGCAAGAAGGCCCGCAGCCGTCCCACCTCCACACTCATGCAGTCCAGGGCACTCTGGGTGAACTGTGAGGACAGAAGCAGGTCGTTGTCAGCCCCCAACAGGAGCCCTTCTGCCCCATCACCATCTCTAAGAAGTCTCCGCCCTCGGCTGGCCCCCATCCATAAGTGGGTCCTCTGGCTTCCCTGATCTGGCCTTAGTGACCCTGTTCCAGTCTTATGCCGACACCCCTTGAGGGTGTGAACTGATGTCTTCCATTTCTGATCTCTATAAGGGGCTCAACCACTGGCCCAGACACCTCACCTTAATGTGGTCAGCCAGCTGTATGGTACTGTCCTCCGGTTGTTCAGAGAGGTGGATGCTGTACAGATGCTGAGGAGGGATGGCAAAGAAACAGACAGTCTTTAGGCCTTGGAAGAATGGAGAACTCTTCCCAAACTGCAATTTGACCCTGTCGTCACAGGACTCCAGAGGTATGAGAGCACCCAAAACCCTCAAGGAGCTGCATGCTGAGGAGAGTCCATCTACGAGCCTCAAGCCGTCAGCCTGGGACATACAACCTTGGCTACACTGGCCAACAGCCTCCAGCAGAAGAAACCCTCCCTCCCTCCTGTGCCAAGGCTGAATTCTCGCCCCAGACCTGGTAGTACTTGATGGCTTTGGTGAGAGGCTCTACGTTGACAGTCTCGTCCAGCTGATCCTTGTGCAGCAGCTCAATGAGAAAATCCAAGGAGCGTTCGTGGGCACTCATCTCAGGGTAGAGGCTGCCCACCTTCTTATACATGTCCACACTGCACTGAGAGAGGGCACTAGAGACCAGAGAAGGGCCCTGTGAGGCCAGGGTCTACCAGGCAATCTCAGACCCGTGGCCCTGGAGTAGAGGTCAGGGGTTACTTACTGCTCATAACGGTGGAGTGTGGCCTGCAGCAAACTCAGCGAATACACCAGCCCAGCAGCAAAGCTGAGCTGCTCCCCCACAGCTCCTCGAAGTCCTGGCCGCTCTGAACAGTTCTCACTTAGTTCAAATTTCTCCTGGGCCTGCTTCCGGATTAGCTCTGCCTGTGGGAAGAAGCACCAGAGACCTGGGGCTCAGAGCAGAGGATGGAGAACACAGACTCAGGAATATAGAGAGCTGAGCAACTATGTAGGGGGCACGGATACATGGGGGAGAAAGCAGAAACGGCTCTTAGATGGGCAGGGACTATCACATGGGCAAAGTGTAATGATGTGATTACTGGTGGTTATGAAGATTTGGGATGTGGGGATGAAAGGGTGGCAGGACCAGTGGGACCAAGCTCTTTCCCGCCTTAAAGCTGCTGCTCCTGCTACCTTTCTACCTAGAATGCTATCCTGACAATTACCTCCCCACTAACTCCTAGTCATCTTCTAAGTCTGGCCTCAAATGTCATTCCTTCGGTGACATCCCTCTATCTAAATCGGCTCTCCGACCGTGCTCTCTCAAAAACGCTACCTCCACTTCACAACGTGCCATCTCCCCTTCACAACATGCCATCTGTAATATACATCCATCTGTGACTCTGCTGACTGTGCTCCTCCACTACATCATAAACTCTGTGAGCAGGGAGAATGACTGTTATCTTCACTTGGCATCCTCAGTGCCTGGTTCACAGCAAGTTCAACAGAGTCCTGTTGGGCACGTGATTGATAGACCATACCTTGCAAATGAGACGAGGCATGAGCAGCAGCACCAGGACGCAGTCATGGTCCCCACCTGGCCGAAGGAAGCTGTCAGGCATGAAGGCTGTCAGCAGGGACATGTGCCGGTTGGCCTGTGCCACCTCCATCTGCCTCAATTCCATCTCAATTGCCTGTGAGGAGGTGGACAGGGAGGTGGGCTCTCAGCCAGGCTGCAGAGGGCCTCATAACCACCATGCCATGCTCCACCACGTTCCCCGCTTCTAGGCCCAGGCCAGGAGTCTTCCAAACCACCACACAAAGCACCCCCCAATCCAGGAAGCTGAAGCCCAGAACCCCACACCAGATCAGCCCACCGCCACACCCAGGCTGGGGTCCCCAGTACTCAGCCCTCTGCGACCCACCCACTTTCCTGACCTTGGCATGGGCCTTAGTCTCAGCAAACTTGATTTTGAAGTCAAAAGTCTCTGGGGGTGGCTGCTGCTGCCTCTCCACAGATGCTTCCTGCTGGTTTGTCAGTTCCCGGTTCACATCCTGGGAACAGGGACAGACAATGAGGCACAGCTGGGTCCTCAGGGAGCCCTGGGGAGATGGTGGGCAGAGAGTAGCGGGTATGCAGGCACCTGCAGGTGGGCGGTCAGCTGGCGATACTTCTTGATGGTCTGCTGATAGTCTGCAACTGTCTCCTGGGCCGCCTCCACACGCTTCTGGGCCTCTCGCACCCGTGCACCCGCCATATCCAGCTGCTCCCGCAGCTCCAGTTCTGTCTCACGTGCATTCTCCTGCAGCTCATCGTTCATTTCATTCATTGCTTCCTGGGAGGCCACAGGGGAGTTGAGGCAAAGGAAAGTCAGAGTCAGGGTAGCAGGCCAGGGTGGGTTCACTCACCACGCCTCCTACTCAAAGGTCAGGGGTCACATGTCAGCCCTTCTCTCAGCAAGTCACTTCCAACTACCCTCCATCAGGGTCATGAGTCAGAGTCTGCTCTTCTCTTACCAAGTCCCCCACGGTTTCTCTCAGTTCCCGCACTTTCTCTTCCAGATTCAGGTTCCGGTCTGTCAGCATCTCCACCATCTCCTCAGCACCCAGAGCAGCATCCACCTGTGTTACAGAGAGGGAACAAGGAGAAGGGCTGAAAGGTACCTAGAAACAGAAGGTGCCTATAACAGAAGCGAGCCAGTGGAGGTGCTCTGGGCAAGGCGCTGGGCTCCCCAGACCTGCTCCTTGAGCTCATCAATGGTGCTCTCTGCCTGGCTCAGCTCCTCCTGCAGACGCTCCCGCTGTTGCCTCACAACTTCCAGCTCTTGGTTCTTCTTTTCCATGAGCTTCTGGAGTTTCACGTGCTCCTGCTTCTCGGAGGAAGAAAGATCCCGCATTCTGTGGGAAAATGGAGAGAGAGAAGAGAGCGCGTGTGTCGGAGTCACCGGGTGGTGGACGCTCGAACACATTTGGAGACAGGAGAGTGAGCCGCACAACGAGAGGACCCTACCTCACTAGGGCATCCTTTAGGCGGGCGTTCTGCTCCTCAAGCTGCTTGAGCTGATAACTGGACGCAGCGCCATCTGAGCCTGGGGAAAACCATTAATACTTTCAGACAAAGTTCCAACCCCACCATTTGGCCCCCAGCAGCTCCTGGCCCCTTACCCTTCTCTTCAATCTCAGCCTTGAGGATCTCCAAGTCAGTGGTGAGCTCGTCCACACGCTCCTTCAGCGCCTCCACCTCTTGCTGTAGGGACTCAGCCCGCTCTTCGGCCATCTCCTTATCCAGAGTGGCCATCTCGATGGCATCAGCAGTGTCAGCCATCTCCTCCATGTAGCGTTCCTTTGCCTCTAGGGCCTCCTTGGCTTCCTGAAGAGGAGTGGAGGTTGGTTGGGGTACAAGCACAGAGCTGCCTCATGCACCCTTTCTCACAGGACACTCCAGGCTCCAGTTTCAGCTTCCAGTACACTTCCTTGGGCCCCGTGCCTCCCCAGACACCCTCTTCATCCCAAGTCCCACCTTCCGAGCCTCCTTGAGGCGCCGCTGCAGGTCTGCCTGCTGCTCCTGCATTTTGCTTTTCCATTCCTGCACCTGCTCCAGCTGAATCTTGTGTTTCTCCAGCTCTTTTAGCTTTGCCTTGTCTTCTGCACGTTTCAGTCGCAGAGTCTCCAGTTTCTCCTCCAGGTCCCGCACTTGGGCCCTCAGCCCCTCCTCCTCCTGCAAAGGAGAGACCCTTCAGTCTATGCACAGCCTCCCCCGTTTTCCCCATCAAGACTGAGCTGGAGTGGAAAGGACAGGAATGTGTGCAGACATCATTCCAGGCCCAGGGCCAAAGCAAGTGGCATACAAACATCTGAGAAGAGCCTGATACATAAGGGGAAAGTGTGGAAGGGCAGAGAGTATAAGAGCTTAGTCAGTGATGGGATACCTATATGCTGTGTCCCCCACTCTTCTAATCCAAGTTCTGGGTCTCCCCCAACCCTGGGAAACTTCGAAGACCCTGCCAGGGGTCATAGGCCCTTTCGTGTCTTGGATCTTCTTCACTCCAACCCCAGACCTTACCTTAGACGGGGAAGGAAGCGGTGGGGCTGCTCCAGGAGAGGTGAGGGCTGGCGTGGGGATGATAGGTGCCGCCAGCGGAGTCTGAGCTGGGGTGCTGGGCTCACTGCTGCTCAGCTCACCTGCTGATGCTGAGCCAGAGGGGCCCAGGGAACTACTGGCCCCAGCTACCCCAGTGCTGGCTGGGCGGGTGGGCTATTCAGACAGGGTAGGGGCAGACCAGAAAAAGCGTAGGGGACAGGGGTGGTGAAACAGAGTAAGGCAGAATATGAGAATATGGCGAGGGAAGTGACAGAAAAGGAAAAAGACAGAGTACCAAAGCACAAAGAGAACAGAGAAACAGTGATGAGCAGAATGAAAATGACACAGTCAGAGATAGTGACAAAGGACCGGGGCAGGGTGGGGGTGAGAGGATGGCAGGAGAGGAAGGGATGGAAAAAGACATAAGATTACAATGCTCCTCCCTTGGCACTGACCCCACATTCCTCCAAGCTCTGGCACTAACCCCTTAGAGCAGAATCCCATACTCCCCAGACCATTCCTTCTGTGACCCACTTGTGATCATTCTAGCAATTTCTTAATACTCCCAATCCCATTGTTCCCCAGAGGGAAAAAGTGCCTCAGTGTCATTCCCAGAGAAAAAGAACAGACTGATCTCTAATTTTCATGTTCCCAGAGAAGGCTGGGCTAAAAGTGGGGGTACTAGGCCCCCCAGCTCTTTAAATCAAGCTGATTCTCCTCCCCTTGATCTACTTCAGGGGACCCTGCAGGTAAAAGAGCCAGGGTGAAAGTTGTAATCCTTGGCTCCCCTCTGAAACAAGGTCAGTACAGCCAACCCATCTGTCACCTCCCTCCCTCCAAGACAGAGGGGCTCTAATCAGATGACAGGACCCAGGTCCCTGTGGAGCTGAGGCCCTGGAGCAGACAGGCCTGCCCAGTGCTCCTCCCTGCAGGGCTGAGCCCTGAAGCTCTCCCGATGGGCTGACACTCAAGAGGCCACATGCCCAAAGCCTTTCACAGATACACCCACCTCCTTATCTCCTGACATTTACACTGCCAAGTTTTTTCACCTTTCTTCCACTCAAGCTACCGGCTCAGACACCCTCCTAAGAGCCAGAAGTCACTTTCCCCGGAGGGGCCTGTCATTAGCCTCAGTCCCCTCACTCCCCTTAAGAGAACCCAGGATACACTGTGACCAACTTACACTTGCTCATACACATGCCCACACACATGCACATGCCTAAAATGAGTGTGTGTACACTCAGGAGTAGCTTGTACAGAGGCCTGTTTTTCCTCACCTTGGGCCGCCGGGTTGTAGTCTGGACAGGCAACAGGAGCCAGAGGAGAAGTAGTCAGGAAAGAAAGGATAATGGCAGAAAGACAGCAAAAGGGACAGCAATGAGAGCAGAAGCAACAGAAATGAGGCTACGGTTAGCGGTCCCACCACTCCTCCCCCATCCCCATCCCATCCCCTTCATCCAGGGAATCACCTCGTTCCTATTCCAGGAACTCAGAACTCCTATTTCCCGTTAGTTCCTTCTCCCACTTTTGTCCTACCCTTGCAGACCTCACCCCTTCAGACACCCTGGAAATCCTGGAAGTCCCCGTCTCCTAGGCTGAACCACAGGAGACCAAACACAGCAGCTGGTAGAGAAGACCAGTCCTTCTGCAACAACCTCTCCCACTCTATCCCAGAGCCCCGCCCACCCACCACTCCCAAGGACTTTCCCAGGTCAGCCCCTTCCTTCAAGTGCTAGACTCCACAGAGGACTCCCTAGAAATACCATGTGACAAGAATGATGATATGAGCCCGAAGTGAGCGATATGAACCCAGCAGAGGGAGATCAGGCCCCCAAGGCAGAACAGCGCTACTGTGTACCCCACCCCCACCCCCTTCCCCAGGACCAGTTCCTGCAGCAATTCCCTTCCCCAGGGCAGAGGGCTCAGGTGTCAGGACCATGAATACTGCATGAGCCTGAAGCCCAGAGCTCAGCAAAGTAGCCCCACCCAGCTGCAAGAAAAGAGGGGTAGGGTGGGCAGCAGCATAGGGAAACTACTGCCCTAAACCAAACCCAGAAACCCCTCAGGTTACTGCAAAGTGACACAGATGATTGACTCCAACTCCCAAATCAGGTTCCTCACACCCAGTGTCTCATTCTTGTGTCAAAGGCAAGATTTGGCCTGGGCCCTGCTTCTAGGTCTCCCAAGGAGACCAACGCCCACCTCTACTACCCTGGGCTAAGCCTCCATAGCTGTGTATCAAAAACTATTCTAGGGAAAGACCCCTGACACAAACCCCAGTGGGGCAGGGATGCTGGTATTACAACCGAGAGTCATTCTAGCAAAGGTTGGGTGAGGTAGGCCTGCTAGAGGCACAAAGACATCTGGACCTGCTTCCCAAGATTCTCTCATAGGAAATGCATCCGGAGCCAGTCTGCAGCAAAAGCTGCCTGAAGCCCAAGCCTGTGAGGCCACTGGGTACAAGGCCCAGAACACAGATTCAAAGCCAAAAGCAGGCAGGCCAGGGAGCAAATGCCCAGGGTGTGGGGCATGGCAGTGACACACACCTCTCCCTGCCCCCCACCTTCATCACCATCCTCTTCCCCCAACCAGGTAGACAGAGGAAGTCAATCAGCCCCCACCCCCACCCCAGCAGCCTGCTGCCACCATCACGCTGGCAACCCAGCAGCAGGACCAGAGCAAGCAAGAGTACCTTTCGGGCTGTCGGTGCCTGTCTCATCATTGCAGAAAACCAAAGAAAGCCAGGATAGGAGAGAAGGAAGGACAGAGGAAGATGGACAAACACAGAGGAAGGACAGACGGGGGGGGGGGGGGGGAAGAGACCGAACAGAGGGAAAGGCGGCGGAGACAGGAGATTAGTGCATCAAATCCCAACAATGCAGCCTCAGCTTCCCAGACCAGCAGCTTCCCAGCTGGCAAATGGCTGCAGCTCAGATGCAGAAGCCCCCACGGTGCGCAGTGGGGACAGCCAGGCTCCGGCAGGCACCGGAGAGGTAGCCGGCCTAGTTCGCCAGCTGAAGCTGATGGCAGCCTCAGTGGCCGCAGCAGCAGCTCCACCTGACGTCATGCACCCACCCTCCTCTGCTCCACTAGGGGTGGAGACACTGCTCCTCAGTCACCTAGCAACCACCAGGCTCTGATGGCTCCTCCTCCTCCTCATGATTGGACAAAGTCCTCTGCTGAACCGGCCCTGCTTCCTCCTCCAAGGAACAGGTTCTGGCTCCTCCCTCTCCTTCCCTCTCCCCCAGCCCCAAGAATTTGCTCCAAGAAATTGGGCTAAGGGCCATCTCATTTCTGGGATGACCTCTCTGGGACCAGGGTATCACTGCACAGGGACACAGGGCCTCACTGCTTCATCAGGCCTCTCTCATACTCACACTCCCCTCTGTCCACAACCCCATCAACTCTACTTCTGTCTCATACACATGGACAATAATACCCTTACGGTGGCTCATCAGGCTCATGTACCCACAGCACTCCTGCTGCATCAGCTCGGCAGGGCACACGAAGAAACCTGGGGAACATTCCATCTGGGCTGCAGCAGCTCTAATGACAGTGTTTGGCTCCTCTCTCAACTCTACCCTTGTTGTAGTCAGGTTAAAACCTGTCTCTAAAGGGCTTCCAGAAAGGACTGGGCACCTTGCAGAGACATCTGGGTTCTCTCTTCCACCCTCCTCCTCAAAGTTCCTTCTTTTGTTCTGGTGCTAGCTCCCTATTCCCTGGGTTAAGTGATGTGCTGTGACAGAAGCACTGAAGAGGAAGGCCCAGGGCAGGACTTGACTACTTGACTGACACTGCATCACGAGCCAAGAAGGTGCTATATCCCAGCACAGGCAGCCTAGGCTAGGCTTTGCCACATTTCTCTAGGCAGCCGCCAAAACCCCAAGATTTGGGCACAGCTCAGGTCCCTTCTCAGGATCAAGTCAGACTGCGGCCAGAACTCCTCCATAGATATCAGACTGCAGGTCCATCCTCTTCTCTATTCAGGGGTCTGGTGTGAGATGGGAACCCCAACCTGGAGCCAATAATCAAGGGAAGAAGCCCAGTGTCTAGGATGGGTCCGGCATCCTTTTGAGAATTATTTTCCTTTTTATATCCCCATTCCCTCCCAAGCCAGGACCCCAAAGCAAGTACCATCATGTTGTCTCTTCCAAGGCAAAACTCCAAAGTGAGGACCCACCACCAACCAGAAGTCAAAAAAAAGATGTTTTACTCTCCCCTCCACTGCCCCAATCTAGTAGCCCTCCATGCAAGGTCAGAAGGGCCTGAAACAGGCTGGTGACAAGGAAATCACAGAATCATACATACAGCACAGCACATACAGGTCTGACAGGCACATGCAGGTCGGAGACAGCTTGGGCATAGCCCCAAGGCATTGGGCTGGTGTGAGGAAGTGGTCATGGCGGCAACTTAAGACTAAAGGAGTTTCAGGGGTGTGGGAGTTGTGGGAGGTGGGCCTCAGACACACCACCAGAGGAAGGAAGAGGCAGTGAAAGACTGACAGAGCACAGTGAGGGTGGGCATTCACGGCAGCACTCACCCAGAGACAAGAACAACGCAGGCTTTTCAACTCAGGACTGTTCTTCCTGTGCTCTGTTCCCTGACCTCCCACCTCCTTACCTAACCACCTCACTTGGTACTCTCCTCACCTCCAGACCCCCAGTCCCTCCTCCCACTGCCCCCAAGCTGAGGCTAAGTGAGAATCCACTGTAACCCAGTAAATGCTCTATTCCATGCTGCTACTGTTTACAGTCAAACGCTTGGAGTCTCTGACTAGACGTCCTGAGGCGATGGGCAGGAATGTGGGAAGGGGTAAGGATCATCCCTAACGAGTACTACCTGAGCCTGATGTCCTTGCACCCCTCAAAGGAACTCTGAAAGCCAAGGCTGCCATTTCCTCTGGCCATCCCAGCCCCAAGGTCACACACACATGCATGCAGCCCAAGGACATGCAGGACAGCTGGGGAGGGGGCTCATGGCCCTCACCCACCCAGGCACAAATAGTAAACACACCACCTTCTTAGGCTTCAGGCCCCGCTGCATGAGGAGTAGGAAAGGGCAGAGTTAGAGAACAGACTTAAACATCACACTGTGCTAGCTGGCCAGATATCTTGGGTGTAGGTATTAAGACCAACTCAGGCATACCCAGGTATGGGGGGAGCCAAGTCACTGTCAAATCCAGGGTAAGTGAGATGAGGGCTCCCTTAAGGATCAGCTTCCAGGAGGTCCACACCCTGACCCAGAGGAGCTGGAGAGTCTGGAGCCCCACCTCACACATCCTGCACAGAGCAGCGGAGGGAGGCTCCAGCAGGCCCTCTGCATACAGCCTGAAACAGGTGGCAGAGGGTCCAGCTCCTCTCCATTCACTTGTGAAAAAGAAAGCACCTTCTTTCTCCAGTTCTTACCTTACCCCTACCCTACACCCATCAGATGCTGGCAGCCTTGGATACCAAAAGGTAGGAAGTTGGCAACAACACTACTGGGGTCAGACCTGTCCTCCCTTTCACCCCCAGCCTCTGTTCCAATTGATCCAGAACTTCTGGGCCTTAAGAGCTTTTTCCCTGATACCACCCTTACACCTAAAGCAGCAACTCATACCCAGAAAGCTTCCTTCTCAGGGAAGATGGAGACTGGAAGGCTAACTCAGTTTACTCATCTATTGCTTCTACCTGCCTGGCATTGAGTCTCCCTCCTCTCTTTCTCCTTTCCCTCTACTACTCCCACCCCACCCGCAACCACTTACCAGTTTGCTGGTCTTTGCATTTGAGTCGGTTCCCTCTGTAGAATGCAAACAGAAACAAAGTGTGTGTCTGTGTAGAGGGGTAGAGGCAGAGAACATCATGGCAGGTTAGGCAAGATATAACAAGGGAGCATGGTGGTGATGGAAACTCTCAGGATCCACCGTGGCCCCTTGTTCTGGGGAGAAGTCCTGGGGACTCCTGGATGTGAGGAGGCAACTTAAGTGGGTGGCTGTTACCTCTTCTGAGGACCTTTGAGGCAGAAGAATCAGGTGTCTCTGGGGAAGTAGTATCTGCTCCCTCTTCAAATACCTGGATCTGAGGACACAGAATAGACTCTATATAGCTAGATCAAGGCTGGATGTAATATGGGCCCCTCCCCAGGCCTTAAGCAAACCTGGGGTACAGGGCAGCTTCCTTAAGGATAGCTCTTAATCTTCCCTCCCCCATTACCTCCCACTCTACCAACCAGAGGCTTACGCTCATGCCCAGGAAAAGGGAGCACCAACACACCAGCCGCACATGCAACAGAGCATGTACACACACACACACACACACACACACAGAGGAGGTGAGTACCTGGGATTGGCGCACAAAGATGCCATGCCCTTCGTCACAAGTGAAGTACTTCCTGCCTTGGACAGTTCCATCATTCTTGCCTTTTGCTTCATCCAGGATCACACCTACCCACTTGCCAGTGGCAAATAGCGTGGCTCCAACATAGGCCACAGTGCCACGGTAGCCTTTTCCAATCACCTCCACGCGGGAGCCCACTCGCAGAGGCCGGGCACTTGCCTCCGCACTCATTCTGCTGCCGCTGGGAGTCTGAAAGACACGTGCAAACATACATAGTTAAAAGCCTCAGGTCAACGGTGTCAGCCTAATATATAAGAAAGGCCCCAATCAGGATCCTGGCCTGAAAAGGGATCAAAAATCACTTCCCTGAACCCCATTCTCAAGGTAAAGTGTCCCCACCACCACCACCAAATTCCCTTTTGAAAAAATGTCAGTGCTGTGTTCTAAAACTTCTCAAAACGCCTCTGGAATCTGCCAGAATTTTTAAGAGATTATATTTAAATTTAATAAATCAGAATTCATTGCTAGATCTGTGAACGTCACCCCACACGGCTGCTTTCTCAAGGAGCACTGCCCCCTAGGAGGGGAATGAAGCTCAAACAAATAACTCAGTTTAGACCAGGCTCCCCACAACCCAGTGCCTGACTCAAAAGCCTGAGCTGGGAAGACAGGTGAGTCAGTGAGTGACCCCACTAATCCTGTTCCCTCCCTACTGCTGCCTGTCCTCCCTGAGGGCACATAACTGTGCCTCCTTCCAGCCCTTAAGTCACTACCACTCCTTCCTGACCTGACTTCCCCCGCCCCCACCAGCAACACTCCTAGATGCCTCACCAAGCCCATCCAACGATTTACTCCCTTCTTCCTGGCCTGAGCCCTGTTCTATCAACTCTCTACCCACAAGTTCTGGAGATCCTTCACTCATGCTATGTCACTATAAAAAGAAAAATAAAGGCCAGGTAAATCGGGTACCTCAGATCTGTCCTGCATCTGTCCCCCAGACTCTGCCCAGTGGTTCAAATGGATGGCTTATCACCCTATCCATGGTGATAATGGACAAGGCAAGGGAATAGACTCAACATTGTCCTTGGGAAGCTCTCATCTTCTGACATACCCATGATGACAGGACAACATGAAATTAGGTTCCAAATAGGCCCATGGCTTAGAAGAAAATCACACCTAAGCCATTTTTAGCAATAGCAGCTCTATGAACCAGGGGCCTTGCAACAAACAGAGAAGGAAGCACGAAGAAGTGACAGCATGGCCTTGAAGACTCCACAGGGCCCCCTTCTGATGCCCCCTCTTGGCTTCATAAGAGAGCTCTGCCAGAGCCAGTGACTCCCTAACTCTCTTCCCCAAAGAGCTCATCCAAGAAGGTGAGGATACCGTTCCCAGGGGCTCCGAGAGGCCAAATCATACCTGGGACAGCCGAGTGGCTCTCACGGACCTGACAATAAAAGGAACTGACAGTAACATCAGGGCTGGCCCCAAACTCAGAGACGCTCTCCAACCTCCTAACCCTAATAAGCCTCTCAGAATCAGGTGGACACAAGAGTGGCTACAGATTCAATCTCAGTCAGAAGAGCAAGAAAGCGAGTGACAAACAACAAAGCAGCTCTAAAGAAAGACTTCACTGAAAGACCATTCCAACCCACCAACCCCATTTGTAATCCCCAAGATAGTCTGGCCCCCTCAGGAACCTCTGGCCTGAGGTCCACTTGGAGTCAAAGGTCAGGCCTCACCAGTACCCAGAGAGGGCCCAACTCTGGGAAGGGAAGCCTGTGCAGTCCCACACGGTCAGGGCCGCGAGTGGCCCCAGCCTAGCTACCGCCTGTCTCCCCACCCCCCACAGCAATGTCCACAGCCACCCAAGGCCTTCTCCAGAAGCCCTCCCGTGGCCATCCCAGATCAGGACCACTTACCCGACTGTACACGTGCCTCTTGCTCTGGGCCATGTTGCTCACCCGGCCTCTACCCCCTCCCCCAGCTGGCCAAAGACAGAAAGAAAAGGCAGAAACCTAGGCAGGAGGGTCAGGGCTCCAGGCCCTCATGGACAAACACAGAAGCCAGCAAGCGTGGCCCTCCCTAGTCCATGGACCCCCCTGGGTGGCCTACTGGGGTAGGGGTAGGGACGGAGACGGGGCCGAGGAGCAAGTCCTCTCTGCTGCTGGAGGATTCCTGAACCCAGAGACACCGAATCCTGCTTGCCAGCTGATGAGTCTCACTCTGCGCTAGTGCTGCTCTAGACTTGTCAGGCATCGAGCTGGCCTCTGGGTCCTAGTGCCCCCTTGCTTCACCTGGGCCAGCCAAGAGGGACCGCGTGTAAGGGACTAGGCCCACGCCAAAGACCCTCAACGCTCACCTCTAAAGTACACTGTCCTACGGCTGGGAGCACAGCCCTGCTGATCCTCCTAACCCGCACCCCCTCACCACCGTCACTGCCACCCTTCCCACCCCCAGGACGTGAGGCCTCAGCCGACCCACAAGCATCAAGCGACACATTCACACAGCCAAAATAAGGGTCTCTCGCCCCCCTTTCTGGTGCTCTTCCTCCTCCCTCCCCTTTCTAAACTCTGGAGTCACGTCCAAACCCACGTGATTAGGGTCTGAATTTCAATCTCACCCTGGGCCGGAGCAGCCAGGCCCCCTGCCCAATACACAGCAAAGGAAGGGCAGCAATGGAGGCAACTTCACACACACACACACACACACACACACAAAGCAAAGCAAAGCAAGTCAAGTACCCCAGCTCCCTCAACACTGGCAAAGGTTGCCATGGTCATTCTTCCTCCCTTCTAGTCGTTATAAAGGGCCAGGCTCTGAACCCTAAGAGTATCAGGTTCAAACGGATTAGTAAGGGTGGTGGTCAGAAACAGAGAGTCCCACTTGCCCCCTACAAGTGGGGGCAGTGCCCAGTCCACCTCAGCCACCTGTCCCCTGTACTCTTGGCCTTGCCTCCTAGGCATCTCCTTAAGAGAAACAATGAGATGGTTTGTTTTCTATTTTTCACAAAATTTCTTTAATAACCATATTACTTTTATAATTTAA
Organism: Monodon monoceros; assembly: GCF_005190385.1. Taxonomy (NCBI): domain Eukaryota; kingdom Metazoa; phylum Chordata; class Mammalia; order Artiodactyla; family Monodontidae; genus Monodon; species Monodon monoceros. The sequence goes on along the minus strand of NW_021703775.1, from coordinate 25,411,810 downwards.
AACGTTTAATAAGATTATACATTCTAGTGAGAGGTCTCAAGAGGGCTATGTAACCACTTCATTCATTTATCCATCTAATGGGCTAGAAACCAACAGTCCCCGCCCCTAAGTAGCTAACAAGGTTGTCCTGGGGTCTGATCTATGGCTCTACCAGCTACAGTGTGGATGTAGATTCCCCGGGCCGAGGGATACCTGTCTTGTCCGCACTGGGCTTCACTGGCTGAACAGGGTCTTCCTCCACTCCACCCTCTTTCTAAGGCAGGCCAGATAGCCTAATAGAAGAATGATAGCCAACAGCCAGATATATGGCCCCCAAACATCTCTCCACATCTCCAATCCTGGCCAGACCCCCTAGGAAACCATTTCTCTCCTCCTCTGCAAAATCTCCATGTTGCCCCCTCCTTTCCCTATTCACCATTACACAGGTGGGCAGGGCCATGCAGCTCCTTGCAGCCTGGACTTCGGCATGTTCAGAACACTTTACAGTCTACAGAACACCTTAAAAAACAATTGTATAGTACCATGGTTAAGAATACCGGTCCTAGACTCAGGCTGCTTACATTCAATCCCTGGCTTCACCACTTGGTAGCTACGTAAACTTGGTCCCGTTACTTAACATCTCTGTGCCTCAACTTCCTCATCTATCAATTGGGAACAAAGAACATCTCTGAGAGCTGTTGTGAGGATTAGCTGAGATAATCCATGTAAAACACTTAGGACATTGCCTGGTATTTAGTAAGCACTCAACAAAGTTAGCTAATAACTTAGTTATCATCATATTTGGACATCAAAATAACCCCATAAGAGGCAAGCCAGGAACAATGCTGACAAGGAAACAGGGCTTAGAGAACTGAGCAACTTCCCTGAAGTCACACAGAAGACAAGGAGTGGAGCTGTAACTGGAACCAAAGCCTGAACCAGAACCCTCTGCACTTTTTACTCTCCTCATTGATACCACACATATTTCTAGGCTTCCAAAGCTGTGCTCTTCCTCTGGACCACACTACCGTCAAAGATTCAAAAGAGCGCACATCCAAGAACATCACAGCTCACTAGCCACACAAGTGTATATAGTCACCTAACTTCTTAGATGCTGTTTCTTCTATAAAATGGGACTGTCACCTGCCATATCTACATTAATGCTCAAATAAGATAAAGCACATAAAAGTGCTCTGTAAAAAAAAATGCAGAAGCTGTACAGGTATTAAAATAAAACGTCTAGACGATAAATATTATAAGGAATTACAGAGAGGAAAAAGGTAAGCTAAAAAGAAAAGGGATACTTGATTATCCCTTGAATCATGAGGTTTTTGTTTGGATATATGGAGAGGAAAAGCCTGCAAACACTGTAATTTGTGAGTACAGTATGAGTAGAGACAGAAATAATTTTGCTTGACTGGGGAAAGTTAAAGATGACTAGCTTGGCTGAATCAGTGAATTCTGATGAGTTCTCCTTTCAAACTATAAGCCTTTTAAAACAGGCTCCTCAACTTTTCCTCTTTATGATCCCATCACTCTTAGCTCATGAAGTCAAATATTTATTGAATGAATTAACACTGATATCGAGATGTATTACAAAGTAAATATAGTCAGGGAATTTAACATCACGTAGAGATAGATGAATTGGATCCGATAACAACAGGAAGCCAGTCTCTTCCTGAGCAGGAGACTGGCATAATGAAAACTATTTTAGGAAGATCAAACAGGTGGCAGAGAGCAGAATGGAGTGGAGGCAAGAGCAACTTGATAAAGACAGGGAAAACAGCAAGGAGGCTATGGCAGTAATGAGCAAGGGGTGAGGAGGTCTGAGCCAGGCTCATGAGAGAAAAAGAGAGGGAAGAGGAAATGGACCGATTCAGAGACAGTACAAAAAAGCCCCGAGAAGGCCCTATGATAGATCAGACATGGGGAAAGAAGCAGTAGGCCTGTATGGGCTCTGGAGATGGACAGACCTGGGTACAGCTTTGGTTCTCTTATTTCCTCATGTGTATGACTCTGAGTAAGATATTTTCAGAGCCCTGGTTACCTCAACTGAAAAAAGCGGGAAATAATACCTACCTCACAGGGATGTTGTGAGGATTAAATAAGACTGAAGTAGAGCATTTAGTACAGTGCTGAGCACAGAATGTGTGTTCAACAAATTGTAGATATTGTCTTCATCACTACCGAGAGGGTACATCAATGACAACTGCACACGGTAGGAACTCAAACCTTGCATGAATAAATGGATGGATGAATGAATGCATGGATAAGTAAAGGAATGAATAAGCTTGGGAGTTTTCAAGCAGGAATAATGGGAGAGTGATGATCGATAACAATAGAACTGGATGGGAAACTGAACATGTTAAGAGAGAGAAAATAAGTCATAGGGCCTTCTCGGAGGCAAATTTAGTGTGACCACTAACACGTGTACTTCACGATCTCCTTCCAAAACGAACCTGTGATGCAGACACACGGATTCCACTATTTCCATTCTACAGGTGACAGAATTGAGTCTCAGAAGTCAAACAACTCACCTAAGTCTCATAGCCAGCAGGGCACATGTGAGTAGGAAGGGGGGCACATTTGACTAGCGGTACAGGTAGGTGATCCTTCAACAGCACCATTGGGCCCCACCCCACGTCACACAGACATGTAACTCTGAGTTACATGCTACCTCAGCCAGAAGACAGATACTCCCTGGATTTCTAATCCATTTTCCTCCCTAATGATATTAAATACTAATAAAAACTCTAGGAAAATGGAAAGAGAGGAGGGAAAGAAATCTGTTTCTGATAGATTACCAGTGGTCTTGGAGAACATTTCAGAAATGACAGGAAAAGAAGTGGATTATTAGGAATTAAGGAGGAACTAGTAAGGAGGAAAAGCCTCTTTGGCACCCAGCCTGCACCATTTCTACCCTGCTTTTACTGGTACCCCAGCATCCTTTATGCCCCTGACCTCCTCTTGTCTCACCTTACCAAACTTTGATCCTGGGCTAACCCAACTGTTTGCTTTCTCTGATCCCACTTGTAGAGGTCTGAAATCCAGGCAGTCTGACAGCAGGTTCCACACACTTGAACTGAACTGCATTAGGCACGGGGTATTTCGATTTGGTTGCAAAGAAATAAAATGAAACATAAAGGTAACCAGCAAGATACAGATTTTCTTATAACTAGGGTGAAGTTGTACATCTCTAAAAGCACTAGTAGGAGAGGGATATGTGTGGATATAAGTCCCTCAGGAGTCAGGAAAGGAGAGGGGAATAGAAGCTCAGGTACTGGAAGCTTGGAAGGCCAGATTCCAGATATGCACAGGAACCCCGAAAGAAGATAAACAGAGCTTTTTATTCCTAGGTCCTACTCCAGTATCTGCCTTGCAGATCTCACACAGATAGGACCTAGACCCTAAATAGACATTTTTTTACCTCTCCAGCTCTTCATTATCCCCAGAAATTTCTGTAGCCCACTCTCAAACTGAATACAGGTCTACCCCCTCCCAGGATATCCTCCTCCCCTAGGAATACCCAGTGACTACCAGGCCCACCTCCAAAGGGCCCAGACCTCCAAGAGCCAGGAAGGAAAGCTACACAATATGCCTCACTTATCCTCAATGAAGGCACTTCTGCAGGAAGGCAACAAACACTTGAGTGCAGCCTGGTACTCAAGAATTGCAAGCCGGGACTTCCCTGGTGGCGCAGTGGTTACGAATCCACCTGCCAACGCAGGGGCCACGGGTTTGATCCCTGGTCTGGGAAGATTCCACATGCTGTGGAGCAACTAAGCCCGTTGCCACAATGACTGAAGCCTGCACGCCTAGAGCCTGTGCTCCTCAACAAGAGAAGCCACCGCAATGAGAAGCCCGCACAACGGAACAGGAGCCCCTACTCGCTGCAACTAGAGAAAGCCCACGGGCAGCAACAAAGACCCAAAGCAGCCAATAAATAAATAAATAAATAAATAAATAAATAAATGTTCTTTGAAAAGAAAAAGAACTGCAACCCTCCCAGAGCTAGCAGCAGTCCTACTTAATAGCCTACTCGAAGATCCTGCTGCTTTCTCCCCATGATCAACCAGCAAGTCCCTGGCACTAGGACCCTGCAGACAGGGAACCCTGAGCCTGCGCTCTAAAGAGAGAGATGCACCATTTCACAACTTCAGCAAAAGCCAAAGCAGCCAACAAAGCCACAGCCACCTCGGCTGTGCTGGGCTCTGCCTTTTGGGCAGCTCACCGGCCACTCCCCAGAAGCAGAGCATTCTGTCCTTTCTCTTTTTAAATCCACGTCATCATCTGATCATAATGGGAATCAATCTCAAGTCACCACGCAAAGGCGTATCCATGGCAACATCAAGAGGAAGGACACAGAAATGATGCTCCAGTGGCTGCAGCAGGAAAAGGTAAGTCCATTTCTCTTCCACCCATGCCATCTCATCATTCTCCCCTTTCACTCAAGTCAGGTGTGCACCTTACCTACAAATTCTATCTATCCCACCAATGGGGAAAACAAAGGTGAGTGTTAATAATCTATGCTATTATGTAAGGTCATAGGTCTGCCTAGTCCCATAACTGGCAGCAAAAATTCTTTTTCTGGCTGACTGAGACAAGATCTCTTTTCTTATTCACCATCTCAATTGACATGGTCTCAGCCTGCAGTACCTAACAAATCATTATCAGTCACTTGTCTTTCTAGTCAGGTTGCTGGGAAATCACACAAGGATTTCAGAATTCTGTATGTAGTTGTAAAAATACAGCAGCAACACTGACTCTACCACCCTGCTCACCCAGGCCACTGCCATACCCACAGACTGGCCCTCCTTAGCAGCCCTAAACTCCAGCCCCTCAAGGACCAGAAACTGGGAGTTGGGATGAAATTTCTGCCTTTCTCTGATGCCTCAAGGAAGGAATGCCATTCCTGCAGAGGTAAGAGAGTCATCAGACATAAGTTCTACTAAGTGTAAGTAATACTCCATGCCTCAATTTCTCCTTCTGTAAAACATAGATACTAACAATACCTTTCTAACAGGGTTGTTGTCAGAATCACGTGAGAATGCCTGAAAAGCACTAAGAAGAGTGTCTGGTATGAAGCACTCAATAAAAGTCAGCCATAATTATTATGAAGAAGAGGAAAGAGAGGCCTACAGTGCAGGATTCAAGTTCGGAGGGTACTCAGTGTTCTTGGAGCATATCTCAACTCTGCTCTCTTTCCCTTTCCTCTCTGGACAGTTTCAAGTTTCCCTTACCACTATCAAGTCCCTGTTCCTATCCGAGCCCACACCAGGACCCCCACCCCTCAGCAGATAACCTTGCTGAGAAAGGAAATTGAACCTATTAGATAAGAATTCCTTTGCAAATTTAGGTGTATCCATCATTGCCTCTTTCTTCCTACATTCTTTTCCTTTCTTCTGTCATTCCTCTTCAAAAGAAATGATGTCTCCTTTTCAGAGACAACCCTCCACCCTCCTCTGCAATCATCATTTCCTTTGTGCCTTCAAATGCAACCTCTCTATACTGGCTCTTACATATCATCAGATAACCCATGCTCAAGACTTCTATTCTAGGAAAATCTGTCTCTAGTCTCTGCTACTCCTCCACAAGCTGCCACCATCTTCCTTCCTTCCTTCCTTCCCTCCCAAACTACTCAAAGTGAGTAGTACATCCTCCCTATCCTCACTTCCCATCCACTCTTCAATCCACCTGGCTCCCATCCAGCTGCTCACACTAAAAAAATAAAAGAGCCCTGGTGACCACAATCTCCTAACTGCCCAATCTCAAAGTACATTTTCCAAGCTCATCCTACTTGACCCCGCTGTAGCAACAGAGGCTGCTGATTCTCTTCCTGCAACTTTTTCCTCTGTAGCTCCCTGGACAACATCCTCTCTCACCTTGCCCGCCAATCCCTGTCATCTCCTCTGTTATCTTCAGTCTTCTATAAGCATGGCTAGGCTCATCCATTCCAACAGCATCAACTACCACTTACATCTACCACCCCTAGACACACACTCTCTTCTGAACTCCAGACCCACATTTCCACCTATCTGCTAAGCGCCACAGACGCCCAAATTCAACATGACCCAAAACACACGGAAGCTTCCCCCAGCAAATGTTCCTCATCTATACTCCCCCTTTACTACTGGTACCACCATCAATCCAAAATAGAAAACTGAGTCATCCTCAACAACTCCCTCTCTCTCTTGTTCTCAACAACCCATTAATTAGTCATTACGTCAGGTGAACTCTGTCTCTACAACCTCCAATTTATCCCCTCCTTCCCATCCCCACTAATACTTAATTCAGCTTGAAGCCAAGCCCAGGTTACTACAAGAGTCTCCTGATGTCCTGGATCCAGATTCTCCCCTTTCAGTCTATTTCCACAATTAGCTTTCCAAAATATAACCACATCACCTCCCTGCCTAAAAAGCTCCAGTGGCTTTCCTCCCACAAAATTGAATCTTAGAACAAAACTACAGGCCATTAAAAACCTGGCCTCATTATGAATCTAATCTCATCAATCACCTCTCCTTTGATCCCAAAGTTCTCTTAGATTCCAGCCACTTGGATCTACCTATCTTATGCCTCTGCAAATGTTGCAAACGTCACCAGGTCTCTCTCTTCATCTTCAAGACTCAACTTACTTATCACCTCTTTCCTGAATATTCCCCTGATGTCTCCATGTGGAGCTAGTCATTCCCTCCTCTGCCCAACACTTTGGAAATATCTCTATTACAAGATCCCATTTTACTTACAATATCGTCTCCCTTATCCCATCGTGAATTCCTCCAGGGCACAGAAATTTTATTCATCTCAGTATGCTAAGCACTGAACACAGAAGACACTCAATGTTGAATAGAAGCCTATACCAACACCAGGCTCTAGGGATATAAATTGGTTCTGACAGGTTTCCCAGAGACACCATGGCGGAAGTACAACAGTCAGGCACACATACACCCCAAGAGATGTAGCTCTTTGCTCACCAGATAGGAGCCTAAGAAACTAAAAGTGCAGGGACAGCTCCAGGTCCTATGGAATTTGGTAGTGACAAAAAATCACAACCTCATATGCTTCCAGGGTAAAAGGATGAGAGAGAGAGAGAGGGAGAGAGCGGGGGGGGGGGGGGAGACACCTCTAGACTCTAGGGGAAGTGCAGATCTTTGGGGAAAATAGCTTTAGCGTGGCTTCAGAGTGGCAAGGGTCCAGTCTCTGCTTCAGTGAAACCCTCAGTGGATATGTGGGAGCTTGGGGAGGTCAGACTGGACAGCCAATCTGTCCATCAGCCAAGTACAACTAATATTAGCTGGAACTTCAAAACAAAAATTATATAAAACAAAATTCAGAGACTCCAGGATGGCAAGGACCCTAAGATAGATTTGAATCAGTCAATTGCTCAGCATTTACCTTCTCAGAGGACACTGAGGATCCAGTTCTCAGTTCCCTTAGTATGGGACAGCTAACCCAAGGCCCACACACCACCCAGTACCAATAGACAGGCTAAACAACCTAGGAATCCTCTACCACAATCCCTCCCGACCTATAACTCCAAACAGCCACTAACAATGATAGATCTGAGCAAGTACAACCTATGGCAGTTGTCGATCATGTATTATGATTTTCCCAACTATCCTAACAACTTCTTTTCCTTTGTAATCTCATGTGCATTCAGGCCCAACTTATCAATTCTTCCTCAGTATTGCCTCCTGCATTCTTCCTTTCTCTTCCATTACCACTGTCATCACTTTGGTCTGCCATGTAACAGCTTTGAGAATTAAGGCAAATCATTTACTCTCTTTGGCGCCTCATCTATAAAACTGGGTAACAGCTGCCCTGCCTACCTCACAGGAAAGGTTGTCTGTGAAAGGTTCTGTAATCTGTAAAATGTTATACATAAATAGAAGGCATCACTATTATCAACCTAAGCCCTCTTTACCGATAATGTGAAGCATTATCTGGCTCCCTGCCTCTCTCCTTCTCCATTTCCAACCACACCATACACCACAGTAAGACAACTACACACTCTAAAACATTGCTTTGCCCAAAATCTTTCACTGACACACCATTTCTTACTTGAATCCAACAATTCTGGATCTGACGTACGCAGTGTCATCTCTGGACCACTGTCAGCTGCTTAGGACGCTTTCCCTAGTTTTGCAAAGCCCCACCCATCCTTCAAAGTCCAGCTACAGCCCCACTACACTCCACACAGAAGGACTACATTTATGAGACAGAGATTTGAAACAATGTCATGGAAGAATAAAGGATAATTCAGTTTGGGGAAAACTTGGTAGAAACACTGTCATCTCACACGTTAAGAGTTTTTTGTTTTTTTTTTTTCTTCCACCATGCCACGCAGCTTGTGGGATCTTAGTTCCCTGACCAGGGATTGAACCCAGGGCCTGGCAGTGAAAGCACCAAGTCCTAACCACTGGACCGCCAGGGAATTTCCAAGAGTCATCTTTTAAAGAGGGATTATACTTTTTTTTCTGTTTGATTCTAAGAGATAACCTAGGACCAACAGGATGGAAGTTATAGAGATGTATTTTAGCAATATGAAAAACTTCCTTATTGAGCTATCCCACGATGAAATGGGATGCCTTACATGCAGTAAATTCCCCATTACTAGAAATGTTCAAGCCCAAACTGGCCATAGGGCAAGGATATTTTAGATGTAATTCAATTATCACAAGGGTAACTGGACTAGAATCACAACATTTTAGGTCTGAAGGAAACATGAGAGATCTTCTAGTCCAGTCTCCTATTTTATAGGTCTGGGCAGGGGAAGAGATCATTCAAGGCAGCACGGCTTGCTCTGGAGAGCAGGGAACAGAACGTGGTCTCTTTCAATCCAGTGAAAACCCTTGCTACTCGAAGTGTGTGTGGTCCATGGACTGGCAGCATCAGCATCACCCGGGAACTTGTTAAAAATACAGAACTAACCAAAATCTGTACTTTAACAGATTTTGTGTATGTAGCATTAAGGTTCAAAAAGCACTGACCTACACTGCCCCTTCCAAGCCTTGAGTTTCTAATTCTGGAACTCCATTTCCCAAACTGTTTCGTATGTTAAACAGAGGTAACACCCAAGAAAAACAGTATTTTCCGTTCAAATCTGGGAAACTCTCCATACTATACTTCCAGTAGGAAATTCGTGATAAAAATATCAGTAGCATACTGAAAGTTCCAAAATATTCTGTAGTAGAGAAAACTTTAACCATGAAGTTTCTGAACATATGTGAGCACAAAATGTCTTTGAAAAAAAAGTTATCCTTAACTACTATCGCTAACATCCCCGGGCCTTGGGCTTCGCCCATACATTAGCTAAAGAACTTCAATCTCCACCTCATAGCTCCTTGACTCTCAGTACCTTAAGCATACTGGATTAGTAAGCGGTCAAGACGGGCTTGCTGCTCTCCACACTGTTATAAGTGAGGGTAAGTTTCTAAATCACCGCCTCTTTTTTTTTTTTTTTTCTTTTTTTTCACCGCCTCTTAAAAATACCGGAGTTCGTCATCTGTGTGATTTAGCTGTGGGGATGCGCTAAGATGACTGCTCAAGGGTGAGCCTGCCAGTTAAGGCGGACGCCAGGAATGGGAGACTGACACACCAAACGCATATCCAGGCCCCCCACCTTGAGTCCGCTTTGGTTTTTGTTTGTTTGCTTGTTTTTCTGTTTGACACAACTTCTCAACCGTGTGCCCCACAGGAAACCTGTAGCTTTGGAGTGGGTTCAGGGGTGCCTTGGATGCTCCCAGGAAAGGAGGGGAACCCTTGCAGTTCTGGAGGAATTCGGAGACGCAATCACTCGACCCCGGGAGCACACCACACCGGCAGGCTGAAGAGCTCAGGTGGGTCGGACCAGCCCAGACGCAGGGGGCGCCCACCCCCGCCGCGGCCCACCCCTGCCGACCCCCGCCCCGCACACCCGGCTCCCGGCCGCGCCCGCCCTAGGCGAGCGCCGAGTCCCCAGAGCACAGCCAGGAGCCTCGCGAACACGGTGGGGGAGGAGGCAGTTTCCAGGGTCGCCGCCTCCGTACCTGTCCTGCCAGGGGCTCCGCGCCCGGCTCCGGGCCCCACCGTAGACCGACGCCCAAGCCCTAGCGGGGGCCCGCCCCGCCCGCATGGGCTGCCCGCCGTGCCGCCCGACCCCTGTAGGCCCGTCCCAGGCCCTCTAGCCGCTGAGGCCCACAGGCGCTCTGGTCGAGGGAACACGCTACTCTTGCCCGAAGACCAGTCCGGGTTAAATACTGCGCGCTGAGCGCGGCCGAGAAGACTTCGATCAGGCACAAAGCTGGACGCCTGGAGCGAAATAAGCGCGTGCGCACTGTACACGGGAAGCCGATTAGGACCACAGGAGAGAGGCGAGCGGTGGCCAGCGACCTCTGCAGGCAGAGGGTAGACAGCCCAGAGGGGAGCCCGAGGATTCCTTTGCGTTAAGCAAAGGGCTCCCCCAGAGGGTGGCTACGCTTCTGAGTGCTAAGCTGTTAATTAAAACAATACTAGTAAACCATCTTTCGTCAGGTAGCTTAAGGAAAAAATTGAAATTGGCTGCTATTCAGTATTAGCCATCATATGGGGATTCAGGCATTCTCATGCCCTTATGCAAATTTACATAATGGACTTTGGCATTTTTTAATTAAAAAAAAAGAAAACATGGGTGGCAGGAGTGGCAGCGGCTGAAGTAGGAGATAGATGGGCCCCTGGGCTGGACAGCTGGTGCTTGTCAAATGGAGCAAAACTGAAGTTTATCCTCAGCCAGACAAGAATGCAAGGCCCATTTCCCTTCCTTCATTGATGTGGAGGGAATGAACTAGCAGTGGGGTATTTGTTGCAGTAAAAATAGAAATGAGACTTTTCTTTTTGGATAAACAAGGAAAATAAGTAAACAATGAACAGGTTGGGGAAACAGCATAACCAGGCCTGAAAGTGTTAAGCAATCTTGGTTATTCTTTAGCTGTTACTACTCATAAACACGTGTAGCTAGACTTGTCCTTAGCAAAGCCAATTACTCTCTGACCCCCATATGAATTACCCTTTGCACCTGGCATTTCTTCTCCTACACACCCTTGCAGCACTCTTCATTTCAGAAAGAAGGTCACAGCTGATAACTTCAGGGACACCAGACCCGGTTGCTCAGCTGCCTGATGCCAGCTTTGGCCATAAATTTGCAGAAGAAAAGAAATGCAAGACCTTAATTACTTTGAGCCTTATCACCTACCCCAGACCGCGAGCCCCAAGCTATAAAAACCTTTCCCAGTGGCGGGGCAGGGGGGCACAGTTCTTGAGACTCTAGCCTGCTGTGTTCCCCCTTTTGCCTAGCAAAGAATAAAGCTACTTTTTCTCCTTCAAAACTCCGTCTCCGTATTTCTTTTCGGCATTGGTGCACAGAAAGCCAAGATTTTGGCATCACAGCCAGGCAACCCAGCTTCGTGAAGATTCGCGGCATGCTGTGGCCCGCAGGCACCCAGCACGCGCCTGCCCCGCTGCCATGGTGTCCAAGAGGAAGGTCAGCTCTGCCGAGGGGCGGAGAAGGAGGAGCCCAAGAGGAGACCAGCGATGCTGTTGGCTAAAACAGCTTCTGCAAAAGTGGAAATGAAGCCAAAAAGGTGGAAGGAAAGGATAAATCTTCAGGCAAAAATGTGCAAACAAAGGGGAAAAGGGAGCAAAGGGAAAACAGGCTGAAGTGGCTCACCAAGAGACTAAAGAAGACTTACCTGCAGAAAACGGAGAAAATAAAAATGAGGAGAGGCCAGCCTCTGATGAAGCAGGAAAGAAAGAAGCCAAGTCTGATTAATATCAAACACCCGGTCCTATCAGTGGTCCCTGTCTCCCTTCTTGTACAATCCAGAGGAATATTTTTACCAACTATTGTGTAAATGCAAGTTTTTTAGTAGCTCTAAAAACATTTTTAAAAAGGAGGGAATCCCACTTCATCTCATTTTTTAAGTGTGTGACAGGGAAGAGCTAAATCGGACTCCACATTGGATCTGTTTCTTTGACTTTAACCTTTGATTTTCGTTGCTTTTGTCATTATAATCATGCATAATGACCGGCCTCAGGAAACCCTGCCCACCTGTGAATGGCTGCAAGAAAAAAGAAACTAACACATCACCTCACTGAGGCTGGTCATTCCAGGAGATGTTTTGCAAGACTAATGGCCCTTTTACTTTACTTCCTCACCGCCTCTGCCTCTCTGATTCTATAAAAGAAACTGGCATCCAGACCCAGATAAGATGGTTTATCGGAGACACTAGTCTGCCATCTTCCCGGTCTGCCGGCTTTCCGAATAAAGTCGTATTCCTTACCTCAACACCTCGTCTTCGATTCATTGGCCTGTCGTGCGGAAAGCAGAGTGAGCTTGGACTCGGCAACAAATTTAGCGAGCCAACCAGGAGCCTTGCTCGTGTCTAGCCAGCCCCGGTCAGGGAATATTGAGGCAAGGCCCTAGCAGCTACCAGGACCATTTGTCCTGAGGATCTTCCCTTCAAAATTCCCTGAAGCGGCACTGGTTATCCCAGCACTTGGCAATTGAAGCAAGGCACCGACAAACTTCAATTTGGTGCTATGAGTCAATGGACTCGATTCGATTTGGAGGGTAAGTCGCTCCGGCGTGCACGCCAGGAACATATTCCCCCCTCAATCTGGGCTTTTCCTTTACAGGACAAGCCAATCTGGTTGAGGTACCCTGCTGGAGGGGGGAATTGTTGGACTCTGCCCGATTCTGGGAACTGGTTCCCTGGGAACTAGTTCATTGGTTTTGTAGGGTAAGTCTACCCGATCTGGGAACTAGTTCGTTGGTTTTGTCTTGGTTTTGTGTGCATCGATGCTAGAATTTGTGCCTTTTGTGTTGGAATTTGTTGGCGTCTTCTGTGTCTTGGTGTCATCAAACTTTTAAAAATGGAAAATACTCCATCTATCCTAAAGGAGAGCCCTTTGGGGAATATATTATATAAATGGGCAAAACATAGCCATGAGCCTATGACTAAGAAAGACATGATGTACTATTGTAATAGGGTGTGGACCCAATATATGTTAGGATCAGAAGAACGATGGCCCCTGAATGGCTCACTCAATTATTATACAATCTCGCAGTTAGAAATGTTCTGCAAAAGAGCAGGGAAAAGAGATGAGATTCCATATGTAGGAGCATTTATGCTATTGCATCAGGAGGAAAAGGAGTCAGAGGGCTGCCACCTTATGGTGCAGCAGTCTGAAAGAAAACCCAAGGGAAAACCTGTTCTACAAGGGAAGAGAAAAAAATGAGAGTGGGGACATGTTATTTCAAAACTTAAACCCCCGTCCAGCCTATCCAGCTCCCCCAGTGGCCAAGCAGGATGAACCAGCAGTTGTTCCAACTGCCCCCCCACCATGCCACCAACATATTCACTGCCTCCTGTTTCCCCTACCCAAGGGGATCAAACAGAAGTTTCTATGGTAACACCCGGGACACAGGAACCTGGTTTAGTATCACCATCTAAGACCCGACAGGGCACCCAATTTGGACTGGGAGCCACTTCTGCAGCAGGGCAATTTCCCTTGTCCCAATATCTTATAAGAGGCCAGGACACTCCCTTGGACTTGAGGCTTGCAATTCTGATTTCCCCACAGGAGCCCCAGGTAACATTGATAGTGGGGAACAAGTTGATAGATTTTCTAATAAATATGGGTGATCTTAAGAGGCTTGTAAATATTAAACAAAGGGGAAACAAAGTCATCCTAGGAGAAACTTGCCTGTATCTTGCCTATATACAAATGTCCTATCTGGTTTTCTCAAAAACCCTTATCTCTGCCATCTTTTTAAAATGCAAATTTTGAAAAAGAGGGTACAGTAATTTAGAACTTGACTTGTTTTCCATAAATATTAGTAGAAAGGGTTTAGCCAGCTAGACAAGTGAGCTTGATTTGTTCTGTCTGCCAGAAACCCAACTTTAATGCAACCTCTTTTGTAAACCGACGGGTTTTACATTGCTGTACCTGACTCAGGGCTGAACTTTTGAAATGAGAACTATGATGTCTCTGTGTGTTTGTGTGTTTGTATGTGTTTTTGTCTTTGGATAACATTGCTGAGGTTAATCTGTAAATGAGCCCTATTTAATTGGCTTAAAGAAAAGTAAGCGCTTACAAACCAAACAATTCTAAATACAAGAGAAATTAAGCTAAATGAGTTTCAGGTTCACGTGAACTGGGAAATATTTAGTATGAAATTAATACCTGGTATTAATGTTTAAGTTTGTTGATCTAATTAATACAGACATGTCTTTAGAGCCATCAGCATTATATATAGTACTTTCACTGCACCTAGGTTTAATAAAAGTTAAATGAAATCTTGTTACATCTGTTGCAAATTTGTCAGCAAGAAAAATAACTTGATATGATGAAATTAAAGTAAATATAAATGAAATAAGATCTTTTAGGTAAGCTATAAGAATAATTATGTCTTAAAAATCATCTAAAATAGTTTCTCCAGATTTTGGTAACTATTACTTGCCTCTTGGTTGTCATTGGAAATTAAGGTTTTTAAGAGTTGGGGACTCTAATTTAAATATATAATTAAAGCTACTGAAAATAATAAAATATTTCAAAATGGTAGAATGTGTGTTTTCAGTTAAGAAGGTATGAGGAATGGAATTACATTTTACTGAGAAAGTTTTATACATGGCCAGGATTAACTAAATTTCGATTGAAGTTACCTAAGTAAGTGGATTTTGTTAAGTAAGCTAATACAAGACTGGAATTTGATCTCTCTCTCTCTCTGTTAGAAGTGCTCCTTTTGATAACAGATTATATAAGTTTCTGTGCCCTTAGGTGATCCGTATTTGTTTTCTTTTAATCGTTTTGTGACTTTGGTTAAATGAATAAGTACTGTTTCTCAGTGACCTATGATCCTGTTGTGTTTTAAAACCGTTCTGATATTTTTGTGTATCTTTTTTTTTTTTTTTTTTTGTGGTACGCGGGCCTCTCACTGTTGCGGCCTCTCCTGTTGTGGAGCGCAGGCTCAGCGGCCATGGCTCACGGGCCCAGCCGCTCCGCAGCATGTGGGATCTCCGTGGACCGGGGCACGAACCCGTGTCCCCTGCATCGGCAGGCGGACTCTCAACCACTTCACCACCAGGGAAGCCCCCTTTTTGATATTTTTAACAAACTTCCTAAATATCAAAATCTGAATAAAGCTTTTTAGCCTCCAGCTGACTCTGAGATACTTCAAAGGAACATCTCTGAGACATCTCAGAGAGAGATGTCAAACTAATTTTATTTGGTATGTTAAATTACTTCAAAAACATTGTCAAGTGATTGGAGATGAACCTTAGGTTATGGTGTATGCATAAATGTCATTTTTATAGATATTCCAAAATTTATATGGAATCCCTAATATCTGCCATGTCCTGATATGTTATCAATCATAATACTAGTTATTCTAAAATGTTATATCCAAGTTTCCTGCTAATTACATTGTACTCAAATCTTTAACCATGCTATTTTAAGTTTTGTCCTGATGCTTTTACAAAATGAAGATCTTCAAGAAGACTGATAAAAAGGAACTTTTTAAGAAATATAAGTTTCTGATAGCCTTTAGATAATATCACTGGACCGGGTAACGTATGACAAAACTAATGGGAAACCTGATTATTTCATCCAGATCAATGGGAATTAATTACATGAGACTGAAAACATGGCAGATATGATTTATGACTTTGGGAAATATACTGACTTTAATCTTTGTTTTTCAGAAAAACCTTTTCTCTTATGCGATGCCCTACAACAGGTTGATAAAGTATGCCTTTGTAAACAAAGACGAAATATTTATCTTTTTCTCTCTACCTGATCCTGCCAGAATTTTTTGTCTCCAGCAGGCTGTCCTGTGGACTTGATATTATGTTAATGATTGTTTGAATTTGTTCTTTATTTCCAAATTGTTTGTGCTTTGTGTCTCCCTGCAGCACTATGTCTTTGTCATTGCTACTAGCTGCATTACTTATATCCTATTTTATAAGATTGTTGTCTCTTGCAGTACCCAGTGTGTAACCAGGCCTCAAAACAAAACTTCTGTGGCTAAACATCTTAAGAAAATAAATCACTTTTATAACATAAAATAATTGTAATAATATGATTCTAGGTATGGGAAGAAGCAACAAGGGAAAATGTCTCCTGGATCATAATTAGAGGATCCAGAGAATCTTTTTTTTTTTTTTTTTTTTTTTCAGAGAATCTTTAATTATCAATAGGGCCTAATCCAAAAATTAGCACCTGGAGTGGCATATCAAGAAGCTTTGCCTGACCTGGGATGAGCCTCCCAGCACTGTGGGACAAAATTTGATCGTGAAATGTCTCCCAAATATTGGTCAGATTCCTGACCAAGAGGAGAGGATTAGTCATCGGCGATTGCAGCCCTCCAGCTTGAGCTAGTGAACCCTGAGGAAACTCAGGAAGAAGAATACCTGCCATCTAGCAGCCATCAGACTGCAGCCACCCCCTATGGTGAGCCCTGAGGACACTCAGGATGTGAAAATACAGGATACAGGCTAAGATAGGTGTGGTGCATATCAAAGAAATGATTTCAGTGAGCCCAGACTCTTGCATCTTCCCATACATAGGAAAAACGCTAAATTCCTTAACTGGTTATTTGGGGAAAGGTGAGGGGAAAATGGAATTTGAAATGTACCAACATCGAAGGTATGTCCCAGTTCACTTTATTTATTTATTTATTTATGGCTGGGTTGAGTCTTCGTTGCTGTGCGCGGGCTTTCTCTAGTTGCGGTGAGTGGGGGCTACACTTTGTTGCGGTGCGCGGGCTTCTCATTGCGGTGGCTTCTCTTGTTGCGGGGCACAGGCTCTAGGCGTGTGGGCTTCAGTAGTTGCAGCGCGTGGGCTCAGTAGTTGTGGCCCGCGGGCTCTAGAGCACAGGCTGAGTAGTTGTGGCGCACGGGCTTAGTTGCTCCGCGGCATGTGGGATCCTCCCGGACCAGGGCTCGAACCTCTGTCCCCTGCATTAGCAGGAGGATTCCTAACCACTGCGCCACCAGGGAAGCCCATACACCTGATTTTAAATCAACTGTACTTCTATTGAAGTTTAAAAACAATGAAGGTACAATAAAGGCATTTCAAACAACACTGAAGAAGTTTGCTATCACTAAATCCTGTATTAGTAGTCTACTGCTGCATAACAAATTATTACAAACTCATTGGCTTAAAAGAAAACATGTATTATCTCACAGTTTCTAATGAGTCTGGGTACAGGTTAGCTGGGTCCTCTGCTCAGGATCTCACCAGGCCGAAATCAAGGTGTCATCCAGGGCTGCAATCTCATCTGAGCTCCAGGTCCTCTTCTACGCTCACAGGTTATTGGCAAAATTCAGCTCCTTGCAACCGTAGAACCGAAGACTCAACTACTAGAGTCCATGTGGCCTTCTCCACAATGTGGCAGTTTGCTTCTTCATGATAAACAGGAAAATCTCTCTGACTTCTAACTGAACCCTTTTAAAGGGCTCGCCTGATTAGGCCAGATCCACCCAAAATAACCTCCCCTTTGATTATCTCAAAGCCAATTGGCTACTTGAGTCTTTAACTCACCAACCTATCTAAAATTTCAAACTGGGCCCCTCATCATGGCACTCCTTCTTTCCTTTCTTGCTTCACTTGTGTCCATAGCACTCATATGAGTGCTATGTAATTTTACCATATATTTTTATTATCTCTCTTACTCCACTAGAATATACACTTCTTGAATTCATGGATGTTTATCTGTTTTACTCATTACTGTAGAACAGTGCCTGGATCAGTTGATACTCCATTAATTTATTCATTTAATAAATTAAGTTCATTAAATTTAAGATCATTTAATGAATAAATTAATGACACAGACCGTGGAAAGCTTTGAGGAACTCAAATGTAGAAAGATGTAATTTAAAGATGTGAAGAAAAGTATGGTAGATGAATAAATATTGTTCAGTCACACACACACAAAGCCAAATGGTTATAGACTTTAATTACATCAGCAAATCCCATTAACCCAATATATAACATAATCACAGAAGTAAAATTCTATCATGTTCATGAGATCTCCTCACACCCAGGGGGAAGAGATTATAGAGAATGTGTACACAAGTGGGTAGGGATCTTGGGAGCCATCTTAGAATTCTGTCTACCACAAATCCTCATGAAAGGAACTTCTAAAGGATGTACTTCAGGGTAGAAGGAAAATAATCCCAGATGGAAGATCTGAGACACAAGAAAGAAGAGTGAGCAAAGAAAATACTAAACGTATGGGTAAATCCATACAAATATCAACTATTTAAAATAACAAAATATCTGATTTGTGAAATTAATGAAATAACAATAAATTAGAATATTGGGTTACAAAATCATATGAATTCAAAGAGAATGATTAATGTTAAAGAACTCTAAGCTCTATATATTGTTTGAAAGAAGAATAAAGATATTGATTAAAGCTTTTAAATAAATATGCAGGGACTACCCTGGTGGTCCAGTTGTTAAGACCCCAGGCTCCCACATGTGGCACGGCCAATAAAATAAAATAAAATAAATAAAAATGCAGGTTAAGGGACTTCCCTGGTAGTCCATTGGTTAAGAATCCGCTTTCCAATGCAGGAGACACGGGTTCAATCCCTGGTTGGGGAACTAAGATCCCACACGCCACAGGGCAACTAAGCCCGCACGCTGCAACCACAGAGTCTGTGCTCTACAACTAGAGAAGCCCATGTGCTGCAACAAAAACCCTGCACAGCCAAAAAAAAAAAAAAAAAATGCAGGTTAAAATTTTTGGAACAGAAGTAGATTGTATATTAGAGAGGGAGTTTAAAAATGGAAAAATCGGGACTTCCCTATGTCCAGTGGTTAAGACTCCATGCTTCCACTGTAGGGGCTGCAGGTTTGATTCCTGGTTGGAGAAGTAAGATCCTGTGCACAGCGCAGCCAAAAAAAAAGGAAAAATCATCCCACTGCACTCTAAGATGCTCCCAACCAACCTTCTCTCCTTTATTCAGGGTCAGACTTGTATCACAGTCTGGTGGATCTCCCTGCTTCTTCCCCACTTTCTCTCACAGCCATTTGTACAAGTTTCTTGTACCTTTAATCCTCAATTAATTGGCATCTGTTTCTCATATAATGTCCCTAGACTAACACAAATTCCCAATTTGTTTTATAAAATGAATCTATCCATGACAGCAAAACCAGACAATAGCAATATAAGTAAGGAAAAGTACAGTACAGGCCAATCTCATTTATGAATAAACAGTTCCAAGCAAAAACATGAGTATACTAAATTTAGCCATGTATACAAAATTAACACTCTGACAAAGTTGGTTTAAGTGCAAGTTTGGTTTAATACTAGAAAATCAATTAAGGTCTAGGAAAAGAAATAAAATTTATAATAGTTGAAAGAGAAGAAATAAATGTTATTATTCCCAGATGGTGTGATTTTCTATGTGGAAAAACGAGAAGTCTACAGATAACTTGTCAGAATTAGATAACTTAATAAAGTTGCTTGATGTATGATTAATATACAAATTTTAAAATACCATTTGCAATAGCATAAAAAGTAAGGTATCTGGAATTAAATATAATAAAACTTGTGCAAGATCTTTATGGGTAAAATTATTCAAAATTTTATAAAGATATTCAGAAGATTTAAATAGACAAAAGCACACTTTGCTCACGTTTAGAACTCATTACCATGAAAACTTCAATCCTCCCAAGTAGATGTAGTGCAATCCCAACAAGGTCTGTGTATGTGAAAGTTGAAAAGCTGATTCCAAGCTTTATGTAGATTTAAAAGAAGCAATGCATTCTCACGCTCAGAATTCACTGACCTTATTGCATGACTCAGCACCCAGGAGCAGCTGGTTGATAGAAAGGTGGAATGGTTACCTGTAGGCTCAGTTACAGTACCAGCTGGGAGACAACACCCTATGAAGTTGGGATGCTGTCCTACAGGATGTGGCGTATGCCTTAATCCAGAGGACACTATGTGGTACCGTCTCCCCCAAGGCCAGGAACCAAGAGGCACAGGTAGAAGTTTCCCCTCTTACTGGTACATCTAATACCCGCCAAAAGGGGTCTTACTCCCCATCACCACAACATGGGACTCGGTAGGTTTGGAGATCCTAGTGTCCAAGACATGAACACTTCTATCAAAGTAGTAGCAGTAAAGTAGAAGCTGAAACTGTCCCCTGGCTGATCTGAGCTCTCACACCCCTGAACCAACAGGAAGAGGAAGTGGTCACTATACTGGACAAAGAGATTGATCCTTGGAGCCAGCAAACAGAAGGCATAATCAGAGTAAGGGCTGGGAGTCAAGGAGAGGGTGGCTAGTTAGGGCAGGGGTCACAGAAGATCAGTCCACCTTGTCTAGGTTTGTTAGTCGGACTGAGGTATTCCAGAGGCTTTGGGCCACATGACAATCCCGAGCAGCTTCATGGGGAAGAGTTATCACACAGGAACTGTTAAAATGTTTTCCAGAAATGCCATCCAGCTCCTTTGCCAAGCACAGGTAGAGGACTGGGATTGCACCTTGTTTGCTATCCTGTAGAGACACGGGGGAAGAAGAGGAGTAAAGGGCACTCAGCAGCAGAGCCCTGCCCCACCCTCCACTACCCACCTTAAAGAAGAAGCTGAGGAGCCAGAAGAGGAAGTGATATGGCCAAGAGAAATGCCTCATGATCTTCGTGTATACAACACCTGGGTCCACAGAGTTCACAGTCACACCTGAGAGGGTGAGACACATGTAGTACAAAGTGAAGTGAGAGGAGGATGTTGGGAAGAAAGGGTTAAGTGTGGTTCTGCAATGTGCAATGAGGGGAGGAGGATCCTTTCAGATCTGTCGGGTAGAGGTGACAAGAGACCTGGGGGTGGTGCCAGGGAAGTCAGTGTTTAGTAACTTACATGAATGGTGATATCTGAGCCAGTGAGGAGACATAAGTATTTGAAAGTGTTGGGTGATCTTGAGGGGGAACATGTTGGATGATGTTGGAGGAGAGGGAAGTTGTAGGTGATGAGAGAGTTGGAAAAGGACGAAGGGAGATATGAAGATGGGGTTGAGAGAAACATAGGGTGCACAGATGATAAATGGAGGATATTAACAGCTGCCTTGGGGGATATTGGGAGTATTATATGGCCAGAATATATTGGAATGAGATGGGAAGTGTTGGGAGGTAGTGTTGGGAGTGGAGGAGTAGGGGGTGTCAGAGGCAGTTACCTGTCCCTTGCAGTCTCTGGGCAAGCTTCCCAGTGAATGAGGCCAAAAGAAGTTTGCTGCAGTCATAGTTCTGGTTGAAGGTCAAAGGTCTACCAGCCCCTATCAGATGTTCCTCATCAATGTACCCATGTGCTTGCCGGAAGGAAGACACATTCACTACCCGGGCTGACCCTGCCCGCTGAAGGGCCCCTGGGTAGAGAGAGGACCACACACCTTCAATCCAAGTACTAGAGTAAATTCCCATGCCCACTCCCCAACCTGCTTCTGCATGAGACTCTAGGAGGTCAGGGACCATCCCAGGCTTTCAGGAGAGAGTCAGTGGGTCCCCAGGCAGGCGCCCAGGAGAGGCACAGCATAATGTGAACTGAGACTTCATTTTTATTAGCTGTTTTCCTAATGCTCTTCCTCTTGTTTTATTTTAGTGGATTGTTTTTTTTTTTGCCTAAAGTAAAAGTGGAGTTTTGCCTTTTCTTTCACTTGCCAGCTGGAGCTAATTTAATTAATCCTTGTTTATATTTTTATCTTGCTGATGGCTAAGAAGGGGAAGGAGAGGCCCGAAATGCTGTGAAAACTGTCTTTCACACATTCATACATTCATTCTTTTACTTATTCATTCCACAGTTATTCACTAGGACCCTGTATTATGGCAGACACCACGCTAGGTGCTAAGGACATATGGGTGCTAGGTTTAGGGGGAAAAGAAATGTGTGCAGAAATACTTGGGAAGGTGTGGGTTTTTTTTTTATTTTAACGATCTTCCAAAAGAGTGAAAGTAAAATTACTATCAATAGAACAGGTACAAGTAAATTAAAAAAAAAAAAGAGTTCCTAACCATACAAAAAAAAATCTGGATTATATAAAGTATCAAAAGTTGTAGGACTTCCCTGGTGGTGAAGTGGTTAAGAATCCGCCTGCCAATGCAGAGGACATGGGTTTGAGCCCTGGTCCAGGAAGAGCCCACATGCTGCGGAGCAACTAAGCCCATGCGCCACAACTACTGAGCCTACGCCCTAGAGCCCGTGAGCCACAACTACTGAGCCTGTGTGCCACAACTACTGAAGCCCGCGCACCTAGAGCCAGTGCTCCGCAACAAAGAGAAGCCACCGCACTGAGAAGACCACGCATTGCAACGAAGAGTAGCCCCCTCTCACCACAACTAGAGAAGGCCTGTGCATAGCAACGAAGACCCAACGCAGCCAAAATAAATAAATAAATAAAATTATTGGAAAAAAAAATGTAGTTGTCACATATGAGTTTACTTATTGTTTCAAAATGCTAAAACTATTTTGAGCCCCCCATTTAAATGAAGAATCACAAATGAAAACTAGAGCAGGAGGTATTTAGCCAAAATTTGTTGGAGAGAAGATTATTCTTAAAGAGGACAGTGAACTCCAAACTTGCAGACATAGTGACATGAAGACCAAAGGGGCTCACAACCTAGTTGGAGACTGATCTTCATGCAGTGCAGGAACAGAGATGTGTACAGGGACTAAGGGAGTCCTGTAAATGGGGACGGCTGGGGGAGGCAGAGGTGTCAGGGCAGGATCCGCAGCACGAGTGATATCTGTGCTGAGTGTTGGCAGCTGAATTAAGTTAGACAGGCTAAAGAGATGGGAAAGCCTATTCCAGATAGAGGGAAATACATGTGCAAAAGCACAGCCAGAATTAAAAAACAGAGTGTGGCCCAAGAGATACAGATTGTCTGGCTGGAGACAAGGGTGTGGGTTTGGGAAAGGCAAAGGTGAGACTCTCAGCCTGCAGAGGGCCTTTTAAGGAGAGAGAAGCAGTTTAGTTTATTATATAAAGTACAGAGTTCCTTCAAAGGATTTGAAGCAAGAAAGTGATATGATGAAAGGTGATTTCTTAGAAGTGGCAGAAGGGAGAATAGATTAGAGAAGGGAAGATGGGAGAGAAGGCAGTTTAAGAAACTATTACTAAGCAAGGTACAGACAGGGTATTGTAGCATGTTATAATTTTTGGAAAGAGGGGTGAAATATTTATACTTACAAATGCATAGGGTTTGGCCTTGCTCTTTGCTCACTTTCCAGTTGGGGCTAATTTAATCACCCACTAAAGGGTACATGAGACCTGGCAATAGTAGTTGCCTCCCAGGAGGGGAATGGGTAGCTGATTTTCCAAGAGAGGAGGAGACTTTTTCTTTCTTTCTGTCTTTTTTTTTTTCTACTGCATACCCTTTTGTACTTTGGACATGTAATACCTGACCAAAAAATTAATTTTCTTTTAAAGAGGCTATTAGACAAGCCAAAGAAAATGTTAGGGAGAATGTGCCTGTCACCCAATCCCTCCCCTCCCTAGGAAGAATACAAACCTCCTTAATTCTAGTAGCCTAATACCACCCTCAAGAAGCTTTTGTTGAGATGACTGACTCTACTAGTCTGGCTAGAACTCAGAGCTGGGGGAAAGAGAGGTGGGATGTAGATCTTACATCCTCCTGCTGGTTGCATTTGGGGCTGACTGATTCCATTACCGGCCTCCTAATCCTGACTGTTGCCAGGTGGGTTCCCTGCTGTGTACAGCAAAAATATGCTGGGTCATTGCTCAGCAAGCATCTGGGTGCCAAGGGAAAGGAGATGACCACGGGAGACAGTAAGCACAAAAATGCCAGGGGAATGGAAAAGTGGGGGTGGCACCGAAGGTAAGCACCCATCCTTCCTTACCTTGGAGCAGATTTGTGAGCAGAAAGGGCCCAGTGTAGTTGGTGGCAAAGGTGAGATCAAGGCCCTCTGGGGTAAGTGTAGTGGGGAATCCTGGGAGGAGATGAAAACATAGGTGGTGGGTGATGGAGTGAGGACCCTGAGGGAGACAAAGTCTGGGGAGGACATATTGGGTTCAGTAGAAATGCCACAGGAGCATGGATGTTTTGAGATGGGGGCAATGAAGTTTGAGGCTATAACTTAAGGTAGGCTTTTTAGGGTAGTGTCTGAATTACAGTGTTTCCATGATCTGTACAGGTTAGGCTTGGAGGATGCCTGTTTTGGGGTCCCTGAGCTAGAAAGGAGGTTCCTGAAATGTGCTTAGGGGAAGCAATCAAGGCACATACCACAGACTGCAGCATTGTTAACCAGTAGATGTATCTCATGATACTCCTGCAGAAGCCACTGAGCGAAGCTTCGGATGGAGTTCATAGAGCTCAGGTCCACCTCACCAAGCAGGAGGCGGTTGCTCTTTGACGCTGCTTGTATCTCGGCCAGGGCTCGCTGTCCACGCACCCGGCTACGGCAGGCCAGGATCACACGTGCCCCGCGGCGGGCCAGCTCCTGGGACACAGCCTTCCCGATGCCTGTGGGAGGGCAGCTTCAGAGTATGCTAGTCTGGGGAGTGACTAAAGGGCAATGTGGTGGGGGGGGGGGCGGGGGGAGACAAATGTTCTGACAGTGGGTGCTGGTCCTCCTCCCTGCCCTCCCTGTTGGGGCTGTTGGAGGCTGAGGCCCTTAGTGAAGTGACAGGGCAGGAGGAGCACTCACCACTGTTGGCCCCAGTCACCACTGCTATCTTCCCAGTCAAATCCGTGGAGCAGCATTGGAGGTCCCAAAGATACAACTTATGCCAGACCTGCACACTTAGTCTAAGTAGGAGGACCAGAATGAGGAGGACAGAGCCAGGACCCCAGACTGGGGTGTTGAGTAGAGACCACAGGGACATAGCAGAGAAGTCTGGTCTGCCACTGGAAGTGCTGCCCATGGGAGGGTGGGGAGGGACTAGTCAAAGCTGAGTAGGACTAGGCAAGAGGTTGGTGTGGAGCATAAGGCACAAAATTTAAGGAGGCACTCACTCGTGGGTGTGCTTGAGCATCCCGTTTGAAACTGAGAGTGACTTCCTCCTTAACTTGTTTTCCCCAGCTATCTGATTGCCTCACTCCATTGCTGGTCCAAGTCAAAGATCAAGAGAGTCCAGGTTTCCCTAAACCCTGCATAGGCTCAAATGTGTCTCCAAGTGAAACTTGGGTTTGCACTCTAAGATGAACTGACAGAGCTCCAGGGACTGGAAACTAAATTCCTCATGTCTCGAATCACTCCGTGCTTAAGTGGGGCCATCCCCTTCTTCCCCTACTGGAAGGAGACTCTTATAAATTCTCCAAACTGAGGCAGACCCCGCTTGGAACCCTTATGTCTGCTCCTTTGTGGGGATGGGGATGGTTCTCCAGAATGCCTCTGCTGGGGAGCCACCTTGGCCCTAAAGCAGGGTCTCCTAAGGGTGTAATGGAATTATTCCCTGGAGTCAGTGTTCTATATTCTTCTAGACCACTCCAGTTCACGAGAGCAAACACTTGGAAGAAACTGACACACATCAGGCCAATACTTAAGGCAACTCAGGTGTTTATTTCTGGCAAGCAGACAGAAAGAAGGTAGGTTTCACACTGCCTGAGGTTCAGGGCTCAAAATGGGGCAGGCGCTTGGAGGGGAGTGACCACATTTTGGGGGTTGAGCTCTTCATTAGCTGTGCCACGGTCACCTGGGGCTTTGGGGCGCCTGTGTGGGTGGAGGAGAGGTGCCACCTTCTTTGTCCTCCTTTTGAGGTTCAGCAGAGCTGAGCAGCACCTGGGTGGCTGGGTTCCACATGCTCACACCAGGAGCCAGCTTCAGTGCTTCCGGCAGCAACATGGGCTTCCACGTCACCTGGCACTTGGCCTCGAGAACTCGGGGCACGGGATGAAGCCACTTGTGAGGATCCTGGCTCTCCCCGTCCCCAGGGTCCAGGCCCTGCAGAGGTACGCGGGTGCGGCCAGCCCACAGCTCTCCCAGCAACTCGCCCTCCCCCTCCCAGCCGCTGGGCCACTTGGCACCCGGCCATAGTCTGGGGCTGGGGCTGCGGGCCACGTCGGGGCGCGCCGGGTGTGTGGCGAGAAAACGGAGCCCGGGACTAGCGAAGGGCAGCTTTGAACCAAAACCTGGCGACGGTAGGCCTAAACTTAAAGTAGGGAATTGGAGGCTGGGGCCGGGGCCCAAGGCTCGGAAAGGAACGCCAGGTGCGATAGGGAAGAACACTGACGGGGAGACGCGGCCGCTGGGGGCGGAGGCTTGCGGTCCGGCTGGGGCCTCGGTCTTGTCGCCCCGCTGGCGCCCGCGGTAGGCTTCCAGGGGGCACGTCTCGGAGTCTGGGACCAGAACCTCCGCCGGCGGACGCACCCAGTGGCGCGACAGCCGCGCTGGGTCCAGGCGCGCCATCGCCGCCTTGCGGCCCATTCTGTAGTGCAGCGCGCTGGGCCGCGCATCGGCGCGCCCGGGCTGCTGCGGCTGGAACCCCCCGGAGGGGCTGAGCGTGGTGGGGCCGCCCGCAGAGGGGCCGGACACCGACACGACCGAGGGGATGCGGGGCACCTTCTCCTCCTTGAGCTCCGGCCGGTCTCCAGCCGCGTACGGCTGCGGCTGGGAATAGTAGAGGTCCTCGAGCGAGAACTGAGAGCTGAGGGGCTGTGCCCTCTCGACAGAGGCCTGAGGGCTGGCTACCAAGGACAGCTCCAGAGAACGGTGGGGACTGCCGGCGGGCGCCATCTCTTCCGACGGCTGGCTGCTCGCGTTCAAGGATCCGACTGCAAACAGGTGGCCCCTCGCCTGGTCGTCCAGTTTCTCTAAAGGACCCCTGGGCCCTGTCTCCTGAAACAGGACCGGGGTGGGTAGGGGGCCCGGGGTGACTCTCAGTTCAGGAGGACGCTCCCAAGATTCCATCCGCTCCTGAGAGCCTGTATCCATCCACGATCTTCCTAAAGGGATCTGGTCCACGTTCTCTTGGTTCTGGGGAAATGCACCAGGGTGGACGTGAGGGGTGAGTGGTGAGACGTCAGAAAGGGTAGAGAGGAGGTTGGAGCAGTCCAGTGAGGCCCTGAGGAGATCGAAGACGCGGCGGGGGCGGCGGTGACTGCTGGGAGGTAGCTGGGGGCTGAGCTTACTTCGCCTTGGAAGGTCTCCTCCAGCCCCACCGAGGTCAGCGCGTGTAGCACGGGCACGGATCCCTGAGCCCAGGCGTCCGTCGTGCAAGACAAGGGTTCCTCGTCCTCGCCCCATGTGGGGTCCTCTGCCACTGCAGATTCTCCCTCGTCCCTGGCCAGGAAGCGCCACTCGGTGATCTGCAGCATGGCTTCCCGGGCCTGGCTGATGGTGAATGGAATGCACTGCAGAGGCGAGAAAGGGTCTCAGCCCAGCAGGGAGGGGTCAGGGAGAGGGGAGATGGGTCTGGAGAACAAGGATCCAGGCCCACCTGTTGAGTCAGGTAGACTTGAAAGGCAGAGTCCATGACTCGGGCCAGCAGATCAGCCAAGATGTCCCCCACCACTTCCTCGCCCTCTTCGAGAGCCGTGAGCGCCATCCACTCAGCCTCAGTGAGCCGCCCAGGCACTATGTCCACCTGCGGCACCGGAGCCGTAGGCGGCCGCGCCTTTTCCGCCTTGGATCGGGTCACCCCGCGGTCTCGGACCTGCCTCTGTGGGAAAGGAACAAGGCGATCAGGGCGGGAAACTAAGGAGTGGAGAAGCAGTTATGGGCTAGGAGGAAGCTTCCTCAAGTGGTCTAGTAGGAAAGAAAGCGTTTAGAGAGGGATAATTTACTAAGAGACTACCATGTGACAGATGCTTTTCAGGTGTGTGACCTAGCTAATTTAATTTTCATAACAGCTCACTAAGCCCATTTTACAGACAAAGAAACTGAAACCTGACAGCAGTTTACCTCCACTTGCTTGGGATTACACAGTGAACCCAGGCTAGATATAGCTCTAACTGCACAGTCCTGGCTATTTGCACTAGTTCAAAGTGTTCAAAACTCTTGCAAGTTCAAGAACTTGAGAAAGAAAAGTCAATAGGACTTCCCTGGTGGTGCAGTGGTTAAGAATCCACCTGCCAATACAGGGGACATGGGTTCCATCCCTGGTCTGGGAATATCCCACATGCTGAGGAGCAACTAATCCCACGAGCCACAACTAGAGCCCATGCGCTGCAACTACTGAGCCCATGTGCTGCAACTACTGAGGCCCATACGCCTAGAGCCCATGCTCTGCAACAAGAGAAGCCACCGCAATGAGAAGCCCACGCACCACAACAAAGAGTAGCCCCTGCTCGCTGCAACTGGAGAAAAGCCCACATGCAGCAGTGAAGACCCAACACAGCCAAAAGTAAATAAAGTTAATTTTAAAATGTAGGGGAAAATAGTTTAAATTGTCATATAATCTCTGGGTGAGAAACAGCTGCCTAAGCATAAAAGTAATGTAAGAAATACTAAAGAAATGGATAGATAAGTATATATATATATATATATATATGTCAAATTTTCCTCTGCTTATTTTAAAAAAACATTCCTAATTAGAAGGTGATAATAGTAGTTTTCATTTACTGGCACTTAAAGTATATCAGTCACATACATGGATTCAATTCCTACATTTTTTAGACTACTACTATTTTTATCCCCATTTTACAGAATTTGCCCAGGACAACAGAGCAAGGAAGTAGTGGGGTCATATTTCATATGCCAGTCTGTCTGACTCCAGAGTTTGACTTTATCCTGCTTCCTAAACAAAAAATATGAGCAACAAATTTTAAAAAAGGATAAATATCCCCCAATACATTAAAAATGCATAAAATTTTTTAAAATCATAAGACCTCCAAGGATAATAAGCAAAGGACATAATATTTCACAAAAGTGGAACTGTTGATGACTAATAAACTTTTGAAAAGCTGTCCAACCTTCAAAAGTACCAATTCCAGTTTTATGAACACACACAAAGGCATATTCTGAAATGAAAATAAAAATATATTCTCTAAAATAGTCCCTGTGATGTCATTTATAATAGCAGAATATTGAAAACATACATCTAAAAAAAAGAGAATAGGTGGCTAATTGTGTGCTACCTATATGATGGACTATTATGCAATGATTAAAGGCAGTCTTTAGGAAGAATTTACAATAGCATAGGTAAATACTTATGATGTAATGTTAACTGAAAGAAGCAGGATACAAAATTACTCATCAAGTATGATCTCAGATATGTAAACCAATGTGTTGAAGAAAAGGAAAGCACAAAAATTGTAATAGTGGATATGTTTCTTTCCTACACTCTTCTCCATTTTATAAGTTCTCTACAGTGACTTTGTATCCTTTTATAATCAAGAAAAATCCACTGAAAAAGAAAAATCTAGTCCCCCCAAAATCCATATTAAGGACATAGGAATTTAGTAGCAGATTCTTGGGAGCTTTCTCATTTCCCCACAACAGTCTCCCTGAACCTGATTCCTTCTAAAATTTACCTCCCAACGTAATCTTCCCAAACCTTTGCCTCCCCATCCCCACCCTTATTGCCTCATACATGGTGTTCCCCAAAATTCATTCTCCCCCAACTCTGGTGTTTCCTAAACCTCACGCTGAACTCAAAATCCCTTAAGCCTCATTTCCTCTCTCTGCTAGAGAGAACAGTCCTCTTGGCAAGCCCAGGGAATGGCCCACGGCCCAGTCCAGGCTTGGCCAGAGCAGAGCAGGTAGGGAGAGTTGGTTCCTTAGACTTCCCCACCCAGCGTCTCATGTGACACCCGTGATAACGGCTTTAAACAATTGACTTTCAAGTGCAGCCTCAGAATTGTTGTTTAATCCATTTCTTCCTCCTGAAATTCTCGAAATGTATCATATCTAGCAACACCTCTCCCCAATGCCTAATTCTGGTTTATCCATTCAAATGGGTACCTCAGTATAAGAAACATTATTATACATGCATTAACTGTTTCCAAAGTCACTTCTTGTTCTTGAGCTCTGCACCACCCATTTAACCCCTTTCCCTCAGGTTCCAAGTGTGACAATGCTTGTGAGTGGGCGTGGTGCAGGTGTAGATTTTCTGCCCTAGTGCACCGACATGGCTTCCTTGGTCATCTTGAACGCCCGCATGGAGGGCGGGCGCCGAGTGGCACAGAGCTGGCCCACGGTTCAGGACACCGATCTTAGCCGTCTATCCCCGCTCTGGGGCACCCTCAGCTGAGCTAAAGCTCACCGGGCCTTCGTGCGCCATCGCCGCAGCTGTAGCTCCAGCCCCGGGGATCCAGCTGCTTTCCTGTCCCGCCGCCGCTGCTGCTGCCGCCTATCGGTCGCCTCGGCAACCACGCCGCGGGCGGGCTCGCCCCGCCTACAGTTGACCTGGCAGCAGCGCTGCGCGCTGCACGTTTGGGTTGCTCGCCCCACCCAACGGCCGTGCGTACGTGCGTCGTCTCTATGGTGGCGGCGGATTCGGAGGGACGGAACGCTTCTCGTGTCCGGCAAGCTGCTGGTGTGAACTCTGACCTGGTCCGGGGGCTTCGGGGAGCCAGGGCGAGGGAGGAAGGGCCTGGGGGCTACCCTGCTTCATCCCGCCTTGGCTCGGGCTCTTGGGGCCACTGAGTCCTGGGCCACCGCAATTCCTCCTCTGGGAACCCCTGTCGCCTCATGACTCAGCCCTAGGGTTCCCCTTGCCTACTCCACAATACCCTTCCCACGCCATGTGATCCCCCATCACCATCCTCGAGGCCCTCATTCACATCACTACCCAATCTCAGGGGTCTCTCCCAGTGCCTCGTGACAGCACCCACTCCCACCTCCCAGCCCCCACAGGAATCTCCGCTGTCGTCTGTCTTCCGCGCGCCTGTGATTCGGACGTCTCTCCCCAAGGATGTTCCGCCGGGAGCGCTCCATCCCCCTTCGAGGCTCAGCCGCCGCCCTGTGCAACAACCTCAGTGTGCTGCAGCTGCCCGTCCGCAACCTCACACATTTTGGAGTAGTCCATGGACCCAGCGCCCAGCTTCTCAGCGCTGCTCCTGAGGGTGTGCCCTTGGCCCAGCGCCAACTCCAGGCTAAGGAGGGCGCTGGAGTAAGCCCCCCACTTATCACCCAGGTGAGGCGTGGAGTTAGGAGTGGTGTTACTGAACCCAACCCTAAACCAGTCCTTCCTCTCCAAACCTCAAGGAATAGGCCTTCCCTAACCATCTGAATTTCCACACTTTTGAGTCCTCATTCCCCTGCTCTGACCACTTCTTCCTACTCTGATTCATCTCCCTCTAGGTCCACTGGTGTGTCCTCCCTTTCCGAGTATTGCTGGTACTCACCTCACATCGAGGAATACAAGTAAGAAGAGGACCTTCCTGCCCTCCCCCACTAGGGTCTTCTCAACTTCTCTCCAAGGCCCCTAGACCTTACCCCATTTATTTCTAAACATTTCCAAGCTGTTCAAATGCTTAGCCCCCTCTTCCTTATTTCTCATCTTCATGCCTTCCTTGTTTTCCAGTTCTCAAGTGCCATCTCCAGTATCTGCCCTTTTATAAGTTGTATGACCTTGGGCAATTCAGTTAACTTCTCAGAGCCCCGGTGTCCTCCTCTGTTAAATGGAGATAGAAGTAGTGCCTACCTCCCGGGGTGGTTTTGAGGATTAGATGGGCTAAGGCTAACATGAGTACGTGGGGTAATCAGCACAGAGCTCAGCGAAGGTCAGCTGCGTCATGACCCCCTCCTTGCCTTGGTCTTCCAGATGTATGAGTCTGATGGCTCCGTCATGGTCTATTGGCATGCACTGGATGCTGGCGATGCCTCTCTAGGTACCTGCAGGACTGAGTGGGTTGGGGGTAGGGAGTGTTTGCTGGGGCTAGGGGAGACGCTACTTCTAATCATTTTCCCCTCTCAGTGCAGGCTGTGTTTGCCCGAGGGATTGCTGCCAGTGGCCACTTCATCTGTGTGGGTGAGGGGGCCAAGGGCAGGGCATTGGGGGGTGCTGAGGTATAGGGGTATAGCCTTTGGCCAGGAGGATGCCAAAGGTCTGAGGAAATTGTGGAGTGTTAGAGGGAAGGGTGGGAGTGAAGGGGGATCTGAGAGACTCCAAAAAGCCATGGCGGAGTTCATAGGGGCAGGGTGGGATAGGAAAAGAGTAGTGAATGTAGGGGTGGGGCTGTTGGAGCAGTGAGAGGTGGGTTTGTTACTAAGGTTTCTGGGATGGAGGGAGTGCTGAGTGTGGTGGCTGGAGACCTGGGAGGATCAGGAAGCCATCAGTGGAGCACTGGTTCTGCAGGAATGTGGTCGGGCCGGGTACTGGTTTTTGACATCCCAGCCAAGGGTCCCAACATTGTACTGAGTGAAGAGCTGGCTGGGCACCAGACACCAATCACAGACATTGCCACCGAGCCTGCCCAGGGACAGGTGAGTGGATTCCCCCTACTGTTCCAGTGAATCTGGGGGCCTCCCCACCTTGGGAGGCATGGGACCTGGCTTCCAGCCGTGGCTCTGCCACTAAGCAGCTGGATGACTTTGGGCAAATTGCCACACTTTCCTAGGCTTTAGCAACCTCAGTTCCAGTGATGAAGCCTGAGATACTTTACATTTACGTGGCATTTAATAGTTCACTCACACTTTACAATACTGGTGTGAATGGAAGAGTTGGGACAGATGGTTTCTGAGATACTTTCCAGCTCTGACATGTGTGGCTTCCTTCTCTGAACTTGGGTAAGTTCAGGCCCACCTCCAGTGCTGTCCTCTCCAGGAAGCCTTCCCCCTATTCCAGCTCCCGCTGATCTCCCTTAGCTGAACCCTGAATTGATACTGCCCTCAGACAACTCTTGTCTCCCCAGTTGGATTGTAAACCTCTTGAAAACAGGGTATGTATCATCTAATTCCTATGTTACACTGCACCTGGCACAGAGCTGGGCCCATGGGCTATGTTGGCTGCCTGGGTTTAGGGGTTGTCAAGAGGCCCAGAGTCTAGTCATGACTGTGGC
This sequence comes from Monodon monoceros, assembly GCF_005190385.1. Classification (NCBI taxonomy): domain Eukaryota; kingdom Metazoa; phylum Chordata; class Mammalia; order Artiodactyla; family Monodontidae; genus Monodon; species Monodon monoceros. The sequence continues at coordinate 25,378,910 of NW_021703775.1, read as the reverse complement.
TGGCTCACTGCAAGACCTCCAGAAGGTCCTAACACTATGGCCTCAGTTTCATCATCCATCCAATGAGGACAATTATATACCCTAACACATGGTGTGTGTGTTGGGGTCAGGGTAGGGAGTAAGACTATAAAGAATACAAGGAAAGCATCTTATGCCTCCAGGGGACCCCTCCAGCCAGTGATGGCTTCACATCTTGCCCTTTCCCTGGAGAGGCAAAGATGCAAATACTGCTTCCCTTCCCCTGCTGCCCTGTATACAGGACCCAGCAGGGGAGAAAGGGAAGGCTGATCCTGCCTTTCCCCTCAGGACTGCGTGGCTGACATGGTGACAGCAGATGACTCAGGCTTGCTGTGTGTCTGGCAGTCAGGACCCGAATTCAAATTATTGACCCGAATTCCAGGATTCGGGTAGGTGAGGCGGAATGGGGCTGAGGCCTTCCTGAGGTAGCTTCCGGGTGGGGAGTAGGCTTGGGTCTGGGAAATCAAAGTAGGGTATCACTCTTGCAGGGTCCCGTGCCCTTCTGTGCAGCTGTGGCAGGGGACCATAGCAGCAGGCTATGGGAACGGGCAAGTGCGTCTGTATGAAGCCAGTACAGGAACTCTACATGTCCAGATCGACGCCCATGCCCGGGCCATCTGTGCCCTGGATCTGGCTCCTGAGGTGGGCAAGGTCAGTCTCCTCCTCTGTCCCTACATACCCTTGTTCCTGGTGCTGGGATGTTGAGAGGAACTCCACAGGCTTATCTCTGCCACTCAGTGTCGGCCCCTCCTCAGGCACCTGGACTGGGCTCTACAGCCTATACCAGTCCCCTGTCAGCACGTCTGACTCCCACTGGTCCTCCCTGCCTTTTGTTTTATAGCTACTCTCTGCGGCTGAGGACACCTTTGTACACATCTGGCAGCTAAGCAGAAGCCCAGAGGGAGGCTACATTGAGGTGTGTCTTGTGGAATGGGAAGGGGAGTGGAATGAGGACCCAAGCGTGAGGCAGCAGGCCCTGAGCAGCTCTCTTCTCTCCCAGGTGGAGCACTGTCATGGAGAGTGTGTACCCGACACCCAGGTGTGTGGTGCCCGATTCTGTGATCCTTCAGGCAGCTCCTTTGCTGTGACTGGCTATGACCTCGCTGAGATCCTGAGATTCAGCAGCATGTGAGAGAAAAGCAGCCCTCCGTTTCCCCTGTGGTATTTATAAAGTACCCGCCTCCACCCAGCCCTTGTCTGATTACTCAGTATCATAGTCACACTTCACAACTAGTGAACTAAGCTCCAGGCATGAGGGGATGTGGCAGGTCCAGACCAAGCCAAGAAGCAACCTGTCCTCAAGAACCAGGTGAAGGCTGATGTTAAATAACTTTAATGGTCAATGTGGGAGTCACAAGGGAGGTGCGTTCCCTCCCAGGGCTCTTCAGTGCCATCCTCAAAGCTGGTTAGTGCAGGGAGGTAAGGCAGGGTTGGTTCCAGTTTTCTCCCAGGAAGGGTTTAGGGGGTCCCAGCCAGCCCTGGGAATGAGTCCCTCAGCACCATGGCAACCACAGCTTAAAAGGGGCTTCTGCTCCCCCTCCCCAGCCTATCCCCAGTCCAGCAGAGGAAAGGGAGGCCAAGCTGGCCAACCTGCTACAAAGAGCGCCGAATCCAGAGCCCAACTGCACACAGCTCATCTCCTCTTCTGACCAGATCCTGTTGCCAGCACACCATCTCACACTGGGGACTGGAGCCAAGTGTCGGGTGGGCCTTTGCTGCAGAGGCCTCTGGACTGTGGGGACCGCTTCGGGGGTAGAGGGGCAACCGAGTGAGAAGCCCCAGGGGAGTGGTCTGGGGGGACAGCATCCAGGGAGAACGTTCGGGGTCTCCCCCAGGGCAGAGAATGGGTCTGGGCTGGGGTTGGGGCCACTGAAGCAGGCGAGCAGGGGCCCGGCAGGGCAGGCTGGTCTGTAAACACTGCTAGCCAGGGTGGGGGCGTCTCCAGCCTCGTGCCCTCCCGCTGGGCCAGGATGTCTGTCACCGCTGCGATGTCATCCAGTGGCTCAATAGCTGTGGCACCGGGAAGGGATTGAGGGGAGGGGGCTAGTCAGAGCTTAGGCCCCAGACCTACTCAGCCCTGAGCATCACCTGTCACTGTAGGAGGAAAGCAAAGCCTGGATCTCAGCTGAGATTGCATTATCCTGCAGGAGCAGCCCCTCACTTGGGCCCCCTGGAGTCACAGGTTCTGATAAGACTGGGATATGGGGTGACGGGGTGGACAGGGAGAGGAGGGTGGGCAGAAGTAGGTGAAGAAGCCAAGAAAGAGGAGGAAAATGAAAGCAGTGCCAGGCAAGTGAAGGGTCAGAGGAAGAGACAGGAATCCGCATGCAGAAAGGGAGACAGAAAAGAAGAAATTACGGGGAAAAAATCCATGAAATGCATCTGGTTCTATGGGTTTTTGTTGTGAACTTCGGTGGAGGTGGTTTTAAGAAGAGTTGGAGAAGGGAGAGGAATGCTGGGTGGGACTTGGGTCCCCAGAGCTCTGCCTTAGCCCAAAGTGTGCTTTCTCTCTGTCTACACTATCTGGGTTCCCTTGAAGCCCCCAACCCAAATTCCCATCAGGATCCCAGAGTGCACTTTCACTCACCCATCTCATGGTACAAGGACCCCTGCTTGGCCAGTACTTGGGGTGGTTTCCGAGGAGCAGGGGTTTCAATTTTCATTATTTCATCGCAGCACTGCTTCCACTGGCCTGCAGGGAGGGCATTGATTGGGGTGGGTAGGGGGAGGACTGTGAGAGGGCCAGGCTACCCTCTCCCCTGCTACATTCCTTTCCACACATTCTTGGAATAGAGGCCTTTGGTAAAAGTAACGATCCACAGTCCCTCCCGAAGGTTCAATCCAGCCCCCTCCTCTTACTCATGTCAAAGAAAAGCTGCCACAGAGCTTCCATCCAGCTCTGCAGGGCTCCCCGACTCTCTGCCTGAAGGGTGTGTGTCACCTCATCCTCCGCATACTGGTTACTGATGCTCAGGGTGAAGGGCCGGCCCACTGCCTGGTCCAGCTCCCCTGCCCGGACTCGAGTCTCCTGTAGGAGAAAGACAGGATCTGCTTCCACCGCCTTCACCTTGGTCACAGAAGTCAGCAGTGACATCAGGCAGGCTTGGTCATCCCTGCCTTAGAAGGAGGAGCTTGTGGGGCTTTCAAGAAGCCCTCTCATTTGCCTCCTACTGACCAGAGTGGAAAGAAATACCAGGAAAGGAAGGGGACGAGACAGGTCGTCCTTAGGAAAAGAGGAGCAGACGGAGACAGGGAAGGAGGGGTTGAGCGAGGCAGGGAAGGCAAGGAGGCAGGCAGGAACAGGAATGCCGAGGCCTGAGGTCCCTCAGTACTTTTATAAAAGTCGGCAGGAATGCTAGCAAAAGGGCTAGGAAACAAAGAGGGTCCTTGGACTTGGGTTGGGAGAGAAAACCAGGAAACGGTGAGGGAGATGCACGTTGAATCTGAGGGGAAAGATGGAAGGAGGATGAAAAGTCCTAAACTGGCTATAGAACGCTCTCTGAGACTTGGCAGGGCCTAAGGTTGGTGAGTAGAAGGGACGATCATTTTCCAGTGATGCTGGTTGGGGAGAATATGGTCCCAACAACCCTGGCCCTGAAGCTGGGTGTGGTGCTGTTTGGAACAGGAGGCTAGCTTTGATCCTTCTGAGGTCTGTGCCCACCCTCCTGGGGCCTGATGGAGAGGCTCCCGAACCCTGCCTCCTGGGTGGCTTCACCACCAGGGATTCATCACCTTGTTGATCGCAATAGTAAACAGCGGCTCCTCCCCAGTGTCCGTGTCTTCAGGTTGCCGGTAACAGAAGAGGTTTGTGCCTTTCAAGACTCCATGCACTCGCACCCAGTCCTGCAGCTCCCCAGTTTGCTGCATAAATGACTCAAGGTTTCCTAGAGGAATCACACCCCCAACACCCTTCTTCCCAGCCCCCCACAGAGAAACTGCTCCTTTCTGCCCACCCTCCTGTCTGATCCTCCTCTCATCTTGCCATGCCCCTCCTTCCTCTACCCAGATCTTGCTTTTTCAGTAGTTCTTTGATTCCTGGGTCATCTGGCTTTCCTCTGCCTTCTCCCTGTTCCCTTCCACTCCTCAGGGCCCCTCACCTGCACCCTGAGGATACCACTTGCAGTAGGCTGAGTCATGCAGAAAGGCTGAGCCACCAGACGGCAACACACGCTACCATAAAGGGGCAGCCAGGCGGGGTTCTCCTCTGGGGGAGGAGGAAGTGCAGGGTGAGGGTGGGGAATGTGAAGGGGACCATCCAACGGCCCCTCTTCTCACCATCCAGCATCCCCCACATACACACATACTCACCATGACTGGCGAGGGTCAGGTCATGTGTGCGGAACCCATCTTGCACTGCTGCCAGGGTGAGTGTGGTATGAGCCAAGAGGTGGTAACGAGGACCACTGCAGGACAGAGAAGTGGGCAGCAGCCTAATGAGGGGCATGTTGGATGGCAGGAGCTATAAGCTGAGCAGGTCTGCCCCATTGTTCAGGCTGCCCCACAGAAAACTCGCTTGCCTCCTCCACAGGGGTTGGAACATTTACTGCACTCAAGTGCCGGGGCCTGTGCTTTAAATATGTTATCCCACTGTGTTCCCACAACAGCCCTGAGGCAGCTTGAGGCTTAAAGAGGTTAAGCTATCTGCCCATAAATATAGCTTAGAGTTGGAATTTGAATCTATATCTGTCTCCAAAATAAGCATTCTCTTCATTACCTGGAAGGTTTTCAAACTGCTGCTCAGAGACCCAGTGGTTCCACTAGGTGCCTCCTGTAGGCAACACCACACGACCCAGGCTACCCTGCTTCAACCAGGGACACTGTTCTATCCACATAAGATGTGTTTGCTGCTGCCAAAAAGTGATGACCCCAGAGCCTAGCTCTTCCTGCATTCCTATTGGTCTTCTCAGTTGGCTTGGGGTACAAGCCCTGAGGTACAAGCCAGAGTGCCTCCCAGCTATGTGACCACTGCTTATTCATATTTGTCTGCATGTCCTGGCAGCAGTGCAAAATGAGTTCTGCATGCTCAACACAGCTCAGAGGTCACCTGTGGCCAGCTGAGGGCAGTGGGGGAATACAGGGCCTTACCCAACAGCCGGGGTGGGGAGCAAGATGGGACTGCTCCCTGAGCCCCCAGCTGTCTCCAGCGATGCCCGCACACGCCTCCCCGAGGAGCGGCCCAGCGAGCTGCTGAGTTTGGTGGCAAGCCTCTTGGGGGCTCCAGCCAGGGCCCCCTCCTCTTCCACGCAGGCCCCATACAGCTCCAGCCGCAGTTCAAAGTCTGGCCCTGCCTCGGCACTATAGGAATATGGGAGGAAGAGAGGACAGGAGGATGGTCTGGGGAAGTCCAGGGAGCGGCGCTGTGGTGGAGGATGGATGTCGTGCAAGTACAGGACAGCTCCACAGGGAAGGCCCATCTCCCTTCCTCCCTCTCCTCTCCCTCCCCTCCCCTGTGGCTACCTCATCCAAGGATTCGAGCAGAGTAGAGAAAGGTGGGCGCCATAGGGATGAGGTACTCGTACTCACAAGAGCACGTTGTTCTGAAAGGAGATGTCTGTGAGGGTCCTGTCCACCAGGATCATCTCCGTGTCCTGAATGTGTTCCCCTATCTGCAGCAGCAAGAACACAGCCCAACGGTGCAGGTCTGGGGACAGAGAGCAAAACTGGTAAAGATGTGCCCCACAGGGACCTCCAATCTCAGGGTCACTCCCTTAAATTTGTCCCACGTGTGTGGAACTCACCGCCTTTGTTCTTGAAATATTCTGTGTCCTTCCACATGAGTGGAATCCGGAGATCTAAGGGGCAGACGGGTAGGAATAGATGTTGAGATGGGGCAGGAGATCTTATCATTGGGCAAAGAATGCCAACAGCTGGGGTAGTTGTGCTTCTTACCAGAAATGCAGACCTGGCCACGGCAGGGGGAGCGCTCAGCGGGCGGCCCGCTGTCAGAAGGCCTGTGGGCAAATCACAACGTCCTAGCCTGGCCTCTTGACACTATTCCCCCTGGCTCTGGTTCCCAAGGGCTCTAGGACACCCCTGGCCCAGGACCCAGCTGCCAGGTCCCAGCCAGGCTGACATGGCAGGGCTGAAGGACTGTTAGGGAGAGTTGTCAGTTGAACCCAGGAGGTTGCTGGGCTTGGGAATGTTAGAGGCTCTTAGCTCACACACACAGTACAAGCTCAGGCCACCCCCCCGCACAAGCACCCTTCCTGACCACCTCCCCAGACTCCTGCCAGGGAGAAGTGGGGCTTGAGGACACAGGTGCCCACAGAGAGAGACTCCCTTTTAAGGACTCTTCTCCATTAACCCCCAGGCTTGGAGGAGTTTGCAGGCTGTTTTTAACAACAAAGGAGGCTGCTTGTCTCTACCATCTCATCACTTCAATAAAGGAGGGTACTGGATCAGTCAGAAAATCAGGAACCCAAGTAGGGAACATTTGTGTTCCATTTACTGCAAATCTCTCTCCATCCTCCCCCTCAGCTTTGATTTCTCCTCTACCCTTCTGGCTAGATGGGCCGAACCTTCCCAGTGCCCCAAGTTCCCCAGTGCCCCCCCTGCAGGGGGGACATCCGGCCTTCCTCCCCTCCCCGCCCATCACTAGGACTCACCGAGTATGTGTCCCTCTCCTAAGGTGATGGCCAGCTTATCCATACTAATTTATAATTCATTATAATGAAATGAGTGACTTAGCCTTAAACTAAATGATGTGGCATTGATGGCAATGTGTTTAGCTGCCAGGGACTTGGGGTGCACCTCAGATCACACTGTATGGGCTGTGTGGGGACTTGGGCAGGGCAGAGCCTGTCAATGGCCGCCTCTTAAGAGACAGCAAACTCACAGTAGAAGGCGTCCCCATGCCTGCTTGCTCTTCGTTTAACTTTATGGAGCAGCCTTCCCCTGGTGTCTTCATGGGTGAACTCTGGAGGCCTCCTGGCAACCTCTCCTTGTGTCAGCCTTCATGGATGAGCTGGGATGACACTATGTCGGTGAGGGGCCTGGACCTTCTCCCCACTCAGCCTTGTGGGATCAAGCAGGTTACTTTGCCAGAAGCCGGTTTTCCAAATGACCAGTTCACCAAAAAAGGTCAGTTCTCAGAACAATCAATTTGCCAAATATTTTTTCCCACATTTTAGTTTCACCAGAGCATCGCCTCAACCATTTCACTACAGATTTGTCAGATCAGCAGAGTCTAATGCCAGTGTAGGTTGTGTTTCACATCCAAGAGTTGAGTCCTTTTAGTGCACAATCTAATTTATGTGAATGGGTCGGCTTTCCCTCAAATTTTTTTTTTATTATTATTTCTTTTCCCAATCCCTGACTCTAATGAGGCAAACCCCAGGTACAATGAACTATTGTCAGTTACAGTAAATCGGTCATTTAGCAAATTGGCCATTTGGTGAACCAGCTATGAGAAAGTTAGCTTTCCAGAAGCCAGCCAGCCAGACTCATCAGATCACAGGCAGGGCTTAGCAAATTAGCACTTTTGCATTACTACTCCTCAGACCGCCAGCCTTTCACCGGATACACTGGCTTTCCTGAGCCAGTGTCCTGCAACTCACTAGTGCACCTCTGGGCGGCACACTGTGGTGGTAAAACACCACGGTGTCTTCTAGGACCCTGGTGAGTCTTCACCAGGAAGTCATCTTCAGGGTGCTCCGTACTCCATACTCCATAAACACACACACTGCGCCGCTACTCCCATACAGCCTCGCTTCCCCCTTGCTCACCGCCGGCCTGTCTTCCTCAGCACCTGCGCCTCCTTGCGCCGCTGCAGCTCGCCCATGTAGCTAAGGATGCGGCTGTTGCACACTAGCAGGCTCTTGGTGGCTTCCAGAGCCTGCTCTCGCTGGGAGCAGGCCGCCAGCAGCTTGCAGGCCCCTTCCCTCATCCGGATCTCATGGTCTAGCTTTCTTTGCAACTCTGTGTCCTAGCCGGAGTGGGGGTAAGGATGAGAAGGAAATGTCAATTGGGGGACAGGTTGAAGCACCCTTCATTCCCAAGTGGACTGTGGTCCACAAGAAACCGACGAGAAACTTATGTTTCAGGCAACTAAAGGTCAAGGGTTGAGTCTCAACCTCAGCAGCCCACAAATAACCAGAGAGACTTTGTTAAAATTTATACTCCCTCTGGGAGTATAAATTTTTTTTAGCCTCTTTTGAGCGCAATTTGGAAAAATCTGTAAAAACTACAAATTCACATATCCTTTGATCCAGCTATCCAACATCTAGGAGTTTATCCTACAGATATAGTTACACTTGTGGGCAGAGCCATATTCATTGCAGCATCATTTTAAAACACCAAGATTAAAAGCCCTTCAATAGGGCATTGGTTAAATAAGTTATAGCACATCTATACCATGAAATATGGACTATTGCAGACATTAAAGAGTAAGATAGACATGTGTGCAAAAATGAAGCAATCTTCAAAATATATGAAGTGAGAAAAGAAAGAACAGTATTACAGCATGCTACCATTTGTACACGATATATATATATATATATATATATATATATATATATATATATGCATATACATATCGATAGACATGCATAAAATAGTAGTGGCTGTGGGGCTGGGAGCCAGGAATGGAAAATCAATTTATGATACTTTATATATATGCTCCTTTACTACTGTACTATTGGCAATTGTGTTACCTTTTAAAAAATTAAATCTTCTGAGTTAAAAAAAATAATAAATCACGAGACCCCACCTCAGAGTAGCAGAATAAAAATCTCTACGAGTGGGGCATGTGCATTTTTTGGAAAATTCCCCAAGTGACTCTGAGGTGCAGCCCAGGCTGAGAACTACCACCTAAAGGGAATGGCCACAGATAGTAAAGGCCATCCTGGCTTACCCCAAAGACTCAAGTGATGAGAGAGGACATTTAGTTGGCAAGGGGTCAGTGGAGAAGGAGCATACCGCCTACAGTGTTCATCCATGCTGCACAGAATGCAGTACACACCCCAAATTTGGGAACCTGCCATCTGCTGGCCCTCTGAGTCTGGGAGGTAAGGACAGAGGCAAGGAATGGGGATGGGAAAGCAGGTAAAGCAAGTCAGGAGTGAGTAGGCACTTAGCACAATGCCCAATGCACAGCATATGGTATGCATGGGGGCGGGGTGCTTATTTTAATGATGCTACTTCAGCCCAGTAGCATTCACCCAATAACACTGGAGCATCCCTGTGCTGTCCAAAGCTCCATATTTGAAATCCAGCTGGGAGGTGAGAGATGCAGACATTAATGGCTGCTCCCTAAGTGCCATGTCATGGCACAAACACGCTCACAGGAAACAGACCCTGTTTGTTTCTGGCTGAGGTGATGGGGAAGGCTTCAGAGAAGAGGTGGAAGACTAACCCTATTACAGGGTACAAATCAGAAGGCAAGCCAAGTGGAGTCACAGGGTTGGAAGAGGAGGATGAATGTGACTGCACAAAACCAAAACCTGTCTTCCCCCTCACACCAGCTCTTTTCCACACTATGTGCCCTTGCTTCCTTCCTGATGACTCCAGCCTTCAAGTCTCCAAGACCTCAACACCCTAAATTCCTGCTTCCGGGAATTGCCTTGTCCAGCCTCCCTGCTGATTCTTCCTTCCCTACTTGAGCTGGGCCAGACTTTCATCATGGCTCACCTCATCTCATCACCCTCACTATCCACATTTCCCTTCCTGACCCTTCAGAAATTGGCCAACCGGGTACCTACGCCGCCTCCACCAGGAAGCCCTCTCAGACTACACAGCTGCCCCCACCCCCACCATGACTGCCTGCACCAGGGTCCCACCTCTGCTACGGTTTGCTGCTTGCCAACCCCCATCCCATTCTGCATCTAGCTTCTACCACAAACACCCCCAAACAGGTGAGGGGGGTGGGGCCGAGCAGCGTCCGCAGGCCACCTCCTCACTAGCCTTTTGGTCCCGGCCCCAGCACTCACGAATTCTTCCCTAGCCCTGTCCATTGCACGTGCGGCGCAACGCAGGCATCGTCCCTGGTCCGGGGAGCCGCACCACCCGGGTACGCCGGGAGCCGCCCCGCCCGCAGCGAGAGCCGATGACATCATCTACCAACTGCCGCGAGAGCGGCCGAGGGGCTCCGGGACGCAGGCGGTCCCTCAGTCCCTCTGTGCGATTGGCCCGGTTAGGCTCCAGGTGGTGCTAACCACAGAGACCTAGTCGCGGAGGAACGGTACCTCCGGGAGCACCGTTCTCACTCTAGAAAGGGCTCCAGGCTCCGGAGCTGCCGGAGGCCAGGGGGCCCCTCCGGGTTGCAGTTGCCCTCCAAGATGATTCCTGGCCCGGGTGCATGCGGGAGGGGGATAGTGTATACATCGGAATAACTGGGGCTGCAGAGAAGTCGCTGTATCCAGCCTGGATGAGTCGGACTGGGGGTGCAGACACCCTGACTACCACTCTCCCCCCCACGCACTCGGGTCCGAATCCATTCTCCCACGGCCCTCGGTGGACAGTGCCATAGAAATCTCCCACCCTTTAGGCAGAGCATCTCGGGAATCCTGACGCAGGCTCTGGATCCCGGAGCTTCACCCCCATCTCCGTACTTCTGGTATAGCTCCACGTCGCCCCCCTCCCCACCCACACACCCTCTCTTCCCAAGCCGGCAGTACTTTCACCAGACTCCCCTGGGAAAGAGCCCTAAGCTGGACTCCGCTCAGGGCCCAAGGGGCCGAAGGAGGATGAGTCATGGGCAGAAGCCCCAGCACACATTAGGACCTCTCTGGACATCCTTTCCAGTTCCTCCCACTCCCTTCTATCTCTGACTTCCCTCTCTGCTTCTCATCACCTTATGTTCCCTTTAGAATCTCCACCAGGGCTAAGTTCAAATCCTGGCTTAGGAACTTGACTAGCCATGAGAACTTAACCTCTGGAGCCTCTGTTTGTAAACTGGGGGTGGGAGGACGTGGTAATTCCACCTCCTACTGTTTGAGGATTAAATGGGAAAGTCTAACCCCTACCTGGGCCCAGCACTCCCACCTTCCCTTTAATTGCAGCTTAAGTTGCCTCCTCCAGAAAGTCTTCTTGAATTTACACTTCCACGACTACCTCTCTGGCTAATCCCTGAAACATCAATGGGATGGGGGTTGGGGAACTGCTGAGCTTCCTGGAGAAAGAACACAGCACCCTCAACCAACCCAAGACTGAATGAGAGATGATCAAAGTGAAATCTAAGCCCCCTCCTCTTCCCCAGAACTTGGGCAGAGCTTCTATGAAGAAAAATTACATGGAGGGGGAGGCATGCAGAATTCGAACATTTAACTACCTAGACCAGCCATGGCCAATAAGATCTTCTGCAATGATGGAAATGTTCAGTAGCCATCTAGCACATGAAATGTGGCTAGAGTAATTAAGGAACTAAATTTTTTATTTTATTTCATTTTAATTAACTAAATTTTAAAGTTAATAGCCACATGTAACTAGTAACATGGACAGTGCAGAGGACTAGGGATGGCAAATAGGTTTTATCTCATATGCCAACACAGGACAATATGTAGTGTCAGAGTCCCAATGGGATCCTTGGGCACCTTTCTCCATTTTAGAAAAAGATGATCCTCTCCAGGCAAACAAATTAGATAAAGGTGTCCCCTCCTCACACCACCTGAAACCAGACCAGGACTCCCGCCACTATGCAGTGCCCTTATGAAGGACACAACCTGCATAATTTATGCCAAGGTTGAGCTGAGAAAGATTGTGAGGCCATGCGTGGATTTGTTGGTGAAGACTGCCATGATTGACTCGTAATGTCTATCATGATCTAGGGAGTGGGGACCCGGTTGAGGGTACAAACACATGTGCAATAAATTCCCCTTCTGAGCTGGACTCTCTACTGTCCTGCCTCTGACCTCCCTTAGCAGCAACACCCTGCCTGGTTCAGGCAGTCACTTCCTCAGCTTCCTCTCTCTTCCCCATCTCAGTAAATGACCACATCGCCCAGTTGCTTAGCCACACACCAGAGAATCATCCTGGAGCCCTCTCTTGGCCGCACCCACATGTCCAGTACGTCAGCAAGCCCTGTCAGATCTACCACCATCATCTGAAATCCACCCCCTTCTCCCTATCTCCACCAAGAGCATTTAATCCATACCACCAGATTCACTCCCCTAAGGCTATAACGACCTCCTAGCTGGTGGTCTTCTGCTATTCGTCTGGCCAACCCTTCTCCCTCCCACCCCCCACCCCTGCCTAGCCTATTCCTTTCAAACACAACAGCCATCATTTTAAAACATTAGGTAAGTTGTCCCCCTGCTTAAAACCCTTCCATGAGCCAACATCACACTTAGAGTAAAATCTAAATGCCTTGTCATGGACTACAAAGCCCTGCATAATCTGGCTTGCACCCATCAGCTCGACCCCAGCTATTATGTTCCAGCCCCACTGGCTCTCCTTCTTCCACAAACATATCACCATCATCCTCATTTAAGAGCCTTTGCCCTTACTATGCCCTCTGTCTGGAAAGCCCTTCCTCCCATCTTTACATATCTTCATATCCTTCTGGTCACAGCTCAAAGAGCTCACAGAGGCCTTCCCTGACTCCTACATCTAATGCTGCCCCCCCACCCGATTTTTATTACACCCCCCCGTTTTCATCATAATTTCACTATGTGAGATTATTAGTTTGCATGCTTCTTGTCTGTTCCCCCAGTAGAACGGACCTTTCCTGTTTTGTTCACTGAGGTATCCCAAGATCTAGAAAGAAGCTGACATATAGTAGATGTTCAATAAATGTGATTAAGAATAAATAAATGAGGGACATCCCCAGCAGTCCAGTGTGGGTTCGATCCCTGGTCGGGGAACTAAGATCGCACATGCTGTGGGGTGCGACCAAAAACTAAAAAAAGTAGTTGGCGCAGTAGTTAAGAATCCGCCTGCCAATGCAGGGGACAGGGGTTCAACCCCTGGTCTGGGAAGATCCCACATGCTGCAGAGCAACTAAGCCCGTGTGCCACAACTACTGAGCCTGCGCTCTGGAGCCTGCGTGCCACAGCTACTGAAGCCTGCCTGCCTAGAGCCCACGCTCCGCAACAAGAGAAGCCACAGCAATGAGAAAAGCCTGTGCACTGCAATGATGAGTAACCCCCCGCTCGCCGCAACTAGAGAAAGCCAGTGAGCAGCAACAAAGCCCCAATGCAGCCAAAAATTAATTAATTATCTAACTAATTTTTAAAAAATAAAATAAATCTATTTAAAAATAAGAATAAACAGCTGCCTGCCATCTTCAGGGCCACAGAATCCTGCCCTAGAGTCCTCTTCCCCTCCTCTGGTAAGATCATCTCCTTCCTGCAAACCTCTCACATTGAACTCCCCTCTTCTTCCCATACCTGAGAGGAGCCCTCAGCCCCAGAACACACATCCACACCAAACCACAGAGCTTCCAGAAATAGGTGTGAAGACCCTGTTGCCAACACAGTACTCTAATTGGCAGAACTGAACCTGGGTCCACACGGAGCACCCAACGAAGGGCTTACAGAACCACCTATCCCTCTCCCCACTTGGAGCAGACTCTGCTCTCCCTGCTCAGCCCCAGCAGGAAAGGGCAGAGCAGAGGTGGGCTGGGATGCTGTGGAGGAGGTGCACTCCAGGGGTGGGGGCGTTACCTCCAGGCTGAGCGCCATCTGCCGGATGTAGAGCATATTCAGGTCCTCCAGGATGTGCAATCTGTCCTGCATCTCTGTGCCCCCCAGGCGCCCCTTCCCTTGTTGACCCCTCAGAAGGGTGGGGCGAGCAAGCACCACGCTGCCCCACAATTCCTCCCGCTGCTCCCCTGGTCTTGAAAGAGGTGGGCAGTTCTTGGACAGAGGGCAGAGGCAGCCCCTGTCCCTCTTGCACTCCCGTTAGACCCCTCTGGCTGCTGTGACAAACTTTCCTTGCCTACCGCTGTTCCAGGGCCCTGATGGGAGCCAGGCATGGAGGGAAAGGAAAGCGAGGTGAGGATGAGCAGGGTCCCCGGAGAGGAGGCCAGCTGCAGAGGGGACTCTGGGCACAGAGTGTCCAGTCTTGCTTTGGTGGCAGCTGTTCTCCCAGCTGTGGAAGAAAAAGGCTCTTTCATTCCGACTCTGGCCCCTCCCCAGCCCCCGCCCACATCCCTGGCCTGGTGGACAGAGAATCTGTGTGCGGTAGGGTGTGAGGGGCAGGCACAACTGGAAGGGGGCAGGGAGGGGACACTTCATGCAGGTTCTACAGAGTCGTGGGTTTTGTCAGGAGGTTGCTTTCTGAAAGGGGTTCTGGCTTAGTTTGAGGAAGAAGAAGGATAACGGTGAGGACCTTACTGAGTGAGCCCAGGGAGTGGGACAGAGGGGTAAATGCGGCTCAACCCCCAGGGCCACCTCTTCCAACTTGGGGCCCCCATCCAGCCCGCCCCACCCTGGGTTCACAATTACCTCGCTTTTCCAGCAGAAGGGAGGAGACGGAGGGAGAAAGGCAGGGGTGTGCCTAGCTGCTGCTGCCCCCGCTCCCCTCTGCGGGCCCCTTCCCTTCCAGACAGGAAACCAGCCCCGATTCCCAGCCAGCTGCAGCTTTGCCACCCCCCTCCACCCCAGGCCCACGGAGTCACATACCGCTCCGCCGGGTCCCAGCGGCTCCGCCCCGGCTCCTCCGCTATGGCCCCCAAAAGGCCGGGCTTATCCCCGGCTCCTCCGCTACGGCCCCCAAAAGGCTGGGCTTATCCCGGGGGCGGCCCCAGCTCACAGGCCCCTCCTCCGGGTCCCTGGGCCTGCCCCTCACTCCCCCACACTGGCCCCACGCGGCGTTGCTTATGCTGGACCCGACAGAGGTCCTCTGCCCGAGGCCCACTAGCTTCAAAGTCAGCGAAGGCCCGGGACACTGGGACACCGGTGTGAAAGAGCCTTTGTTCTGGGCAGGGTGTAGGGTAAAGTGCAGAAGCCAGGCCTGGAATCTCGGCAGGGAGGGGTGAGGAAGGCCCTCTCACTTAACCCTTTCCAGGCCAAGCAGGAAAGGAGAGCTGACCTTGGGGATAGCCTCTGCTGTAGCTACTCGCCCTCTCAGTCCTAGCTCAGCCCCACATCTTTCAGACCCTCCTGAGCCTCTTTAGGGAGTTACAGGTAAGGCTCAGACCTGAGCAACGTGTAGAGTGGTGGGCCGAGGAGGCAATTGTAGAGGCTGGACTCCTCTTAGGCCCCAGGAAAGGAGGCTGAAAGTTTGAGTGCGGGAAGTAATCCCAAATCTTTAATAAGGAACCCCCTCCCTCCCGATTCTCCCAGCCACAGAGGAGCAGCTGCGGAGGGTTTCAGCGAAGGGGGCAGACCTGGCGGAGAAGTCAGGATTGATGATGGAGGCTGTCCCAGACGGTTGAGACAGGTTGTGGGTTGCGGCTGGAGCCCAGGGAAGGAGCGGGCGCCCAGGCCAGGAATCTGTTAGAGCCCGCCTGGTTGCACACCGCCCTTTGCTCCGGGATGCGGGGAAGGACCGGGGTGAGGCACATTTTGGGAATCGAGCCTAGGGCCCCATAAATTGAAGCCAACCCGAGGTTTTTCCAGGCGGAGGCAAATCATCCCAACTGGGCCAGGTAATGTCTGGGGTGGCACGGTCCGATTAACGTGCAGACGGTCCGCGCCTGACTTTTTAAGTCAACAACTACTAGTTTGTACCAGACCCGCGGCGTCTCCGCCCCTCGGCGCGCGCGGGCGGGGCGGGAGGCCCAGGCGGCCCGGGCTGCGGGAGCCCGGAGAGGGGAAGGCAGGGACGCGGGTCTCTCACCTCCGGTGGGTCGCAGAAGAGGCTGAGTCGGAAGCGGCCGCGTTTGAACTCCATCTCCAGGGCAGAGCCCCTGGCCACGGTGACCCGGCTCCGGTGGTTTCGGGAGAACATGCTGGCGGTCCCACGCCTTTGCCTGCCCTCTGCACTCCCCGCGCCGCCCGGCCCTGCCTTGTCTCGTAGGCTTCTGTCCCTCGACTACCGCCAGCTAGTCCGGCCGGGAATCTCCCACGGCCCGGTTCCCAAACTCCGCCCCCAGAGACGACACCTGGGCCGGGCAGGGCGCGGCACGCTCTCCCTCCACTCCAACCCCCCGCCCCCGCCAAAGGCCCTGCCCGCCGGGCCAGTCCCGGGCCCCAAGCAGGCCTGACCGGACAGCCGGGGCACCCTACACCTCTCGAGCACTGAGGCGGCGCGTCGTCCCTTCCTGCCCGGGTAGCCAGCGCCTCACCTGGGCAAGGGGCGAGCCCAGAGAAGCCCCGCCCCCCTGCCGCCCCCACTCGGCTAGCCAGACTCCCTGCGCGCGGAAAGTCCCGGGGCCCAGGGATCGCCGAGAGGCACACAGCCCGGCCTTGGGATGGCGCCCAATCTCACCTCTAAGCAGCTTCCGAGGCGACTGTTTCAACTTCCTACAGTCCCAAATGTCCTTTCTTCGTCCCCCTACCCACTAAAGCTCCCCTCCGTCCCTAGTGGCCGCAGTTCACGTGTCTGGTAACCCTGTTCTGTTACTTACTAACCGTGGGTCCTTGGCTCTGTCACTGAACTTTCTGAGCTTCAGTTTTCTTACTTGTGCAATGGGGATACACTAATTACCTCCACTCCTCAGGTCGCTATGAGGATTACATATGAGAATGAGTGTAAAATGCCCAGCATAGTTCCTGGCACAAGACAAGCACCCCGTAAGTGCAGCTATGAAGAAAAACGACCAGGTAAAGCACCTTTGTGCCCTTGGATGGGGCACCAGCGACCTCAGCTCCCTGGACCCAGAGGGTGAGGATATCTGTGACCTCTCAGCTGTTTTGCTGGGTGGCTGAGACAGGGTTAGGATTCACAGCTTCTGCAGAAAAAGGGGCCACCCCCAGCCTCCTGGGACAGAAGGAAATGGCAGAGGATTAGCTTGCTGACCACACGTGAGGAGTTTCCTGGGGACTTATGAACTTACTGGGGAGAACTCGAGAGAGAGTGGGGGTCCTTCACAGCCAGAGCCGGAGAAATACCAGCTTATAGCTTTAGAGAGCCCAGGTTGGAACTGCTCTGCTATGACAAATTACTCAACATTCTTTTAGAAAACCTGACTTAAAATTACTTTGGCAAAAGGGGAAATATATGGCTTAAGGAACAATAATATCCAGGGGTCAGGCTTTAGTTGTGGCTTGACCCAGGCATTCAGCATCACAAGGATTCCATCCCTCTCCTTCATCTGGCTCTACTTTCCTCCATGTTAGCTTCACTCTCCACAGCATAGCAAGATTGTTGCCAAAAATTCTGGGTCTATAATATTTTCAGACTTAAATTCAGCAGAAAAGGGAACATCTGTTTCCTGAAGCTCCTACACATGTCTGGGATTCACTATGGGCCATTTGGGATGATGTATCTATCTCAAACCAATCACTGTAGGCAGAGGGGTGGCCAGACCTGAACCAATCACTGTGGCTGAGGAGAATTCTATTTGCCAGTTGGCCAGGCCTAGGTCACTTCCCACTCCTGGAAACCAAATGGAACCCAGTGAGCTGGGAGAGAGATGGGGGAGGGAGATATGGTTTCTGAAAGACTGTTCCAGGTACTACTACCAGAAGGTGAGGGAATGGATGCTGGACAGGAAAAACGACAAACATCCTTGACATACAAAAGTGTACATGGAGAAGGGAGTTCTTCTGTCGTAGGAAAGGAAGATCAAAAGATTTTATAAATCTGTGGCCTCTGAGATAAACCTCAAAGAGGAGTGAGGGGAAAGGAAAGGCATTGTTTCTGAGTTTCTTCAAATATCTATTGTCACTCCTCTAAACTGTAAGCTCCCCCAGGGAGGGAGAGTCTGTCTTGTCCACTGCTTTATGCTCAGTGCCTGGCACATAGGAAGTACTCAATAAACCATCACTTGAAGTAAGTGAACAAATGAGATGCCTGAAGAAAGCATACAAATTTGAGAGTGCTTAACTGGGATGAGCCATGCTGTTGGACTAAAATTGTTCATTTCAAATGTTTGGCTTTTGGCAGCAGAATGCTTTTTTCTTCAAATGAAATCTCACCTGGAACATGTGAAATATAATCAGAGCTGCTGTGATAGAAGCAGGGGCTGGAGCCCCACATCTTGTCCTCTCCAGAGGCCCTCAGCTGCACGCGGACACACACACACACACACACACACACACACACACACACACACACCTGTGGGACATGGGACCTAAGGAAGGGTTTAAAAATCCCTGACAAGAGCTGGAGGAATGGAAGGCATTTGGAAAGGAAGTAGAGCTCAAATCTTGCCAGAGAATTTGCACTCGATGTGACTGAAGATTTTGGGAAAGGAGTGACGCAACCAAAGTTATATTTTAGACATCATAGTCTGACATCCATTTGTGTGAATCATTTGGAGGAGGTTGTGACTGGAGTTTGGGAAGCCAGCTTACACTGTTCTCTACCAATGGTAGAGAAACAAGGGCCAAAGTTTCTGTGGAGTTATTATTTTTTAATTAAATTCTTATTTGAAAACACACATACAGTTTTTTTAAAACAATCCTTATTCTACCACTTAAAAAATAATACAAAGTAAGGAATAAATGAACAAAAGCACACTTTCCCCACCATCAGAGAGAAACACTGAGACACAGCCTGGTGCCATGGCATGTTGATGCCTTATACTGGCTCGTGAGAGACAATTGCTGAATTTTCTGGAATTGTGCATTCCAGCTGTTAAACACAGCTTTAATTAATAATTGAATCATAAAAACTCACAACTAAATAAATTATATTAAAGCAAAGGTGATAAAACTCAACATTCATCACTTCCTAATTATTTTACTGCATTTTCCCATTATCCCTTGAGGTTGTTTACATCTATAGTGTCCGTATGGTTGAAATGCTATGTCACGGTGTGCTACTACATGTCTTGCCAACTCTGTGCTCAGTAATGAAATTGGCCATGGTGGGAGTTTTACACAACCGAAGTAGGTGAACACTGTAAACCAGGGCTATTGTTTTTTCACCCTGGGGAGATTTCGTTAAATATTTAGCCACATCCCACTTGCTCACCGCATAATATTTCCCAGTTTTTCCTTTTCTTACATCTGTATCTCCGTCTCCCCAGCTGTGAAGCAGATATTGGGGATGGGCTTGTTAGCCACCCAGTATTCAAATTACCTTTCTATTTCTACACAGACCCCTACTGTGGACGACTCTGGTAGGCTGAGGCTCTACCCTCTTTCTGGCAGCTGGAGAAGGACATTCATCCTCCCTCCCACTTCTTCACAGCCCAGGGGTAGGCAGTTGGCCTAAGCCAACCAACTGGAATGCTGCCAACTGGACTTTGAATCTTGAAAGAGTGAAAACAAGACCCAGGGAGAATTCATGAGGAGTGGATGGCTCTGCTAGCAGGGAAATCCTCATCAACAAGTTCCTGTGGCGAGACTTTGGTGTGGCCTCAGCATAACCTCAGCCATATGCCCCTAATGCTTGGCCTCCCAAGGGTTCCCACCCCTTATCCAGGGAGAATACAAGATGGACCCGAAACATTTTGTAGTGCTGGGAAATGTGCTAAAGGAATGATGGAGATGTGTCAGAAGGACACAGAAGTCATCTTAAAGAAATGCCCACTGACCAAATCTGGGACAAATTTAAGCATCAAAATAAATAATAGATTACAACTCATTGAATGAAACAGGAATCTATACCGACACAAATAAATACATATGAAACTGAGTGTAAGGAGAAAAGAAAGCTCCACTTCACCATAGAATGCCAACTAACACATGTAGATGGAATAACGGGAGTAGAATACCACTTGGCAATTATTATTTTATTTTATTTTATTTTTTTTGCGGTACGCGGACCTCTCACTGTCGTGGCCTCTCCCGTTGCGGAGCACAGGCTCCGGACGCGCAGGCTCAGCGGCCACGGCTCACGGGCCCAGCCGCTCCACGGCATGTGGGATCTTCCCGGACCGGGGCACGAACCCGCGTCCCCTGCATCTGCAGGCGGACCCTCAACCACTGCGCCACCAGGGAAGCCCCCACTTGGCAATTATTAAGGTAGAACTGATTCATACAATATTCATCAATGGTTACTATGCCTGGTGGGTGGAAGTTTGATATAGGGGACAGGATATCAGAGTAGTTTCAGAGTATTTCTCCAGAAAATACTCATTAACTACAAAGTTGAAAATGGTGACTTTGTCTAGTGGTTAGGATTTGGCGCTTTCATTGCTGGGGCCTGAGTTTGATCCCTGGTTGGGGAACTAAGATCCTGAAAGCCACGCAACATGGCCAAATTAAAAAATTAAAAAACAAATTAGAAAAAAAGAAATGGTGACTTTACACTGGAGAAAACTGGCAGACACCACCCTGAGCAGGTGATCAAGGTTAGCATCATCAGTGGTGGGATAAGCTGACGTCATGTGCCCCCTGATGTGATACACTGAGAACACAGCATAATATTTTTTGAGTAGTACTCCTGCCAAGAATTTAAGAGTCTTGACTTGAAGAAATACCAGATGGATCCAGGTTGATGGACATACTACAGAATCAAAGGCCTATACTTTTTAAAACTGTAAAGGTCACAAAGGATAGGGAAAGAGTGAGGAAATGTTCTAGCAGATTAAAGCAGATCAAGGAGATATGATGAGGAAATGTAATACATGATCCTGGATTTGAATCCTGGCCTAGAAAGGAAAGGGAGACATTGGGAAGTGAGTGAAATTTGAATGGGATCTGTGGATCGGATGGTAGTATTGTATCAGTGTTAATTTCCTGATTGGGAGGGTTGCACAAAGGTTATAGAGTTGTGTACTTGTTTTTTTGGTTTTTTTGTTTTTGTTTTTTTTTGCGGTACGCGCGGGCCTCTCACTGTTGTGGCTTCTCCCGTTGCGGAGCACAGGCTCCGGACGCGCAGGCTCAGCGGCCATGGCTCACGGGCCCAGCCGCTCCGCGGCATGTGGGATCCTCCCAGACCGGGGCACGAACCCGTGTCCCCTGCATCGGCAGGTGGACTCTCAACCACTGCGCCACCACCGAAGCCCGTGTACTTGTTTTTGAGGAAATACACAGTGAACTATTTAGGGGTGAAGTGGCATCATGTCTGCAACTTGCTCTCAGAATGATCACAATAGGAATAATGATAATGGAGAGGAAGGGGAGGAAATAGTAAATGTTAATAATTGTAGAATCTGATTTAAGGAGCTAAGAGAGTTCTATGTACTCTTCTTGCAACTTTTCTGTAAGTTTGAAATTATTTCCTCAAAAATTATATTTAAAAAATAAGCTAAGGGCAAAAATAAATAAATAAATAAAATAAAATAAAATAAAATAAAAATAAGCTAAGGGCTTCCCTTTGGAAGTGGCGCAGTGGTTGAGAGTCCACCTGCCGATGCAGGGGACACGGGTTCGTGCCCCGGTCCGGGAGGATCCCACATGCCGCAGAGCGGCTGGGCCCGTGAGCCATGGCCGCTGAGCCTGCGCGTCCGGAGCCTGTGCTCCACAACGGGAGAGGCCATAACAGAGCAGCCCGCGTACCACAAAAAAAAAAAAAAAAAAAGCTAAGAACTTTTTCAGAAGGACAAAATTCTTCCTTTCAGCCTACAAACCTGCTCAAACCTCTCTGACACTAAACAAAGCAAAACTAAAAACAAAACAAAATAATGAAGCCCATGGCTACTTACTTACTGTCACCGCTTCCTCCCTGCTGGGCATCAGGATGTTGAGGAAACACCACTGGGTCTAGTGTCAGGAAGTCTCTGTTTGATGCTGGCTCTGCCATTCCCTAACTGTGTGGCTCTGGCCAAATCATTTAACCTCTCTAAGCCTCAGTTTCCTCATGAGGGAACAATAGTATCTCCCACATGGAGCTGCCATGGGGATCAAGGGAGGGAAGGGATATGAAAGCAGGTTATAAACTCTAATATGCTTGACAAATACTAACTGCAGGTGATCCCTCACTTCAACTCCTAGTGATACAGAACTATTGCCTTCACTCCCTGCTAGAATGCATACTCTGCTTGCAGCTCAACCTAGCCTTCGCAGAACTGTACACAGTTCATCATAGCCTTCGTCTGCTGATAATCTCTGCCCTTGGGTACCTTTATTGCCTCTTTTGATCTCTTCACAACCCTGCCTGCCCCTCTGCCTGCCTGTTCAGGACTGGTGTCCACTTGGGTTTGTTCCTGGTCCTTTCCTCTTCATCTGCTTGATCATTCTGGAATGTCTCATCTATTCCCATCCCTTGAAGGGGACCTCCACTTTTATGCTGATGACGATGCCCCAAATCACACCTTCTGCATTGGCTTCTCCTTCAGTATTCCATCTCCATCTGGGCATTCCCACATGCACTTTATTTTATTTTATTTTTATTAACTTTTATTACAGTATAGTTGCTTTACAGTGTTAGGTTAGTTGCTGCTGTGCAGCAAAGTGAATCGGTTATACGTATATATATATATATATATCCACTGTTTTTTAGATTTTCTTCCCATTTAGGTCACCACAGAGCACTGAATAGAGTTCCCTGTGCTATACAGTAGGTTCTCATTATTCATCTATTTTACACATAGTAGTGTATACATGTCAATCCCAATCTCCCAATTTATCCCACCCCTCCTTTCCCCCTTGGTAACCATAAGTTTATTCTCTATATCTGTGACTCTATTTCTGCTTTGCAAAAAAGTTCATCTGTATTATTTTTTCTAGATTCCACATATAAGCAATGTTATACGATATTTGTTTTTCTCTTTCTGACTTACTTCACTCTGTGTGATAATCTCTAGGTCCATCCACGTCTCTGCAAATGGCATTGTTTCGTTCCTTTTTATGGCTGAGTAATATTCCATTGTATATATGTACCACATCTTCTTTATCCATTCCTCTGTCGATGGACATTTAGGTTGCTCTCATATCCTGGCTATTGTAAATAGTGCTGCAATGAGTATCAGGGTGCATGCATGCTTTCGAATTCTGGTTTTCTCCAGATATATGCCCAGGAGTGGGATTGCTGGGTCATATGGTAGTTCTATTTTTAGTTTTTTAAGGAACCTCCATATTGTTCTCCATAGTGGCTGTACCAATTTACATTGCCACCAATTGTGAAAGAGGGTTCCCTTTTCTCCACACCCCTTCCAGCATTTACTGTTTGTAGATTTTTTGATGATGGCCTTTCTGACAGGTGTGAGGTGATACCTCATTGTAGTTTTGATTTCCCACATGCACTTTAAATTCACCTTGGGTAACACTAAATGATTTTCTTCTTACTTGCTTCTCTTCCTATGTTCTAATCTTTACTTAAAACACTATGGGGACTTCCCTGGTGGCGCAGTGGTTAAGAATCCACCTGCCAATGCAGGGGACACGGGTTTGAGCCCTGGTCCGGGAAGATTCTCCATGCCATGGTGCACGAGCCACAACTACTGAGCCTGTGTGCCACAACTACTGAAGCCCGCGTACCTAGAGCCCATGCTCCGCAACAAGAGAAACCACCACAATGAGAAGCCCACGCACCACAACAAAGAGTAACCCCCGCTCGCCGCAACTAGAGAAAGCCCGTGAGCAGCAACGAAGAACCAACGCAGCCAAAAATAAATAAATACATTTATTTTTAAAAAACAAAACATTATGTTCTCTCTAATACTTGGGCTAGAAATATAAAAGTCATTTAAAATTTTTTATTTATTTATTTATTTTAGCTGAGCTGGGTCTTAGTTGTGGCATGTGGACTTCTCAGTTGTGCCATGCGGACTCTTTTTTTTTTTTTTTTTAATATTTACTTATTTATTTGGCTGCGCTGGGCCTTAGTTGCGGCATGTGAACTCCTAGTTGCTGCATGTGGGATCTGGTTCCCTGACCAGGGATCGGACCAGGGATCGAACCCGGGCCTCTTGCATTGGGAGGGCAGAGTCTTACCTGGTGGACTACCAAAGAAGTCCCTAGAAGTCATTTATTATTGTTGCTGTTTGCTTTTTGAACATCTACTATGTACCAGATACTACCCTAGGTACTTTGCATTCTTGATTTGCTTTATTCCTTGAAAGAATCCTATGCAGGAGACACTACTTCATTCTATTTTGCAGAGCTGGAATATGAGGTTCAGAGAGCTTAAATAACTGTGAACCCAAGGTTACATAGCCAGTAAACTGTAATTTGATAATAGGCTTCTCCGACTCCAAAGTTCATTCTCTTAATCTTAATCACTATACTACATTGACTTCTTCCTGAATTCTCATATATAATTGTTCATCAGTTCCTTTAAATTTCATCAATGAAATGTCTCTTGAATCAGTTCTTCCCTTACTATGTTCACTATTGCTACCTTGTTCAGACATGTATCCCATATATATTATATACAGTGCTTTTTTCTAATTATAAATGTGACATATAGGCTGTAAGAAAATTCATTACAAAAAATACTAAGCAATATTTTTTTTTTTTTTTGCGGTACGCAGGCCTCTCACTGCTGTGGCCTCTCCTGCTGCAGAGCA
Organism: Monodon monoceros; assembly: GCF_005190385.1. Lineage (NCBI taxonomy): Eukaryota > Metazoa > Chordata > Mammalia > Artiodactyla > Monodontidae > Monodon > Monodon monoceros. The sequence goes on along the minus strand of NW_021703775.1, from coordinate 25,354,507 downwards.
CAGGCTCCGGACGCGCAGGCTCAGCGGCCATGGCTCACGGGCCCAGCCGCTCCGCGGCATGTGGGATCTTCCCAGACCGGGGCACGAACCCGCGTCCCCTGCATCGGCAGGCGGACTCTCAACCACTGCACCACCAGGGAAGCCCTAAGCAATATTTTTAAATGAAAAAAGAGAGAGAGAGAGAGAGTGAGAGAGAGAGAGAGTGAGAGAGAGAAAAGGAAAGGAAAGGAAAGGAAAGAAAAGGAAAGGAAAGGAAAGGAAATTCACTACAGATCTAGATAGTGAAATTTCCCCAACCCCAGCTTCCAAAGATAATCACCGTTAATGGTATAGTATACATTCCTTAATGTTTTCTCTGTGAATGTAGTAGCATATTGTGCCTTTTTAAATGGGATCACCGCAGGACTTCCTTGGTGGCGCAGTGGTTAAGAATCCGCCTGCCAATGCAGGGATCACAAGTCTGACTCCTGGTCCCAGAAGATCCCACATGCTGCAGAGCAACTAAGCCAGGGCGCCACAATTACTGAGCCTGCATGCCACAACTACTGAAGCCCGCGTGCCTAGAGTCCATGCTCCGCAACTCGCGAAAGCCCTTGGGCAGCGACGAAGACCCAGTGTAGCCAAAAATAAACCAATTAATTAATTTAAAACAATTAAAAAATAAATGGGATCACCTCATCTTGAAACTTGCCTTTCTTATTTCATATGTCAGCACATACAGATCTACCTTGTTCCTTTTTTTTTTAATTAGGTAAAACATACATGTTTTAGACAAAGTACAATAGGCACAAAAGGGTATATTATGAAGAATAAGTCTCCCTTCACCCTCGTTCTCCCAACTATCCATTGGAATTGCTGTCACCGGTTTCTTGAGTAGCCTTCTGGGGCCTCATTTCTTTTAATGGCAGCATAGCTTCCCACTGTATGGATGTATCAAATCCCTGTACCAAATTATTTTGGTTTTTCTTTAGAGGCACACTTAGATTGTTTCCAATGCTATTACCAACTTGGATATAAATTCCATGTCAATCTTATCAATTACTTATCAGCTCTTAGCTTTTGTGTTCCAGATTGGATAGATGCACCATAATTCATTTATCCATTTCTCTACTGATATAGAATTTAGGCTTAAATGTCATTTGCCCTGCTGGTAGGGCACTTGTGCTGTTAAGTAAGCCCTTCTGCCATTTTGCCGGCAATACAGTTTCTTACGTACTCCACCAAATTGTAAGCTCCTCAAAGGCAGAGAGAAGTGTTCATATTCATTTTTGTATTCTCATAGCCTAGCCCCGAATTTGGTCTGCAATATACGTTCATCACGCTTGAGTGTAATAATAATTGAATTGCCCGCGCTGAGTTCTGATCTCGATTGTGTGGATGCGGAGCCAGCAGAAAGCCATGGCCCTCTGACCGCTCCCGGTCTCAAAGAGGCCGGAACCCTTGTTGGAAGGGGCGTTGTTTCTCCCGGAGGATTTTTAAACCGCAAAGCTTGCCCCGCACAAACATGGTTGCTACGCACCGGAAGTGCCCGGTTATTTGCTGGGATAAGTTGTTCCGTGGGGCGGAAAAGGTATGTCTGCTTGTGTTCCGACTATTTTCAGCCCCTTTTCCTTGCAGGACCCCATGAGTAAGCTGTGGCGGCGCGGGAGCACCTCTGGGGCTATGGAGGCCCCTGAGCCGGGTAAGCGCGGATCGATAAAGCAACTTAGGCCTTCGCAGAAAAGGAGTCCCTTTCTTGCTCCTCCGAGCTTCCCGGGTACTTCGCCACAGGTGGGAAGGAGAAAGGCGGGGCTGTTGTTATGGTAACAGCGAATACCGCGGGAAGAGTAGGACCCCTCCGGGTATTGGGTTCTTCTGGGATTTCCCTGACCTGCTCCTGATGTACACCGTTGACAGACTCTCCTTCTGCAGGGGAAGCCCTGGAGTTGAGTTTGGCGGGTGCCCACGGCCACGGAGTGCACAAGAAAAAGCACAAGAAGCACAAGAAGAAACACAAGAAGAAACACTACCAGGAAGAGGAGGCTGGGCCCACGCAGCCGTCTCCTGCCAAGCCCCAGCTCAAACTCAAAATCAAGTTGGGCGGGCAGGTCCTGGGCACCAAAAGGTGAGGCCAAGAGAGCCGAGGTTTTACTTGGGGGACTTCAGGAGCAGGTAGAGATAGAAGCAGAAGCTGGCTGCGCTTTTCAGAAGACAGAGAATGGACGCTGTGATTTCAGGGCCCAGGTTAATGCAGCAAGAACCCAAGAGGGTGTAGGGAAGGCTGGATGTACTGAGCAGGAGGAGACAATTGCTTAGCTTACAGAGTGGTTGCTTCTCCGCAGTGTTCCTACCTTCACTGTGATCCCTGAGGGTCCTCGCTCACCCTCTCCCCTTATGGTTGTGGACAATGAAGAGGAACCTGTGGAAGGAGTCCCCCTTGAGCAGTACCGTGCCTGGCTGGGTGAGAAGGGTCTGGAGGTGGGGAAACTGGGTTTCTCATTATACCTGGTTAAGGGAAGAGGGTTCGTTCTGAGGAAGGTGAGAATTTTGCGTGTCCCAGTATTAACTTGGCCAAATTAGGGTTCCCCATCTGAACAATTCCACTTTTAGCTCTCCAACTTTCCTTTCCAGATGAAGACAGTAATCTGTCCCCCTCCCCACTGCGGGACTTGTCCGGGGCCTTAGGGGGTCAGGAGGAAGAGGAAGAACAAAGGTGGCTGGATGCCTTGGAGAAGGGGGAGCTGGATGACAATGGAGATCTCAAGAAGGAGATCAATGAACGGCTGCTCACTGCTCGACAGGTAAGTTAGTTCATTCTTTATTTGCTTGCCAAATTTATATTGAGAACTTTCCATGTCCCAAGAACTTTGCTAGGCAGCAGGGATATCAGCAGTGGAGAAAAGACAGACAAGTTTTCCGTTCTTATGGAGCTTGTGCAGTAAATAAATAATTTCGAAAAACTGTAAGGTTTATAACAAAAATAGGGTGATGAAATAGAAAGAAGTAGAAAAGAAACAACATTAGATAGGGTAGTCTGGAAAGACCTCTCTAAAGAGATAACATTTACAATACCAGAGGAGCTTACCCGGCAGAGAGACCAGCAGGGGCAAAGACCCTGAGAGCGGAACATGCCTAATCATGGTCAAGGAGAAGAATAAGTGTGACTACCACAAAAGGGTTGTTTACAGAGAAGTGATGTATTTGATTTATATTTCAGTAAATTTCTTTGGTTTCTTAGTGGTGGTAAGGGATAGAAGCAAGACCAAGTAGGAAGCTGTTGAAGTAGGTAAGAGATGGTGGTGGCTTGAACCAAGGTGAAATGGTAGAGATGGAGAAAATCAGATGGATTCTGGATATATTTAGGAAACAGACACTTGTTGGGGGAAGGAGAGGAATCAAGGATAACTGTTAGTTTTTGGCTTGAGCAGTTATCCAATTGATGCTATCCATTGATATTAAAAGATTTAAAACAACAACAAAAAAGCCTCCAGAGAGCTGGTACAGAGTTTTGGTACACAAGGCAGGAAGGTAACATTACTAATACTTTTCCCCTTGAGAGTCAAGGATCTAAAGCTGGAAGTCTGGAGACCTGAGAGGAGGCAGTATTAAGGGCTCCTGGAAAGGGTGCTCATTTCACCCCTTCTCTCAAGGCCTGTTCTCCTCAAGACCCTGCTTTCCATGTCCCATCTTCCCCTTCCCCCGTTCAGGTAGACCTCACTTCTCCGTTTTGACATCTCTTCCGTCTCTCCCTAGCGAGCTCTGCTGCAGAAGGCTCGAAGTCAGCCTTCCCCGATTCTGTCACTACCTGTGGCCGGGGGGTGCCCAGCCCCTGCTCTCACCGAGGAGATGCTGTTGAAGCGTGAGGAGCGGGCACGGAAGAGGCGGCTGCAGGCGGCTCGGCGGGCGGAGGAGCACAAGAACCAGACTATTGAGCGCCTCACCAAGACTGTGGCGCCCAGCGGGCGGGGAGGCCGAGGGGCTGCGCGGGGCGAGAGGCGTGGAGGGCGGGCCGCGGCCCCGGCCCCCATGGTGCGCTACAGCAGCGGGGCACAAGGTTCCACCCTTTCCTTCCCACCTGGCGTCCCCGCCCCCGCGCCGGTGTCTCAGCGGCCGTCCCCATCTGCCCCTGCTCCTCGGTGCTCTGTCCCCGGCTGTCCACATCCGCGCCGCTATGCCTGCTCCCGCACAGGCCAGGCACTCTGCAGCCTCCAGTGCTACCGCATCAACCTGCAGATGCGGCTGGGTGGGCCTGAGGGCCCCGGATCCCCACTTCTGGCTTCTTAAGGCCTTCACCCAATCTGGACTCTGTGCCTTCTCCTCTGTCCCCGGTTTTCAGTGTCTTCCCCACCCTATTAAATTTCATCCAGTGCCTTGACTTGTACAGAACTGGGGTAATGGGGTATGGGTAGGCCAATTCCGCGTACACACATCTTGCCCGCACCGGAGCTTGCGTCGAGGCCTGGGAAACGTCCACCAGGCCCAAGAACAGTAGCCAACCCCCGCCCAGACTCCAGCCGACATTTGTGACCCTGCCTCTTCCTGGCGTGGTTAAGCGTTTGGCGTCATCTGGAAAATAGGGCTCAAGCCAATCAGCGGGAACTTTGCTGTTCTGGACGGCCGCTCATTGGTTGATAACGCAAACCCGTTTTGTTGTCCATATTGGCTGTTGTCGCTGTCAGTCAGGGCCATGGGTCGAACCTTACCCCACTCTTTGTCTGTGCAAGCTCTTGTTGTCTGGGAGAGTGGCGGAGGCGCTGCTGTAGATTGGTCACGGGGAGAAGCCTGTGATCTTTCCTATTGGCCCATCTGTCGGAGGGTGATGTGGATTGGTAGGACGGAACAACCTGGGTGCTAGTTGGCAGAGCTCTGGCTGGATGGAAGGTCCGGTTGCGAAGTGATGGTGGAGGCAGCGAAGATGGGCCGGGCAGGGACCATGGCGGTGGCGGCAGAAGTGGCAGGGGCGGGGTGGCTGGCGGTAGAGGAGACTGTGGTCTTCAGGGGGCTGTAGGCAGAGGCATGGCTCGGGCCAGCGGCGGGAACGGCAGCGAAGAGGACTGGGGGGCACTTCGGGTGCCGCAACAGCAGGTATCCCAACAGCTCCAAAAGCCTATCACAACAGCCATTTATTTCTCGTTCCCCTTTCCTTGTCCCTGCCTTTTGGGGGGTGGGGGAGGAACTCACGGAGACAAAGGTACTGCGAAGTTCTTAGATATGTTCCTTGCACCCTTTGTCTAAACTTTGTAATGTACTGTAGATGCAGTTGACTTGTGCCTGCAGCTTCATAGACCCCCATCCCGTGGCTGCAGTGGAAGCTTGCAGTGGCTCTCCAGTGACCAGAGGCATAGCGAGACCCCAGGGAGGCTCCCTCTGTTTTGCAACTGTTATTTGTGATGTTTTTCTATATGCCTATTGTCACAACCGAGTCTGGCAGCGTCTTCTCTTGAGGGAACAATTTGGAGAAGAGCTGGAACCCAGACTCGCGCCTTGGATGCCATCCGTTAGCATCCGCAGCAATCCCATCTGGTTGGGAGCCCTGCTCTGGGTCTCACACTGACCCTCCTCTACCCTAGGAAGCCTGAGACCCAGGGGTGGAAAGATCCAGCTTGGGAGTGGGGGTTGGCAGACCATGGGGAATGATGATGAAAACAGCTTTAGAAATTACCTTAAACTCCTTACCCATTGTCTGAGACTTTGAGATAGCTCAGACTGTCTTCTGGCTTCTGCCAAAATACTCCCTTAACAGAAAACACCCTGGGGAGCCAGACCTGAGTATGAGAGAAGTCTCTTATATGCAGAGCTGAAATCTGCCTCTTTGTATGTCCACACCTTGCATCTTAATCTTGGTCTCTAGACTGATTCTTGCTATTCCAAATCCTCTTCCATGCTGGCAGCCCTTCAGATATTTGAACACGCCTCTCAGCATCACTCTTCCCTCTCCCCATAGATTTCTATGAACTAAACTTGGTTCACAGGGTGGGATCGTGTATGTGTATGCAGGGGTGGGGGATGGACAGTGCCTTGGGCTGGAACCTCCCTTGGTTCTAAGTGCCTCCTTGCTCCCAGCTTCGAGAGCTGTGCCCAGGAGTGAACAACCAGCCTTACCTCTGTGAGAGCGGTCACTGCTGCGGGGAGACTGGCTGCTGCACCTACTACTATGAGCTCTGGTGTGAGTCTTCAAGAGGGCTCTTCTTGGGTCCTTCTGCCCACCCGCCTTTGGACCTCAGCCTTCAAGGACCCTTCTCTGCCTGGGAGGTATCTAAGACCCTCCCTCCTCACTTCCTGCAGGGTTCTGGCTGCTCTGGACTGTCCTCATTCTCTTTAGCTGCTGTTGTGCCTTCCGCCATCGACGAGCTAAACTCCGGCTGCAGCAACAGCAGCGGCAGCGTGAGATCAACTTGTTGGCCTACCACGGGGCATGCCATGGGGCTGGCCCTGTCCCTCCCGGTTCACTGCTTGATCTTCGTGAGTGACTTGAGGCTCTGGGCTCACTACCAGTGGTCCCTCCCAAAACAGGACCCTGATTCATCCCACACTCCCTTTTCAAACATTTCAAAGCACACTTTTTGCTAACAGGAAAGAGACCACCCCCCCCCCCCTTGTTGCCTTCCACCAACCATGCCATTCTCTCCTGCAGGCCTCCTCAGCACCTTCAAACCCCCAGCCTATGAGGATGTGGTTCACCGCCCAGGCACACCGCCGCCTCCTTACACTGCAGCCTCAGGCTGCCCCTCGACTGCTTCCAGTGAATGCACCTGCTGCTCCTCTGCTTCTAGCTGCCCTGCCCACCAAGAGGGAACAAATGTGGAAGATGTTTCCTCCCACCAGAGCGACCCTCCTCATCAGGAGGGTGAGCCTGGGGCAGGGGTGAGCCCTGCCCCCACACCACCCTTCTGCCGCTATCGCCGCTTGACTGGGGACTCAGGTATTGAGCTCTGCCCTTGTCCTGACTCCAGTGAGGGGGAGCCAGTCAAGGAGGCTAGGGCTAGTGCCACCCCACCAGATGTGGAGGACCAGTCCCCTGTGCACGGCCCCTAAATCCTGTACCCCAGGTCTCTCCTGTGGGGCTGGCTTCCAATGAAGGGGACATCCCATAAGCAATTTGGGGAGGGTGGGTGGTTTACTTGCCCACCAGAAACAGCCCTGCTCCCAACTCCCTGAGTTCTCCTCGGCCTCTCCCTGCCCTCCTAGAATCGGTCTGTAAGGGCTGGAGTCCTGAGGAGAAGGGCAGTGTTTGGAGGACTGTGCTAGCTCAATCTCCTAAGACATACACAGGAGCCTTTGATCTCATTAAAGAGATGTGAACCAGCTGCTTGTGGATTTGGGTGGACTAGTGCTCAACTTACTGCATTGCACTTGATTGGAGGGAACAGTCAATGGCCACTTTTCCACCTACTCTGAAGGACAGCAGGCAGCCCTAAGGCCTGGACTGAGCTAAGACCTCTTGGTGAGGCAAAGTTGGCAAAAGCAATAGAGTTTGACATGGCTTTCCCATTTATTTATAAAAATAGACTCTGAATTCACATTCACTCCAGGGCTATGTGGGATGTCAGTAAGGAGACACCTGAGATGAGCTGAGGAGGGTTTGAAGCACTGGTACTTGAGGGCTAGGGGCAGAAGTGAGAGACCTTGTCCCTCGACTCCAGAGTGGCATAAGGGGCCTGGCTCCCCTCCCATGTTCCCCCTTCAATAGTCTTCAGCCATGGCCAGTAGGACAAGGCTGGTCCAGCCCTGGAAAGGGCGGCAGCCCATGCCTCGCCCATCCTGGTCACTGTATTGCTCCCACAGGAAGCCCGTGGCCTGGTACTGCCGCCTCACATTGCTCACCAGATTGGTACGGAGCTCTCTGTGGAGCTTGGCAGCACGGGCCTGGTAGGGACCCTTCAGATGCCCATAGTAGTGAAGAGCCCCCAATGCCAGGTAGTTGACATTGAGCCACACAGCACCTCGCCAGTAGGGAGGATCATGCTCTGAATTGCGCTGGCTGTAAAAGGGGCTGGTTGCTGCAAGGGAGCGCAAACCAAAGGGGCTCCAGAGCTGGCGGCTATCAGCTAGAACATCCAGCAGGGGTCCAAGGCGGGATGAGTTGGGGTCCAGTAGCCTCAGCAGGAAGGGGAAAAGACTGACATAGCCCAAGGCATCCACATATTGTAAGCGAGGGTTGGGCCGGCCCACCACTCGCACCAGGCCCTGAGGGGGTCTAGGCTTCAGCTGCACGGCTTTTGTATGATTCCCAAAGTCTGCAAAAACTCCTAGTTCTGGGGCCCAATGCAGCTCATCCAGGCTCTCCTCTGCTTCCAGGGAGGCAGCCAGTGGGCCCAGCTCTGCAGCTGCCTCAGCCTCTCCCAGCTGCTCCGCTAGCCGCATCAGCACACGGGCACCCAGTGCCACCCAGCACCGCAGGTCCAGGTGCCGCTCAGTGGATGAAGGGTGTGAAGCCCGGGGATAGTCATCCAACCCTGAAGGCAGCGTCTTGGGGTTCAGTAGGGTTGGCAAGGCTGGGTCCCGGCCCCGCCAGCGGTAAGATAGTGGCACTGGCCCTGCCTGGCTCTGATGAAGCCAGGAGAACCAGGCACGCAGGCGGGGGAAGGCCCTGCGGAGGAAGGCATAGTCGGCAGGGTCACCACCCTCTAGCATGTGGGCTACAGGCAAAAGCAGAGTTGGGGGGTTGGCGTGGGCTGTCCGTTGCACCAGGAACTCTGAGGGCACCCGGGCTCTGGCCTCATCCCCCAGCACCTGCTCCCGCCCAATCCAGCCGTCAGCATTTAGCAGCCCCAGCCAGTGGCCTATGGCCTCCCGGGTGAGCCGGGGATCCCACCGTTGGATCACCAGCTGGTGAAAGCCCTCGTCCCACAGGAAACCTCGCGGGAAGAATGACCGGGAGGGCACTGCTGTGAAAAGAGGGACAGGTGGAAAGAGGACTGGGTCCACCTTCTGCTTAGACCCCTCAACCTCCATGTCTGGCAACACCAGACCCTGTCCATAGAAGTAGCCAATACCACCAAGAAGACCACTGAGGGCAACCTGACCCAAAGCCTGCTCCTCAGGGCTCAGGCCCTTCTCCTTCAGCCGAAAGGTCTTCTCAAAGCGCTCTCTAAAGGCTTCAGCATGGCTTTCCAGGGCCTGGGTCAGCAGGCTGCCTGCCAGCTGCTCTAGGGCTTGGCTTCCTCCTGCCTGGGCACTGCCTGATTCAAACACCAACTCCACAGAAAAGGGGACTTTCAGTGTCACCTGTTGTATCAAAAATTGCCCTTGTCCCTGTCCTTGCCCACTTGGGCCTCTGTCCTCCCACTTCAGAGATCCTGGCAAGCCGAGGTAGCGTTCAGGGGAAGCCTCTGGGGGCCGATGCTGAAACCAGTTATTTAGGCGGCTCTTCACCATCTCTGTCAGCAAGGGAAGTCCTGGGTTGGAGGACCAGAAGACATTGTAGCTTGAAAGGAAAAAGATAAACAGGAAATATTACTCAGGAGGAAGTGGTGGGGATTATAAAGCGAAAACATGAGGTGATCAGGAGTCAGGATGGGAGAGTCTTGGCAATGCAGGGAACATGGTGAAAATAGGGTAGAATGGGGGAGATGGAAATCAGGCTAAGTCAGCATCCATACCACCACCCCACACTCTCTTCCCCCAGTTACCTGCCATACTTGGGGGCTGTATCTCCTGGACTGGTTGGTGGCATAAGTGTAAAGCGGAAGTCACCAAGTTCACTGGTGTGTCCACTGATGAACTTCAACTGCCCCTTAGCCCCAACCTCTGGCACTAGGACTTCTTTGCCATCTGTTACCACATAGAAGAACAAGGACACCAAAGGGAGAGCAGAGGTACCTGAGGCCTGGGAGACCAATGAGGACATAAAAACACAGCATTAGGTTAGCAGTCTCTCCCCTGAGAATCAGCCTTAGGGAAAGGGACACCAGGTGAGAGCAACACAGTAAACAACATACATCTAGCAGTGTTGAGGGTCACTGAAAGTAAGCACCAGTGGGATGAGATAAAGAGCTCTGCACAGGGTTCTCTGGGAAATTATAGTACTTTTGTCCCATGTACTATGCTAAGAACTCTACATATTATTTCTTTTAATTCTTACAATTCTGTGAGTTAGGTACTTTTTTATTTCCATTTTACAGACAAGAAAACCAAGGCTTAGAGATAGTAAAAAGAGATGGTCATACAGGCAAGTGTTTAAGGCAGGCAGCAGATTCAAACCAGGCAGCCAGTCTCAGAGCCCCTGCTATTAACCCCCACTTTATCCTGCATTTGCACGCAGCAAAGGAAGGGTGGAGGAAGTCTGGGCTAGGGGAAGGGTGTCCTGAGGGCCCTGACCTGAGGCTCTACAGTCACTCTCCAGCTCCAGTTCCCTCCGTGTTGACCCCCAGGCCTCTTGACGAACTCAGTGGTGAGCCTTAAGGCCCCATCCTGGATGTGTTGCCGCCCGAAGGAGAGACCGTCGTGGAACTCCCAGCCATAGGGACCCACGCCGTCCCCCTGCTCACACGTGTGCCTGAGCTTAGGGGTCCCCGGGGTGGTGCCTTGCTGCGCCCACATCAGTCCTGGGGGTAGAATGGCCAGGTAAGTCAAAGAGAGAGCAGGGGACCTGTCCCTCTGGGTCGCCGAGAACTTCAGGGTCATCCCTCTTAATAACTCTCCTGATCCACTCCTCACCACCCTTGATCTGGCGCGAAGCTGGGGCGCCCAGATTAAGTGCCCGCCTGCCTGCCCGCCCCGCGTCCAGGTTACCGGTGAGGAGGGGCTGCGGACTGCGGGTCTTCATGCCGAAGTAAACGTGAGGACGGTAGGTGCCCCAGAAGAGGTCCGGGGCCACGGCGGGGCTGGAAGAGTCGGGAGGCAACGCCGGGGGCGCGGAGTGCAGCGTGACAGCCCGCCGCGCACGGTGCCATGCCAGCAGCCAGCATCCCGACAGGCCCAGGGCCAGAGACAGGACCACGACGGCCAGAGCGGCTCCGGCAGCCGCGCCCCGGGGCCTGCCGCCCCGGCCTTCCCGTCGCGCGGGACCGCCCCGAGCCGCCCTCTCAGCGGTCCGCGCTCCGTCTGCCGGCGCTCCGCGGCGCCGCCGCTCGCCCCGAGCCATCCTTGCACGGATATCGGCGTCGCGGAGTCCCGGAGAGATGGCCACAAAGCCCGGGTCCCTGCTCGCCTCCTAGGCTCGCGCGCAGCGCCTGGAACACCACTGATGTGTCAGCCGCACCCACCGGCCCGTGTCTCCCCCTCCGCTTCCGCAGGAAGTCCCGCCCCTCCACGTCAGGTTAAGCCCCACAGCAAAACAGCGCGGCGTGGCGTAGGGCTGGTCCCTGGGGTCGGCCCTCTGGGCCGCGTCCACTGGATCGGCGTGTATTTGGCGTTCTCACGCAGTTGACAGGCTAGTAGGAAAAACCAATCACATTTGTCTTTTTTTTTTTCTTTTAATAACTACTGTATATTAAGAGCATGAGACGCTGTCCTAAGTGTTTTACATTTAACCGCTCCCCATATCGCCCCAATCAGGTGGCTGAAAACCGACCGTGGCCTAGAAAGTTCAAGTAACTTGGCCCTGGCTACAGAGCCAGGAAGCGGCTACCTTGGAACCCACGTGTATCTGAATCATATTGTCCACACCTATGCCTTCTTTCCTAGTGAAATGGAGTGGATCCAAGAGGATCTGTGATTTTAGATGTCATACCTCCACTCAGTCTAGGATTCCTTATCTAGATAAACCCTAAAAGGACCATAATGGTGGTGGCTGTACTTTTTTTTCTTTTTCCTTTTCTACAACCCAGGAAGCAAAGGCGCTTAGAGGAAAGATTGCTTATGTCCAGGTCAGGGAAGGCTGTAGGAAAGAGGTAGCATCTGCACCTGATGTTGTCCTAGAAAAGCCAAGATTACATTTGATGATGATTCAGAAATGCAACTTAGGGCTTCCCTGGTGGCGCAGTGGTTGAGAGTCCGCCTGCCGATGCAGGGGACATGGGTTCGTGCCCCGGTCCGGGAAGATCCCACATGCCGCAGAGCGGCTGGGCCCGTGAGCCATGGCCGCTGAGCCTGCACGTCCGGAGCCTGTGCTCCGCAACAGGAGAGGCCACAACAGTGAGAGGCCCGCGTACCGCAAAAAAAAAAAAAAAAAAAGAAAAAAGAAATGCAACTTCGATTCATAGTTACTTCTCTCCAACAGCTCAGCCTAAAAGGTGTTTTCATAAAGTACAAATCTCTATCATCCTCTAAAAAAACCCTACTCCACACCCTTATGCTAGTCTAGCTATAATCACACCTCCCATCCAAACTCTTAATTATACAAAACTACTATTTTATGCGGCACACCCACTTCTTCTTTCGCTATAATCTGACTTCTGGCCCCACCCTCCACTGGTAGACTTTTTACTCATTTAACAATCACCTTCTGACCAAACCCAATGGTCAGTCCTTTCTTGCTACCACTGCACCTGGTCCACACCTATTCAATATATTGTAGCACTTAGTATACACACCTGAGTTTCACCATTCATCTTTGTATCTCAGTACTAATCAGTTGAAGTCACAAGGTTGATGCTAAATATTGGTAAATTCAACAAAAGTTTATCGCACACTCTGTATCAGGCACTATGCAAGGTGTGGGGGACACAGAGAAAACAGCCCCAACCTCAAGTTCAAAATCTGTAAGCACAGTGCCAGCACTCAATCCGTGTTTACAGCAGTGTTTGAACCACCCCTGTTTTTACAGACGAGAGTAGTTAATCTGGCCAAGGATAATAGCCAGTTAACCATGGACCTGAAGAACTCAAATCTAGGTTGTATCCTTTCGTCAATGAAGAGGCCTATAACACACGGCCTCTTAGATGCTATGCTATGCTCACTCAATATTCTAGGCAGTTTACAGATATGTTTATTTATTGATTGATTGATCTTTGGCCGCGCTGCATGCAGGGATCTTAGTTCTCTGACCAGGTATTGAACCCGTGCCCCCTGCAGTGGAAGAGCAGAGTCTTAACCACTGGACCACCAGGGAAGTCCCAGATATCAATTCATTTAATCTCTCAACAGTTCTATGAGGTAGGTACTATTATCCCCATTTTACGAATGAAGAAACAGGCACTGAGAGACTAAGTAATGTGTCCAAAGTTACATAGCTACTTAAGGGAAAACCCAGGATTTCAATCCCAGGCATTCTGGCTTTTTACTACACTATACTGTCTCCTGATAGTTTTCTTTCCTTTAAGGGAGAGGGGAGAAAACCAGTCCTTTGAAAATATCACCGTCTTAAGAGAGAAGCAGTAATGGGGTAGGAGGAAATATATTTGGTGAAGTACACAGCAGCCAGTGTCCAGAGATTCTTGATTGCCTAGCTGAATATTCTGAAGTTTTTCTCTAAACCAGTGGCTATCAACCATTTTTTCCTACAACCTGCAGTAAGAAATAATTCTATACTGCAACCAAGTACATGCAGGTAGACACACATACACATACTTTATATAATACCTATATCTATATTGATGATATGCTTAAAACAAGTTTCTCCAAGAATACTTCCCAGTCCATGTGCCATCTACTGATACTTTTTATTCTATTTGTTTTTTAAAGGCTGATTTAACCCCCTAAATTCACTTCATGATCCACATTAATGGGTGGTAACCTAGTATGAAAAACACTTTAGGCAGGGTGCCTAAAAAGTACTTTAGGCACTGTTCTCTGAAACAAGTTGTAATAATAAAACCAATGATATGCTTTAGAAAGATAAAAGTAAGCAGCAGCAAAAACGGTTAGCAAAAAGGAGACCAGGTGGGAGAATGCAACAATCATACAGGAGAGTGAATGGAAATGTAGAGAACATTTCAGGAGTTTTTGTTTAAAACAGAATATTATGAACTTACTGACTGGATTATTCAGGGAGCGGGCAGAACCAGAGATAATGCTGTGGTTTCCAGTTCAAGTGGCTGAGCAGATGAAGTGCCTTTTAAAGGAATGAGGAAGTCAGGGGAGGAGGCAAGTACAGTTGACCCTTAAACAATGGGGGTGGGGATGGGAGTTAGGGGCCCAACTGCTCCACAGAGTTGGGAATGGGGGGATAACTTTACAGTCAGCACCCACGGTTCCACAACCGCAGATTCAAACAACCACAGATCGTGTAGTACTTGTACTATGTATTTATTTGAAAATCAGGCATGTAAAAGGACCTCTGCAATTCAAACCTGCATTGTTCAAGGGTCAACTTTAGAGAGTATGTAAGATTATCGGGTTAGGGTTAGACAAAGAGTGTTGGTGGAATTTGGAGAAAATTGGTAGTAAGTACCCTGACTATAGCACAGAATCTGAGATTAGAGCCGAACAGAAATGTAGGGTTTAACCCAAGAGGGTAGTTCAAGTCATGACAGAATATGAGATGCCCCAAAAGTAAAAGAGAGAAGAGAAAGAAGGAGAGTAGTATGCCTTTATGGTTAAAAGAAGAAAAAGGACCTGAGTGGAAAAGAAGTTACACAAGGGAGGGAATTAAGAGTGGCAGGTGCTGCTGAAATGGAAAAATTAGGACCGAGATAACAGCATTTCTAATAAGAGTAAGAGGTACCTTGAGTAGTGTTGGAAGAAGCCAAATTCAAAAGGGTTAAGCAGTGAGTGATGGTAAGAAAGTGAAATAAAATTCAAATTTGTCCAGACCTCTCCCCATCTTGCCTCATCCCAGAAACACTGGTTGGATTTGTAGTCACAGGGCTCTTTCTTTTCTCTTTTGCGCTCTGTGGTCTTCTAGATAGTGATTTGAGTAATTAAGTCAAGCTCTTCTTAGATGTGTCCTTAGCAGTCTTAGGTGAAAACCTGCTTGTTGGTCTCTTCCGCGCTGTCAGCGCCCGGTACTGGCACCCGGCTTGTCCCCGCTTCCCGCCGCACCCCTGGCCTGGATGTGGGAGGCGAAGGCAGTGAGCATTTCCTGGGCGGTGAGGTGCGCGCTGCGCATAATCAGGCGATGCCCGTCTCCTGGGGAAGAAACAAACGAGTCAGGCACCGGGAGGACAGCGGGGCCAGCGCCGAGATCTAGCGACTCCCTCCCGTCTCCCAACCAGACCCACCGAACAGCACGTCCACGCAGGGCTCGGAGCCGTCGTGTCTCACGTCCGCTATCACCGAGCAGTTGAGGTTGGTGCAGCGAACTTTCTCGCTGCTCACGGCCTGGAGGAAGGTCCTGCGGTGAGAAAACGGCGTGAGCGCCCGGCAGAGGGGGCTAGACCCCCGGCGGGAGGAAGGCGCGCCCCTCGCGTCCGCACTCCTTCCCCCTCGTACCTTGTTGACTCCACGTTCTTCTCGAAAGGGCAGAATTGAACCCGAACCTGCTTGACAGAGCGGAGTCCGAGCCGAGCCAAGGCCGCTGCCATGGTGACCCTCACCCCGGAAGGACTCGTGCGGGCGGAAGTGTCGCTAGTGCGAGACGCTGTGGACTGCTACGCGCTTCCGCAGTCCCCCCACCTCCGCCTCGTGCGGCTTCTCTGACACTGTCGGTGGTGCTGGTCCCCAGGCCGCCGCCCTGGGGTCCCCAGCCGAGAAGAGGAGGAAGGCCAGGAGGGAGACAGATGATTTCGGCACAGGGTATGGGGCGCCCAAAGTACACGGTCAGTAAACACAGCCTGTCATTAATAGCCCCCTTTATCACGGTGAAGACAATAAATAGTGCAAAAGCCGTTTGCACCTGGCTCCGATAACACGTCTTTTGCAGCCTTTACTCCTCTGTACCCTGCTGTGCCAGATCTACGTTAACACCGTCTTAAGTGCTGGTCCCTTCCAAGGAGAGGGCACCACCACGGCAGGGATTATAAACCTCCCAGAGGGTAAACTCCACTCAGGTAGTTTAAGATTAAACACATGGAACTCTGGAGTAGCGAAGCTTACACGTGAAGGTCCTACAGCCCAGTATTCTTAAATGACTAAAAATAGTGATGGGGAGGGGAGTGCAGGGTACTATTATATAGTATACGCTGTGGGACTGATTTAGGTGTATAAATTCCTATTCCACCTCTGTGGTTTCTGATGAATTAACTTTGTAGTAGTGTCCCGAACTTTTAGTGTTTAGCCTGGCTCCTGGGACTTAAGAGGAAGTGGCATCTAGGCTCCCTGCTTTCTATTGCTTTTCCTCTTTCCCTTTCCCCTGGGATCCAACCCTAAAGCCTTACTCCCAGCATCTAGCCCCTTACTGCTAGTGTCTAGCTCTGAGATGTCTTCACTGATGGGGAACTAAGCCCAAGCCTCCCAAGGATGCTGACCTCCAGGTTTCTAAGTCCAAGCTCTGTGTAGCTTGTGGTTCTCAGGTATGCTTTCTTCCAAGCTCCCAATTAGGCTTTTTTAATATGCATTTCTAAATGTCTGGGCTTTTTCAGACAGAGATAGGGAGTTCTGACGGGCTCTGATTAGGGTCCTTAGGATTCAGAACTGGTCCTCAGGCAGGAAAGAAAAGGTAAGTGCCTGCGGGGATGCTGGTGCTGCCTCAGGGCAAGCCAGGCCTGCTGATTTCCTACCAGGTAAGCCTCAGGACTAGGTCCTTCTCCCCACAGTGTGCTTAGCAGCTGAGCTGTCTGGGCTGGGAGTGCTCCAGGTCGAAGAGGGGGCTCCAAGCTCTCCAGGCTGTTGAGGCTGCTGCTGGGCAATTCCATGGTCTGGACCTCATTACATGCACCTGGTAAGGCAGGAGTGGAAGGCAGGTGGCTGGCGGTGTGTGTGTGTGGGAGTGGGGCACACGCAGAAGCCAGATCAATGATGAGGATGGGGGATGCGGCACATAAAGCTATGAGCTAGGGGCAAAGAGAGCCTGGAGTTGGGGAGGGAGAGTGACTCACAGCAACAGGGAGGCCCCCTGTGGACTTGAGTCTTGGGCAGGGGCTGCTGCAACAGACACAGCAGGGCCCCATCCAGCCGCTGGAAGATGCTGAGCGTGAACAGAGTCTGGCGAAGTTCTGGGGACAGGCCCCACTGCTCCTCCTCCAGCAACTCCCTGACCACTCCGAAGTCTTGTCTGAGCTGCAGCGCCCCCTGCAGGCTGAAGGCCAAGGTACAGTGTGGCCACCTGACCCTCCTGCCTCTCGGACGGCTCTGCCCCACCCATCCCCCTCTTTTTTTCAGTTCCATTCATCCCCCTGCCACGGCCTCCTTTTCTCCCCACCTGAATCGGATCCCGTGGGTGAGGATGTGGTCAAGCCAGGCACCCAGGATGGCAGTCAGCGCCAGGCTGAGGGCAGGGGCCTGGGCTTGCTGTGGCAGTCCTTGCAGTCCTTGCAACACAGGCTCCAGTACCCTGCGGACCACCAACCCAGCATACTCACTAGGAATGCTGGGAAGTTCTGGAGTGAGAGAAGAGGAAGGACAGGATATGAGGCTAGGGAGATCCATCAAGCCCCTAATGGAGCATTTAGGGGAAGACGGTAGGATTTCAGGGTGAGGGGACACAGAAGGTGAGGACAGGATGGAGACAGAGGAGTGGAGCCAGGATTTGGAGGGGCCAGGACACTGTTACCCCCTGAGAAGCCTGGAAGGGAACGCTGGGATGAGGACTTACCAGGACAGAGGCGATGCCGCCAGTACCGACCCCGTGGCATGTGGAGTTCGAAGTCCTGTGTGGCTCGTTTATGACATTCTTGAAAAAAGAGACTTAGTGACTCTTCAGGCAGGAGCTGTGGGGATAAGGAGAAAGTAAAAGGGGCTTATCTCTGAGGGACTTGTCAAGTTATATGCTCTTCTAAATCTGAGGTGTTTAACCTGGCATCCATAAAGCCCCAGAACAGAATTGTGTGCATAATTGTATGGGCTTGGACATTTTCTGAGGAGAGATACTATGGCTTTTATTGGATTTTCCAAGAGGTCTGGACCGAGAAAAGATTATGGACAGTTGCCCTAAGATTACCCTGCTCTCCTCAGCTTGGTTCAGAGGATGGAAATCCTCCATGTTAATTTTGTTCCATAGGAACGTTAATAGGAAAAAAAAAAGGGAGACACCCTCACCACCGCCAGTGTTCAAAAGCACATGCTAGAGAGAGGTCTTCATGATCTGCAGACAGGCAGAGGCTGAAGAAAGAAAAGGGAATTGTACGATCTTCTGTCTGTCATCTTAAAAGGAAGGCAAGAACTGTGTGTAGACCAGGAGCAATGAATATAACTTTCTAAGATTCAGGAACCTTTGGAATGTCCTCACACTGAGTATTCTTTATAGCCACTTCCATTTCTCCAGAGCACTGTAACCCACAAAGCAAGAAAAGGCCCATGTGCTGGTTTGGTTTCTTTGGTTTCATAGGTTTTGGAGGGGGAGAAGACAGCAAAAAGGAGGGGTCTCTACAGCCCATCTAAGAGAAGAACCCAAGAAGAGGGGTGTGTAGTGGCAGGTCTAAGGAAAAGGTGACTGTATGCCTGAGAACCTGAAGAGAGGAAAGGACCTGGCGGGGGCCAGACTTGGTGGGAGAGAGCCCATGTGGCTCCTGATACATGGGCTCTCTCCCTCCAAGTCTAAATCTAAACTCTTCTTCTCTTATCCCAAACACCAGAACCCCCTTCTTCCTTATATATAACAAAGAAATTACCCTTTCGTCAACTGACATTTGTTAGGAAATTCTGCACTCAACACTCGGAAGGTACAAGGTCACACTATGGGACAGTTTTTTCTGTGGGACGTTACAGTGCTGCTGAGGAGAAAACTCACATCTGATTCTTGTTTTTCATCCCAGTGCTGTATGTGGTAGAATGCCCAGAGCGGATGCCCAATAGTGCAGTCATCAGGCACAGAAGCAAGGCATGAAACTGCTTTGGACAGGGTTTGGTTCACATGATGAGCACACTGTCCCTGCCCCTTTTGCTCTGTTCTCACAGCAACTACCAAGAGCTGGACCCGTCTCATATTATGTCTCCCCACCTCCCTTCTATCCTGACCACTATAGCTGGATCAAACTCTATCACTGTCTTCATTGTTCCCCTCCTGCTCTTACAGTGTCTCCCTGTCACTTATGAAATACGGTCCAAAATCTGTGGGCTGGTGTTCAGTGCCCTCCACAACTTCATGACAACCTACTCCTTCATAATCCTCCACCCCCACCCTTGAGATGCACATGCGAGGGCAAGTGTATGCTTATGTACACATACACCCACACACACACACACACACACCCACACACACACACCAAAGCTTCTGCTTTGGTCAGACCATCTCGCCAGTACTCCCCCAAGGAACTATGAACTACCCACATCCAGTAACCCCTGCCGCTCCTCTGAGGCTGCCCAGCCACCAGCTTGAGCCATAGACCCTGTAAGGAACTTCTGTTACCATGTGTCCACCAAGGCCTTCCCTTCCCAGAGCTCCCACAACCATCACTGTCTACCCTACTCATGAAAAGCCTGTTCTGGGACATGTTGAGTTGAAAGAGGCAGCAGTAAATTGAGGTATAAATGCCCAACAGGCAGATGCAGATGGTGGATTAGGGCTAAACTGGGGGTGGGGGAGTGGGGTGGTCTACAGCACCAAGGCACTGTGGAATGCAGAGAGAAAAGGAGGAGAGGGACAGGGACTGAACTCTACAGCCATGCCCCTATTCAGAGCAACGAGTAGACATTTGGGCAGGAAGAGAACAAAAAGCAGAGAGACATCATCCATAGTAGGAACTGATACTGTGTAAAATGGGGAAAAGTTAGAAGTATAATGGTTTAATTCATAAATTTAGAAGAAAATAAAATATTAGAAGAAACAGCCAAGAGTGGATGACAGTTACCAGTGTGGAACAAGGATCAGAAATCGAAGTTGGGGAGGGGCAATTAAAGTGCTATTTTTTCATTAGAAGCCTTCTAAAATAATATTTTATTTCAGTTTTAATAAAAATACAAATTACGCTCTTAGAAAACAGGAGAAACATATCAAAAACTAGTAAATAAAAGGAAAAGTCAATCATTTATCTTGCTGTTTCTCTACAAATTATACCTCAAAGTAACCAAGTAATTTATGAGAGCAAGTTTCACTTTATAAGAGTAACCCAACTAATAAGGAAGAAGGAATGATAGAATTGGAATGTCACCGCCTTGCACCCTCTAATGAAATAACGGATATAGACAATGATCATCAGTCATCAGTGGCTGTTAACATCACAAAATGAGAGCCTGACATGGGAGTTGGGGGTGGGATATATAAGTGAAGTAAAATTGACCATGAGTTGATGAGTATTAAAGCCTCAGTGGTAGGAATATGGGGGTCCATTATACTCTTCTCTCTACTTTTGTATTTTTTTGAAATTTTCCATAATAAAGAGAGGACAAGAAGTGAAGAGCAAGAAAAGATAAATTTAGTGGCGATTCCAAGGCACTGAGTTGTTCTACCACCACCACAACCTCCCCACCAACCCCAAAGCTGGCCCCTGTCAGGTCTCCTGCTCTCCTTACCTGGATCTGTGCAGTCAGCTTCTGGATCTCCAGGCCCAGCTGCTGCTCCACCTCCAGGGCCAAGCTCTCCTCTGAGGCCAGGCTAGACAAAGCTTCTGCCTCATATAATAGAGGCTTTGGCAGAAACAGGGAGTGAGATCCGAGCCCAGCCCGGGATGCTCCCCTCCCCATTCCCTAGCTACTCACAGGTAAATCCTTCTGGATCAGGAGCAGGAAGGAACCTGGGGCCCACGCTGCCAGATGCTGCTGAGTTCTGCCCCAAAACCAGAGCAAGATGGTCTGCAGGGTACAGAGCCCCAGGGCAAGGGGGGCAGGACCTGGGGAGAGGAGGGACAGAGTATCAGAAGGGCCACAGAACACCTTTGGGACGAGGCAGGCTTCAGAACAGATTAAGGAATAAAGGAGATGTCCTCAGCTGTTCTCTTATCCCCCCATCCCCAATACCTTGTCTCACCTGGAGGCTGGCAGAGGAGCAGTCCTGACCTGGGTTCTCGAAGGGCATCCAAGAGAGGAGGGAAGAGCTGTTGCAAAAGTTCAGTGGTATGAGAGGATGAGGGAAGGCTGCTCTGATTTCCACTAGCAGATGCCAAGGCCTGGCAGAAGCCTGAAGATGAGGGGGTATGGTTTGATAAGGAAGGAGCAGTCTGGGGCTTGTGTCACTGCCATTGCCCCTTCCTTCTCACCTTGATCCCAGCTCCAGATAAGAGACTGATGAATTAGGTTGTGACACAAAGAAGCCAGCTCCTTCTCACACTCCTGAGGCAGTGATGCTAGTGGGAGAAATGACTAGAGCCTGAAAACAGGGTCCCTCTTTGCCCAACACTGCCCCCACTCAATGATGGGGGAAGAGGGGAGGCTTCCCCCAAGACTCAAGGCTGGCATGGAAAGCAAGACTTTGCCTTGAAAGCCCAGAAGCTATAGCCTGAATCCCCGGGGGTGGGGTGGGGTGGGGTGGGGTATGTTCATTCTAAAGAGCCTGTTTTTGTAGTCAGGTGGCAAGTGAGTGAGGTGAATACAGAAGAGATCCCAGGCTTCCCAAACACCCACCCAGGCCCATCACTCACCCTGACCCAGTGCCTGACTCAGCTGTTGTGCCGCTGCCCGGGGGTCCCTCCAGGGTCCTAGACTTAGGTCCAGACTCTGAGCACAGGCTGCCCACAGCATGGTCCAGTACTGGCTCCACAGGGCCCCAGCCCCTCCAAGCCCCAGTCCACTGCTGGCTGAACCCGTCACGCCCCCCATCAGGCCCAGTAGCACTAGCAGCAGCTCCCGCTCCTCTTGGCACCGCCTGCGGAGCTGGTCCCTCAAGTCAGATCCCCTGAGCGCCTCATCCAGCCAACCTGCCACCTGGCAACCCCGCTCCCCCGTCAGGAGGCGGAGCACACGAGCCGGGGGATAAGGGCGCGCTGCCCCTGGAACGTAGCTCAAGGCTTTTCCCTGCAGCTGGTGGTAGGCGGGAAGTGCCAGCAGCAGGTCGGCGATTTGGGACGATAGGCCCGGGCTGGCGGGCGCCTGGCCCAGAGCCCGAAGCTGCATCTCGATAGTAGCATCCAGGCGCTGGGCGGCTAGTCCGACGGATCGTGCCAGGAGTAGCGGCTCGGGTGTCTCCTGAAGGCCGTTTCGCAGGACCGCGCCTCCGGAAGGGTGCCCCAGCAGGTCGCGGCACAGCTGAGGCAAGTGGCCGGGGGATGGAGCACCGGGACTCAGGATCCTCAGGAGGCGCACGGTCGCCTGTAGGTAGCGGGCGCAGTCCTGTGCGTGGAGGAGCTCCTGCCGCTCGTGGTGCAGCCGAAGCAACACCGCCCGGAGACGCTGCAGCGCTGGAGGGGTCGGGCCGCCAGCTGCCGGCTCCCGCCCCCAGTCCACAGCGCCAGCCTCACGGTGCTCTCCTGCGTCCGCCGGCACCGCCCACCACGGCTGCCCTCTCGGAGCTCCGCCGGGCCGTGGGTGCAGGCAGGGGATGCTTCGGGCAACCGGCAGCCGCAGCCAGCCACGAACGTCCCGGCGGAGAGCGCCTGCCCGCTTTCTCTGCCACTGCTCCTCCTCAGCGCCCCCGGGCTGCGCCCGTAACGGCGGCACGGTAGCCAGCGGAGGCAGAAGGCCACCAGAGCGAGACGCTTGGGCCATGGGACAGCTTGTCCGGAACGAAGCTAATGATTCCCACCTCCCCGTACTGCCCAACGCCTGCCGCAGCCGGGGCTCCGCCCCATCCCCGGAGCCGTCATCTCTGGCCCGGGAGCCGCCGGGACCGTCATGCACTCTCTCGCGCTCCGTAAGCGGAGGCTTCTGCCCCCAACAAAGATGGCTGCCTACTCTGTCCTACTCTGCCCTTCGGCCGGCGTCGAATGCCAGACTTTCACTTTCGGGTCACTGTTGACGGGGATGGCGGCGATTCCGAAGACTGTGGGGCTGGTCAAGCTAGGTAAGCAGGTGAGACAAGACCGGAGGGGGTCCAGGAAGACTGGGGCAGCCCCAATTAGATCTGTTTTCAGTAGGATTTTGTGCTTCACGCGATGGGCAGAGGGCTCCAGCTCACCTACCCCGAGGCCCCCAGACGCGCCGCCGCCTTCCTTTCCTATAGACTGTCCTCTGCGGCCCGGCTGCCCGCTGGGGGTCGCTGCTGTCCCCAAACTCTGCAAGGAATTCGGTCTCTTGGTGATCCAGCGGTTAGGACTCCGCGCTTTCACTGCCGAGGCCAGGGATCAGTACCTGGTCTGGGAACCAAGATTCCGCAGGCCTCGCGGCGCGGCCAAAAAAACAAAAAACATAACTCTTAGCTGCTCTTCGGCCCGTTCCCTTTACGGTCACGCCTCTTTTCAGCCTTCCGTGTTGAGCCCTGCCCGCCCCGGCCCGGCGCCGCGCGGGGCTGCACCAGGGCTTTGGAAGAGGCGTAACTGTGGGCCCTACTGCCAAGAAACACAACGCAAGTGGAGGGGGCGGGGACGACTCAACGGTGATAAATGCTTGAAGTGGGCAGGATCGGGCAGACGAGGGTCTCTTAGTTGAGGATTGGGGAGTGGGTAAGAGTTGCTTGGGGAAAGATATTATGAACAGAGGGAACAGTGTGAGCAAAGACACTAAAGCAAGGAAACGTTAAGAGAACGTCACTGAAGTGAGACCTTAGTTATGGGTTTGAGAGAAGAGGCGAGCAAGAGGGCAGCAAGTGGTTTGAAAGTCCTGGTCTGGCACATGGATTTGGATGTCCTGAAGGAGGTGGTAGGGTTATAGAGGGAGGGAGAGGATCAGATTTCGGAGCACTGAAAAGCTATACTTCCAACTGCTACCTGGTTATCTCTAAAACCAAACTCAACAAGTCCAGAAGTTAATTCATCATCTTTGCAAATTTGTTGCGTTTTCTCTCATCTTAATCTTGGTTAATAACACAAACTTCCATCCAGTTGCTTAATTCAGAAATCTGAGAATCATTCTACATATTCCTCCCCTTTTCTTTACCTCACCTGTGTAGTCAGTCACAAAGTCTACTTCTGAAGTGTCTCTTCTATCAAATCCATTATTTCCATTCCTACTTCTGCTGCCACTACCTTAGTTCAAGAACTCAATCTTTCTGGCCTGAACAGTTCTAATGACCTGCTAACTAAACATTTCACCCCTAGACTCATCTCTTTCCCCAGTACAATTTCATTTGAGCATTTCGCTTCCCAGATCAGATCCACTTCCACCACCAACAGGACAAAGTGCAAACTCACTGGATCACACAGTGTCCTTCAGGCACAGGTCCTGGCTGCATCTCTGTTACAATAGTCTCCTCACCCATCTCTCTGCCTTTGCTCATTCAGCACACACTTATTGAGCACCAACTATGTACTGAACACTGTTTTAGGCACTGGGAAGAAAGCAGTAAACCAAACAGACAAAAATTCCTATGGTCAGTGAATTAGCAGTGTCTAGTGGGGGCAGCCACTCAACAAATAAATGATATAGTATGTCAAATATGAGAAGTGCAAAGAAAAGTAAAGCAAGAAGGAGGATAGGGAACACTGAATGGAACTGAGAGGTTTTGCTTTTTAAAGGGAGTGGTCAGAGAAGTCCTCCCTCAGAAGATTTAAGCAGGGATCTGAAGGGGATGAAGGAGTGAGCCATTCACTGCGGAAAGAGCATTCCAAGCAGATGAAATAACAAATACAAAAGCCCTGAAATGGGAGCACGCTTGGTGTATTGTAGGAACTTCAAAGGAGACCACTGCAGTTGGAGGAGGGCGAGAGGGTAGGAGATGATTTCATGAAGAGATTTGGTGGTCAGATCATGTGTGGCCAGGTAGTGAATTAAGAGAGTAGTATAGACCGTGTTTTGGGGAGAGGTAGAAGGTCAAGGCAGTCCTTTTTTTGTTTGTTTTTAGAGATGGCTTACACTAACTAAGGAAACAATCCTCATTAGAACCACAGAATGTACAGGCCAAGCCTTGAAGAGTCTTGCCTCATTTTGTGAATGGGGAAGCTGAGGTCCAGAGAGGTTAAATGACTTGTCCAAGATCAAACAGCCCAGTAGTGGCAGAGCCAGAACTAAGATGCAAGCAGCTGTGCTCCAGGACAGTGTTCTCTCCAGTTCTATGCTACCTGGCTAATTAAGAGAGCAATAAAAAGCAATGAATAATAAGGTTTTAAATTATATAACATAGGCTATGTTAATGCAGCTTGGTTGAGTGAGGGCAGAGATAACTGGAAATGAAAGGGTCTGGGAAGGCTTTGTGGGGAGATGGAGTTTGAACTCTCGAAGGTGAGGCAAGTTGTGGTGAGAAAGAAGCTCAGAGCCAGGAGGGATTTGAGGACAGCTGGGGGAAGACCCCAAGGCTGGAAGAAGCCTGGTGGCAGAGGGAGGACAGCAGCTAAGTAGGAGAGGATTGCAAGGGAAAACTGGAAAGGTCAGCCAGGGAGCTTTTTGGAAGGCTCCAAATCCCAGGCTAGACTCAATCCTGCCTGTGGCCCTGGCAGTGGGAGATTACTGGAAAATTCTGAGTAGGGGAGTAATTGCTGAGAGCTTGGTTTGGGGGAGAAACAGATAAAGTGCCGGGGAGAGGCCAGCCAGGAATTGTGGCACTCATTTAGGCGTTGAGGTAGCTCCAGGGTGGACTATATGGGGGTGTTCATATTCAAGGATATGGCAGGGGACACCGCTGGAAGAGCAGGTAAGAGGGCTCCATTTCAGGGGCATCAGTGTGGCTGACCTAATGGCAGGATGTCAGAGAAGCCTGGACTGAATGCCACCCTCAGCTCTTGGGAAGGCAGGTGATACATGTGAAAGTCAGGAGCAGCATGTTTTGAGGTGCTGAGCAGGGAGAGGTCGGCCAGTAAGGTTTTCCAGGCTGGGTGGCTGGTTAGTGGTTGCCGTGGTGGAGCGGTCAACCCAGCCAAGCTCCTTGCTGTCTCCCAGAGTTCCCCACAACACCAACCTAATGTCCCCTCCCCACCCCCTCCCAAGACATAGTGGATATTTTTCGACGGCTTGTGGAGAATGATCCCCAGGGCCTGCGTCGGATCCGTGTGGGTGGGAGCGGCAGGCAGCTGCAGCTGTGGCACCGTGGTGGGGAGTGCAGGGGCCGGGCCCAGGGATTAACGCTGGTACCCTGGTTGGGGTGGGGGGTGGCTTTCAGATGCTCCTCTCTCTCACGTTCTTCCTTTCCCTTCTCTTTCTCCCTCCTGACAGATTCCCTCCGGACCATTTCTGTTATGAGGGGGAAACTACTGGACAGAATGACAAGGCCAAGGAGGCTGAGAGACTGGGCACCTACTGTGGTCTCCAAAAGTCCTTCCTATACCCTCCACGAGGGTCTAAGCCCTGCCCTCAAAGCCCTTCTGCCTCAGCATCCTGCCTCAGTGACTCAGACAACCTGCTTCAGGTGGCCATGCCGCAGAAGCTCCTGCTGACTGAAGAGGTGAGACTCTAGTTCTCCCAGTCCCCAGATTCCCATGTCTATATTCTCTCCTAATCTGGATCTTTCAAGATTCGTTCATACTGCTTACCTCCCTTTCACTTCCTCTCTCTCTTTTCCTGCCACCTGCCCTTCCTCTTCCAGGAAGCCAACCGCCTGGCTGAGGAGCTTGGTGTCTGAGCAGGAGCGCATGAAACAGAAAGCAGAGAAGAAACGACTCAAAAAGAAGGTAGCTGGAGGGCAGAAGGAGTGGGGGCCCAGAGGGACTTGGGGGAGGGAAGAAGAGAGAACTCTAGATGGCCAGGGGCCCCCACGGGGCTCAGGGACTGGAGGGTCTCCTGGAGGCCATTTGGTGCAGTGGTTCTGGAGTCACTGTGCTGTCTGGGCTGGAATCTGCCTCCTTACTATGAGCCCTCTGCCTGATGACTGTCTTACCTGCTTTTTCACCTGTAAAATGAGGATGACAACAAAACCTACCTCATAGAGCTGCAAGGGTTAAATGAGATAGTGTATGCAGAGCTCTTAGTACGGTACCATATATATTGTCCACATGAAGAACTGGTCTCAGGATACAAATTGTGTGTGTGTGTGTGGGTGTGGGTGTGGGTGTTTAAGTATAGTGCTCAAAATACATCTTCCTCTTCCTCGTCATTGTCATTACAGCGTCATGACAAATGGATTGGAAGCGAAGGGAGCGTTTGGAGCAGGATGGCGGGGAGTCCAACGCGAATGTCTACAGGCAGGTACCAAGAGCACCAGGTACCAGGAGGTGGGGGCTGGAAAAGCAAGCAATCCCAACACTGCACCTATTCACCTTCCTGCCTCAGCTTCCGGGCTGAGGCATTGCAGATGGGGATGGGAGCCCACCGTCCAGCTCTGGGAACCCAGCTCAGGGACAGTGTTGCGAGGAAGAGGTAAGAGCCCCCTTCCTTCCCTTTATGGTCTCTGCCCACCCTCTCCTCCCACTACTCTAGGACGTACCTCATCCCTGCCCCTCCTTAACTTTCCTTTCTGCTCACAGGACTCACTGGATCTATCTAGTACCTTTGTGTCTCTGGCTTTGTTCAAGGTTGTGGATTGGCCCCCCAGTGCCTGCAGAGAAAAGGGACTGAGTCAGGAGCCCCAAGGCAGGAGCTTGGGTCCCCAAGAGGAGATGAGTTAGGAGGAAGGAAGCACTCCAAAAGAAGAGAGCTCCAGGCAGAGTCATAAGGCAGAGGTGAGGAGGAGGGCAGAAGAACCTCAGCTGGAACCAGTGGAAGGGGTGCCAGAGGGCTCTGGGAAGTTATGCAATCTAAGGGTAGAGGGCAGTGACCAGTAGAAGGAGTTCTCTGGCCCTAGGATTAAGAGACCTGGGATCAAGCTCCGTCACTGTCACCCTGACCCAGGGTAGTTTCCTCTGCAAGAAAGTAGGGCTGATGCCATCTTGCAGACCTGTCACGAGGATTACGTGAGTTGCCTGATACAAACTGTTTAAACAAAGGAGAAGGATTTGGGAAGGCTGAGGCCTTGAGTCCTGCTTGACTTTGCTTCCCATTCCTAGGCATCTCTAGAATTGCTGGCAGCTGCCTTACAACAGAGCCAGGAGTGAGATTCTTTCTCTCTCCTTCCTCACCCATCCCTCCCTGCGATAGCCCCATCTGAACCTTCCTACCCTCTCTCCTCCCCAGAGTTTGGTACCAGCTTTGCCCAAATTGGTTTCCACCACAAGGCCGTGGTCCTTTTCACCCAGGCCTCGAAGCTCAACCCCCGGGACCACCGGTAGGTGGGGGGGTTGGCCTCTATGCTGGGATGTCAGGGCAAGGCCGGGTGCCGAGGGAGGACCTGGACTTTTGGCCACTTTGTCTTTATCAGGTTATTTGGAAGTCACTCATTCTGCCATGAACGGCCGGGTCAGCCGGTGTGGGCCCTGGCTGATGCCCAGGTAGCCCGCCCTTTGTAGCCTGGCTGGCCCTGGGGCCTCTTTCACCTGGGCAAAGGCTTGATGGGACTGCAGGTAATGGGTCTGAGGTTGGAAGCAGAAGAGGAATTTGAGTGGGATCGGGTGGGGATCAGGTCTACATTGACATTTTCTAGTTAAGCTACTGCCACAGTGTCACAATGTTAGTGGTACTCGGAACTGGAGCCAGTCTGGGAAAGGGGGCAGTTTTCAGCTCCCTACCCCGCTGACGCCTACACTTTCCTCTTTCTCGTTCCTCTGGGGCCGAAGTGTTTCGAAGAGGCAGCTGCTGTGCTCCGGGAGACTCTGAGAGGCGGGTCCCAGCCTGACGCAGCCTGGGAGCGCCACTCCTGCCTTCTACAACTTGCTCTGGTAAAGGGACCAGACCCACTCTCATGCTGAGGGGGAAACAGAGGGAACTGGCCGGGATTGCAACACCAAATGGTGCTGCTTTCTGCCTCAGGCAAATAAGGGGGATGGGCAGGAATGCATGGGATGAGGGGGGCACAGGCAGCACTGCTGGAAGGAGTAGCAGGTGCCCCTCCCTCTTCTTTCTCAGCAGGACCAGCGGGGAGGAAGCCCTGGGCTGCCTCTGTCAACTGGATTCCCCTATGCATTTCCCCATGTTGAGCTGGGGCCTTCAGGTCTCCATTCCCTCAGTTGCCCTGGAAGCACTGCTCCGAGGGCCCCTGGCCTTCTGTCTCCACCCTTGCATTATCCCCCACATCACCTGAGCCACTCCAGCTGGTCCCTCCCCCATACTCGGAGCAGAAGACCCGGTCCTCTCCATTTCCAGGACTCCTCAAAGGGCTGGGGCATCCTGGGACTTGGGCCCCAGCACCTACCTCACACCAGATGAAGGAGGACCTGTCCCTAATAAGGTAAGGCCATGTGTGCATCCCACAGGGATGAAGGACACTGTATGGTAGCAGTTCACTGCACATTTTGAGACCTGTACTCTAATACCATGGTTGGGAACATCCCTGGCAGTCATGCCTCTTGCCACAGAGACCTTCTGATGAGAGGAAGGAGCCCTACATCCACTGAAATAGGCTTCCTTTGGTTTTAAGCAGATGGCTTCTTCTGGGAGCAGTAAGGAAAAATGAAATCCCCCAAGGCTCAAGAAGGGATCTGTACAAAAGTTCAGGTTTTCAGACTATAACAGACCTGGCAGTGGGGGCATTTGAGGCTTGCCCTGCTTCTTGGCCCTGGGGGACTCACTCACCGGCCAGATCTCTGTGCTCAGGATGGGGTCACAGTAATGAATAAGGCCCAAGTCTCGCCCTTCAGCTTGACAGATGCTCACTTCTTCCTAATCCCAGTTCTTGCCCTGTTTTCTCAAGCCTGAGCTCCTCATGCCCTGTTTCCTGTCCACACTTCCATGCATATTCTGACCTCTCCTTTGCCCAGTGGTCTGATGCTCACCTCCTCCCACTGCTAGAAGATTCACCAAGGGTTTGTATTTACCAGCTTACCAGCGCCTGCCTGGAGCTGGCAGAGCCCATACATCTCCACGTACCTGCACTGCTGGCTCTCCCACTGATGGGGCCTTAGCAGGAACCCAGGCTTCTGCTACTTTGGTCATGGTCTTTCTCCACTCCAGCACTGGGCATTGTAACCAGCCTTTCCCCCATGTGAATTTACATAATTTTTTCCACCCAGGATCACTGCCCCTAAAGAAGGCTAAAATCCTCTACTTTCTGTATAAGAATCATGACCTCCTTCTGGTTTCTCCTCTAAGGTCCTGGCAGCTGCTCCTGGCTGGTTCCTCCCTAGCTCTGCCTGGGACTCTCAGCTCATTTAAATATGGATCTGCAGGGGACTTTTAGGCCTCCAGAATGCCTTTCCTAGAGGAACCATTTATCAGGATGAATGACTCTTGCTGCCCAATGGGTCTTATTCAACGCCATTTGCACCTAGAGATAGGAGATGCTGAAGCACCTCTTTATTTAAGGCTGTCCCAAATTCTTTTATTGTTTATGGTTTCAGGCCCCTTAAATATTGTATGACAGATAGAAGTCTGCCATTACTAGTTGGGTCACCTTCGGCAGATTTCTTAACACCTGTGCTTCAGTTTCCTCATCTGTAAAATGTGGGCAATCCCAATCCCTACCTCACAGGGCTGTTGTGAGGGCTGAAAGAGAAAGTGTGAGAACCTACCTACCGAAAGCCTGGTACATAATGGGTGTTAAATAAACTGATTTTTATCTCAATTGTCCTACATATTCATGATTCCAACACTGGGAAGAGGAGTATGAGTGAATTGCTGCTTATTTCACAAAATACAGAGTTTGTGGGACTGTAGTTCTCAAAGCGTGGTCCCTGGGCCACCAGCATCAGTGTCACCTGGGAATTTTTTACAAATACAAATTCTCAGGCCCCCTCTAGACATTCTAAATCAGAAGCTGAAAGAGTGGGCCCAACAGTTTGTGTTTCAATAAGCCCTCCCGGTGATCCTGAGGCACCTGACGTTTGGGAAGCTCTGCTCTAGGACCTAGCAGAGGAGACACCCATCCAGGAGGCCATTTTGGTGGGACAGGTTTGAGTTTTGTTGATCCAAGCCTTGATCATAAGAGGAGGTAGCACTGGGCTAGAATTTAGGAAGCCCTAAGTAGCAGAGGGTTATGGCTCAGAGCCAGTTAACTTGACTGAACCCTACCTTCCTGACTAGAATTATTTGCCCTGGGAGTTCTTTGCTCATGCCCGGCTGGCCGGGGGGTGGGGTTCGGGAGAGGTAGTTGTGTTTGTTTAAGGGGTGATTATATCACAGTGCCTCCATACCAGGCCTGCTCATGTGGCCCTCTTGTTCTGGACTGGGGCTAGGAAGGTGGGACTTACATGCTTTGGGGACTCCACTAGGGCTCCTGGCCCCTCAAAGAAGGGCCACCCACCACTACTGTATGGCATCTTTGCTTTCAGGCTGAGCTGCTCCTTGCTCTTCCAGCCCCTCAAAGAAATGTCCCCGCCCCAGTACCTCTTAGACTGTCCTGGACTTGAATCTTTCCCAAGAGCCATAGGACTCCTGACACCTTGCCTCCACTTTGTCCCACACTCACACTGCTAACTGGTAGGGTTCTGACCCAGCAGCCTGAGTTCTGAGTCCCCAGGGCTGGAAAGCAGAATGACCAAACATCCTGGTTTTCCTGGGACTGAGGGATTTCCAAGGCTGTGGAGCTTTCAGTGGTAAAACTGGGAAAGCCCTGGGCAAACAGGAATGAATTAGTCACCCCAATCTAAAGGTTCCAGAGAGGCAGTCTTTAGAAGGGGATGAAGGGAATACAGATGGAGCCCTGAACAGGAACCAGGGGAGGTATGTGTGTGTTGTATATGTGTACTGTAGAGGCAACACAGGTGCAAAGAATACTTTTTGTATATAACAGGTGACAGATTCTTATCTCTGTACTAGTAGTCATTATCTGTTCCTGTCAATGATGCCATTTTCCTTCCAGTTGCCCAGGGTTTCAAGGTTGTCTTTGACTCCTCCAATCTTTGGTCACTGGAGAAATTACACTGATTCCTGTTTCATAACAACCTTCCTCCCGACTCCAAGTCTGGCCCTGAATTCTCTCTGCTCTTACTTTTTGCAGTGGCCAGAGCTACACTCCTTCATCAGGTCTGTGCCAGTCACCCTGCACATGCAGCCAGATGAGCCTGCCCTAAACATTGCTCTTATACCTCTCCTCCCTAAAACCTCCAAGAACCATGACATGCTCTGTCTACAGTACAATGCCTAAATTCCTACCTTTGGCTCTTCCCTCTCTCTGCTCTGTGAACACTTCTTTCGGTTAGTAGTCCCAGCCCCCACTTACAAGCTTCACGACATGATCATGGGCTTCTGTGATTTCATTCTCCTTATCCTTAAAATGAAATTAAAGTCTCATCTCATGGGATTTATTGTAAAGATTAATCCATGCAAAGCATTTGGAACTGTGTCTGAAAATGCCAGGTTCCTTTCTGCCTTCCAGCCTTGTTCACTTCCCTGAAATATCCTTTTCTGGGACTTCTACCTGCAACTGAGGCCCTAGCTGACACATACCCCTCCCCCACCCCCAGCGCTGGGTGGATTATTCCCAGAGCATCCTGAGGGTGGGATTGTGGCACCTGAGCATGGGAAGGTCTGAGGAGGGAGGAAGGACTGAGGAGGAGGGACTCCTAAAGATGAACCGGGATGACCAGGCATGGGGGAAGACCTGCACCACGGGGAGTGTTCCTTTTCCCTCCCCGTCACATGCAGCAGGATGATTAATTACCAGCGTTAGAAATTAGTCTCAGAAATGTCTGTTGGAGGAGGTGGGCTGGGCTCTCTACCCTGCAAGCAGCTACTCTAAGCTCTGCCTCAGCAAGTAGGACCAATCCTTCCCACCCTCCCGCCACCACCATCATCCTGGTGGTGACATTTTCCGCCCAAGTGCGGGGTGGGATGGAGGTCCCAGAAGCAGGGGTATGTCCCCTCTCCCAGAGCTCATCACTTTGCCTGTGTCTCAGTGTAGGATTCTCTCTGTGGGGGCGAGGAGAATGGTCAGGACTCTATTAACAAATGACCTCAGGGTGGGGAAAATGGAGAGTCAGGCAGGACGCTGTCACTCTGGGGCCAGTCTATTAGTTAGGTGCAAGGCCTCCCAGGTGGCAGCTGATCAAACGCTGGGTGGAGACCTGGAACTAAGGCGGCCAGTAGAGGAGGAGTACGCGTCCGCAGCTACCAGAGTCCCACGCCCTTCCCCTCATCCCGCAGTCTCCAGAGCATAAAGCTGACAAGCACCAGCTCTGAAGGCTGGTTGGATGCCTGGGTCCACATCCTGACCTAGGGGTTGTTCTTTTGTAAAATGGGCATAATTATATCACCTACCTTATAGGGTTGCTTGAGGGTTAAAGGAAACATCGGATTTAAAGCGCTCAGCACGGTGCCAAGCACGGAATCTTCGCAATAATCAGATTTTGCTCTTACTGCTGGGAGCGTCAGGACTGCGGCGTGCTGCGGCGGAGTCTCAACTTTATTCTCAACAATTGGGAAAGGTGGGCGTCTGGACTGTGAGCCGGAAGGGGCCCGGGTCGACACCCTCCCTTTACCCCGGAACCCAGACAGGACGCGGAGGCGCGGAGTCCAGGGCCCCAGAGCCCTTCAATCTTCCACCTGTATCTCCTCGTCTGACAATCGGGGCCCAGAGTCAGGCCGGGCGGGGCCAGGGCAGAGGCCTGGGGCGCCGTCAGGCAGCGCGAGGCGGCACTGGATTTCGGGGGACAGCGAGCGCAGCGAGGCCAGGTCGGCGCGCATCTCCTCCACGTCGCGCTTGAGCTTGGCTCGCCGGTTCTGGAACCACGTGACGACCTGCGCGTTAGCCAAGCCGAGCCTCGCCGCCAGCCCGTCACGCTCGGTCGGTGCCAGGTACTTCTGGAAGACAAAGCGCCGTTCCAGCTCCAGCACCTGCTGCGCGGTGAACGCCGTGCGTGACTTCCGCCGTCTGCGGCCGGCCCGGCCAGGGCCCAGCGCGCCTGGGGCCGCGCGGCCTGCGGGGACAGGGCGGGGGTCAGCCTTCTTCTAGTTTGCGGAAATCAGGCTTCGGTCCGGGAGGAAAAGCGGGGGTGGGGTCAAGCCAGCGAGGGGGGCGTTGGTGCGGAGCGAAAAGACGGACGGGAGCCAGAACCGCCGCCCCTTCCCGAACTTTGCGAGGGGGGAGGGTGGTATTTCAGCCCGGGGGTGGGGCACAAAGTGGAACCGGCCACTGGGGTACTGGAGGCAGGAGGCTGAGGGTATCCTGCGGGGACCGGGGAGTGGGAGGAGAGCGGGACAAGCCAGAGAACTGGTGCACGGTCAGGCGGTCTAGGGCGGGGCCTTTGAGGCCTTCCGGAGCCCCTGGTGGAGCGGGCTTGCAGGTCTGGGCCGGCACCAGAGGCAGGGGCCGACCATGGTCAGAGTAGGGGCAGCCAGCCGGAATGGTGAGTGTAAGAGAACCTGCACCGTGCCCTTCTTTAAGCTCGTGGGTGTTGGGCACTCTCGGCTTATTCTTTTTGGGTGACACGGGCGCCCCCTCCTCGAGCCCAAAAGGGAGAGAGTGGGGGTACAAAGGGCGAGGAAAGGCGGAGTCCAGAGTCCCGCGGCCCTTGAGGCTCCAAGGAACTTCTGCTCCTTGCGCCCTCTCGAGAGGAGACCGGCTTGGAGCGGAGCTCGGTCACCCGGAGAGGCCCGAGCCTCGCCTCCCTGCACTTTCTGCGCCGCCCTTGCCCTAGCTCACTCATTTACAGCCTCCGGGGCAGGCCTTTTGTTTCCTCCCTGGCCTTTCTCTGTCGCGATTGCCCCGCACAGTTCTCGACAGACTGGCCCTTCCCCTCGGCGCTGGCGGCCTCCAGGAGCGGGCGCGGAGCCTGGGAACTAACGGAGGGGAGGGGAGAAGAGGGAGAGGCAAGCCCCAGCACGTGGGCTGAGGGCAGGGTGCGGATTAGGGTGGCGGCCAGGGTGAACGAAGGTTCGAGACCGGGAACCTGGAGGAAAGAAATGGGGAGAAGGCCAAGTCACAGTGAGCGACCTCGCCGGCGCTATACCTTCAGAGGGCTGCGGAGCGTGCCCGTCAAGTACGCGGAAAGTTTTACTAGTCAGCTCCTCCAGCGCGCACAGCGGCGACGTGGGACCTTCGTTCGACTCTGGAAGCTGCGACGCAGAGGGTCCTCGGGGAACCATGTGCGGGCCTAGGATGTCTGCGATGCTGAAGGGTGTCCGGGGTGTCCGGGGCTCGGATCCCGAGCTCATGGCCAGCCGGGCTGTGGCGGTCCCGCCGCCCGCCGCGCTCGGCTCCGCAGCTGCCTGGGCCCCAGCGCGGCTCCCGATCTGGGCCCCCAGCCTCGGACCCGCCCCCCCGCGCTGGGCCCGAGCCTCGAGTGCCCCTCCTCCTGCGCCCCCACCCCCCAACCCGACCGGGTCCGCGGTGGGTCTGGAGCTGGTAGACGTTCCGGCAGCGGTATTTCTACAGGGTGGGGAGGTGTGGAGAGAAACCGGAGGAACAACCCGCCAGGCCGGGCCGCAGGGCTGCTCTGCGGTGCCGGACGCGGCGCAGTGCACACTCGGGCTGGACCCTTCCTGGGCGGCCCCCAGATTCTGTACACCACAGACTCCCCGCCTAGCCGCAGCTCTGGCTCATAAACTCGTCGGCAATAAAATTGCTTTCCCTGGCCCCAACGGCTGGGGAGTTGCAAAATTCCGAAAAGGGAGAGCAGAACTGGCAGTGGTAGGATACCCAGTCTCACCTAGTAAGGACCTCTGTCTCCTGACCTGGCCCCCTCGTTCCGCCCCATCCCTGCGGAACGCTCTTAAAGAGGTCGGGCGGCTGGAAGTTATTAGCGCGGTGCTGGGGGCTGGGGGACTTGCAACTTGGAAGGACCTGGCCAGGCAGAGCGATTGTAACGGGGAATACCGGGGATGCCATGGGGAAGCAAGTGCAGGTGAGTGGACTCTGCCGGCTCTCTGGCTGGACCCAAGGCTGTCCCGCTAGGGCTCAGAGGCCCTGAGGAAGTCAAAACACGTGGAGAAGGGGCCGGAGACCTGGGCCTCAGGAGAGAGGACACAGCAAGCCAGAGCTAGTGTTACTGCCCAGGAGGGGTCTTTGCCAGTGAAGCCTGGGCTCCCCGGTTACTCTTTCCATCTACCAGTCGATCTGTCTGTCTTTGTTTTCTTATTAAGCTCCTGTAGTTGGAGTAGAGGTCCTTCAGCCTGGAGAGGCCCAGAAACCACCCAGCATCTACAACAGTGG
Source organism: Monodon monoceros (assembly GCF_005190385.1). Classification (NCBI taxonomy): domain Eukaryota; kingdom Metazoa; phylum Chordata; class Mammalia; order Artiodactyla; family Monodontidae; genus Monodon; species Monodon monoceros. Next base: position 25,318,596 of record NW_021703775.1, on the reverse strand, counting down.
AGGCGGCCACTGGTCACTGCCCAGGAGCATCAGGGTCACTCGCTATAGAAGAGTGACTTGAAGGGCAGACTTCATCTACCCAACCAGATCCTGGGACAGAACCCCTACCAACCCAGGGGCAAATTCTAAGACCTGGCATATTCATTCCTATTTTATCTGGGTTCTGTCTTTCTCACTTCTCTCCCACAGCTAGTCCTGGGCTTATACCACAGCCCTCCTTTGTAGGAAGAAGACAACTCTGGGATAGCACTGCTCACCAGTGGAGGCCCAACAGGGCAAGGGTTTTGTTCACGTATCACATCCCAGAGGCAGAGAAGCCCCACCACTCCTGAGGAACTCACCACTCCTAAGGAACTCGCTGCTATGATTTCTTCTATTTTTTTCGAACAGTGCCATGAAGAAGTGGACCAGCCCCTCCTGGACTGTCCATTACGTCACCTTCTCTGTAGACTTCTGTACCTCCCACCATTCGTGCAGTGATACTCTGAGTCCACCTGTCTATTCTCTGGGGCAAGTGGAGCCTGCAGTTGGGGTGCCCTGAACAGAGCTTGGGAGATCCAAGACACCTGGGTCAAAGACTCCTTGACAAGGACAGGAAAACACTTTGATAATGGGGGTCAGGGAACCTCATGTAACCTGAGGCAGTGACATAGCCCACACCCAACAAAGGGTATTCTTGGTAAAGGGCTCCCTCCTAAGTCACCCCCCATCCCCTAAGACTCACACAGACACTCACATAGTACCTTCATGGCAGCCTAAGCAATAAACTCAGCCCAGTGGGCCACTGTTGGATCGGAGAGCAGACAGTGGAAAGCTGAGATGCCAGGACCTTGTTAATTGGTTATTAATGGTGGCAGGTGGAGGAGGGCCAGGAGAGATCCTCTTAGCTGGAGGCCTCAGCCCTCTGAACCATCCTGGGGGTTTCCCTTAATCTGCAATTAAAGAAGGTCTCAGGAGGCTGCAGGAACTGCCTAGCCTATGTCCCAGGCCTGTCACCAAAAAGACACTCCAGCCTTCACTCATGCATCTTCTTATGTAGCTTTTATGTCATCTCTTCTGCTCTCAATTACTCCTGTGTGTCAGTGTGGGGCTTTCCTGAAGGGCCTTTGCTTTCCTCCCCTTCTGTCTCTCCAACATTTTCCCCCTTGCAACCGGGCTTAGGGATGGGGTTGGACAATGGGCTTGGGCAGTCCCCAGATGTGGGTTTGGGGGAGGAGAGGGAAGGAGAGACTAGTAAAGAGAAGAGACCACTTACAGCAGAGCCCAGCTAAGGTCATCTCAGCAGCCAGGGACTTGTCCAGACAATTGTGGGGCCACAGGAGGGGACTTTTCCCAGCAAAGCCCCTGGAACCTGAGCTGGGGAGAAACCAGATCCTCCGAGGGGGGTAGGAGGAAGGGAATGATTAATGAGGGAGATTAAGAGATTAAACCTGGGTTCTGGGCTGAGGAGCGGGGCGCTTAGCTGTCTCATAGGCTTCCCCCAACCCCAGCTTGGCAGTGCTGCTGCTTTCCAGTGCACCTCTTCCCACCATACCTCCCACCCCCATGGTCCAACCCTCTCTGACTTGGGTCCTCCCCAGAGCCATCCAAAGACGTGAGCCTACATTGCTGCCTGCCACCCCGCCTTCTGCAACAGACTCTCCCCATTGTCCCTTCAGACATTTGGGGGTCCTCTGCTCCCTCCTCTAGCAGAGATCCCCTCTTTCTCACTTTCCCTCCAGAAGGCACCTCCATTCCCACTTAAGGGTGCCTTCTCACCCACCCCCAACACCCCCTTTCAGAATTCCATTTCCTCATCACCCCCATCTTATTTCTCATTCCGTGACACTGCACCTCTGACCCGCCTTGCCCTCCTCAGCCTCTCAGCTTGCAGATTCCTCTACCCAGGCCTGCCCCGGATGTACCCCCTCTTCTTGGCATCCATATCTGCTCAATAAATGACCTTCAGTCCCCTGGATTTCCCACCCCACGCATTTCTCTGAATTCTGTGAGTGTAAAGGGGGGCGGAATCCCCAGAATAACCTCCTTGGGTTGGTGGACGGCCGAGGACAGTCCCAAGAGATGTGCTTGTCCTCCCCCCCCCCCCCAGGGGAAATCCCTTAACCAGAGTGAGAGGGAAGTGGGCATTTTAGAGAAGAAACTCCAGGCAGAGGAGCTGGGGTGGGGGAGTCCATACATCTCACACACTTCTGGGATGGTTTTCTCTTTCAGAAAACGTTAATGCAGATATAACCGATGCAGACATAAATTTTAGTTTTCTCACTTCTAGGGCCTCAGGTCTGTGAGTTCTTTTAGGCCTTTACACTGACTCACAAAAAGCTCTGTGCAATTGCCGCCAAGCGGGGAGTGTGCAGGCTGGGGTGCGGGAGCGGCGGGATGCTCAGACACTCCCCCACACCCCTACACTGGTGTACCCCTTGGGACTCATTGTTCCACGGAAGTCCCTTTTCCCTAACTCCTCACCCCCGCCCACCCCCAAGTCCTGGGAGAGACTGGCCAGGCTGAGAGAGACGGGTCCTCCTCTGTGCCAAAGGCCAGAGCAAATCTTGGTGCCCCCTCCCTCAGGTGAGTGTGGACCACGAAAGGGGTTTGGTGAGAAAGGGCATGAGGGGCAAGGGCGAGCTTGGCCCTGCAGGTGAGGACCGACGCCTCCACCCGGGCGCCCCGCGAGGTCCCGGGCTCCTGAGGGCGGGCTGCGTGCTGGGAAGGCCCTGCGGCCGCTTCTCTGAGCACAGCGCCGGCGTTCTAGGTCACCAAGCCCAAGAGAACCGTGGGCTTGATTTGCCCGCTGTGGCGCAGATCGAGACCCGAGTGACCCCGAGGGTCAGGATCTGCGTGGGGCAGGCCAGGGAGGGAAGTAATGGACCCACAGATGGAGGGAGAACGGCGCGGTTGCCCGCAGCTGGTCTGCATCAGCCACTTCGGGAGACGCACGGCAGGGGCAGCTACCGCCACCACTGCCACCCCGGCTGACAGACAAAACAAAAGGCCCCACTGAGCTGGGGACGAGGAGGGGAGCCGCGCCAACCCAGATCCAGGCCTGAGCGCCTTCTGCTGCTCCTTGGCCGCTAGCCATGTGTCGTCAAAGGCCTCATCCCAAGGCTTGGTTCTCAGGTCTCCCGTCTCCAGCAGCCTTATCTTCTGACTGGGCCTGCTAGATGTCAAGCTGCCGCCAAGCCCCTGCAGGACTACTCTGTAGGGGCGTTTCCATTCTCCTTACCTCCATACCGCCCCCCGCCCCGCCCCCGGAAATGCCCTGAGGACAGTCTAAGTGCTGCGTGCTTGAGTGGGCCTGGGAGTACCCAAGCTTAAATTTAGGGAGAAGAGAATGGGGAACGCTGGGCTAGATATAATTCATCAAAAACCTCCAGATATATGCTGGTATAGAGGCAGGCCAAAGACACTGAAAAAAGCCCTGATTCTGGCTGAGGGAAGGTTTTCTGGAGGAGGTGACACTTAGGCTTTCAAGGGCAGCTGGTGGGGGCGGTGGGGGGGGGGGGGCGGTTGGCGCGTTCCAGGCCTGAGGCCTGAAACATGTGAGGCTCGGGAATCTTGGAGATGGTGCCAGGAAGGAACTGGGCCTGGGCCAGTGGCCCTGCAGTGTCCCTACCCTGGTCCCTGCTGCCTGCCCAGAGTTCACCAAGGGTTCTGCCTTGCTGTCTGCAGTCTCTCCACATGTGCCTTTCTCTTGGCCTACAGGCTTCATCCATGGGGAGGGAAGCCCACGCCTACTGTGCCCTGGGAGAGAGCTCAGGTTTTTGCCCCTGAGTCTCTGGCTCTTTTAGCCAGTTCAGGCCACCTTCACTATGGCCTCCCCTGAGCCCTCTGCCACCCAATCTCCATCTGGGGAAGCTCAGACACCTTCAGCCCTCACAAGCTATACCCAATGAGCCCCTTGAATTCATGGAGTCAGACTTTGGCCAGCGCCAGATTTAGACTTTAAAATTAGGTTTAACATTTATGCTGCCTATGCCATCCAGTTTGTCCCAGATTCCACAGCAGCCCATTAGCTTCCTTCAGGAGCTCCTTGCTTTGGCCTCCAGTCCCCTCCTCTGTTACTGTCTGGCTCAAACAGACAAGAAATGCTTGCTGAATTACTCAGTGGAGTTCTCGCCTTATTGCTTCCCTCTTGTTCCTAAAAAGTGCCTCTTCTGAGCACCAGTTCCCTCTTTTCAACTACCCTCTCCACACCCTGGCTTCACCTAGCCCAGGTACCTAAAGGCCCACTGAATCTCATATGGACAGCGAGGTTTCCAGCTGTGACTATCCCCATGTGTTCTTGCATCCCACTTTTTTTAAGGCTCCTCCCATAGTGCAATTCTTTGTATTTTCTTTCAAATATCACTCTTCTTCAGTCCTGCAGTGGCCACTGTCAAACCCTAGCCCCATTCTCACCACTATTGAATTAGGATACCTCCAACTCAGGCCTGCATTATATGTGGCAACATTCAAGGACGGTGAGAGCTCCCCTTCCCTTCACCAAAAAGAGCTGGTATGAATGACCTGGTTTCACTTAGGTCACCTTCAGAGTTCTACATATGTAGGGTCCTCTACTGCTTTCCTTTGGCAATTCACTGAGGGAACACCAACATAGAGAGGCCCTCCTTCTTGATGAAACTCAAGAGGGAAGCAGGACACAAGACAAAGCATGAGTGTGTGGCAGGAAAAAAAGGAAAAAGATGCTTTTTTTAAAGTTTTTATTTCAAAAAATAAAGCCAAGGTTAATTTCACATAAATATCTGGGGAGGGAAGGGCAGAGGGATAGGTGGGGGCTTGGCCCCTACCTCCTCTTCTCTTTCACACTGTATTGTAAAAGCAAAGGGGATGGCTAAGGAGAGAACAAAGGGAAGAAGCAGTCAGTGGGAACATTCTTACCCAAGAGGCCCCCTCAGTCTGCCCCTGCCCTGGAGACTGCCTTGGCACTGGCTCACCTTGCCGAACCAGCGGGAGAGCCATATCTGCTTCATGGTCATGTGATCAGGGAGAACTTCATTGTCAAAAAGGAGCTGCACCTAGAAGGGAGATAGGGGCACAGTTTCAAGAAGTATCCTCTTGCACAGGTCAAGAACTACCCTGGTCTACCCTATACTCTGTTCCTCCTTTCTTAGCCGCCCTCCCAAAAAAACTTACTATGGGATACTCACATGTTGGGGATTTAGCATCAAGCGGTGACAGAGCACCCTCCGGAGATGGCGAACTTCAGCTCTAACAGAACATCGGACATATTTGTTCTGGGGGTGGGGAGGGAAAGGAAGAGAACAGGCGTGTGAGGGAAGGGCCATGGGGAGGTGAGTCTCCTTAAAGAGGCCCTCCCCTCAGCCCCGCTCACCTGCAGGATGCTTTTATTCTTGTCTTTGCCAGAACTGGCGGGGGGGGGGGGGGGAACAGACACAGGTTAGGGAGCTCTATCTTTCCCCTGTCCCTTGCCCAGACCATGATATACTCTCTTCAAGTGAACAGACACTCCCTTACTGCTCGCCCTCTCCCTGAGCCCCTCCCTGCCTCTGGGTCATTGTCACTGTCACTTCAGATAGCCCATGACCTGTCCTTCACCTCAGCCGCTCCAGGCATAGGCTCAGCTGCTCATCATAGCGATAGTAGTGGGCTTTTGAGTGGTCGAAGCTGCTGAAGGGGAGGCCAAGGTTGCTCAGGGCTGGCTCTGAGAAAGACAGAGTAATGAGGAGAGTGGCACATGTTCCATACGCCTTTTTCCCCGGGGAGCAAAACTGGGCAGGAGGAATGCTCTGGGGGTTTTACCTTACCCTCCTGTTACCAAGAGACATACCTTCCCCGCTGGGCTGGGTGACCCGGTCCAAGCCTCGGGACTGGTAGAATTCTCGGATCCGTTTCTCTTCACCTAGAAGGGATTGGAGTACAGGAAGTAAAATATAAGCCCTCCCTCATTCTTTGTCCCTCTAGCTGTCAACCTCTTTACCAAAGCCCTTGTCATCTCAAGCTGTCACCCAGCATCAGTCCTCTAGAGGCCCCTCAAAGTCAGGTTGGTTACTCACTGTCTTGCAAGCCTGGCACTAGCTTGTACACGATGTCCTGCATGACCCGGTCCAGTTTGAGGTTGAGCAGTGGCTGTGTCTCGTGGATCTTGATGTTGCACATGGGGCAGTACTTGCTGGTTTGGAGGTACTTCACAATACAACTCTTGCAGACTGCAAGAAGAGAAAAGCAAACTCTCGGGCCCTCTGGAAATCGGGCTCATGGGCTGGGTGGGTCGCCTGGGTGGTTGGGGCAAGCAGCCTAGAGGCTGGCAGCCGGCTTAGTGGGAAGTGGGGCCTGGAAGAAACAGCCAGGGTCCTGGGCACTCACACGTATGAAGACACTCTGTTATGGTGGTGGCATCCACGAAGTACCCTGCGCACAGGCAACAGACGATGTGCTCATTCAAGTCTTTGATCTTTACTCGGACCTCCTCCTGCGGACACACCCTCCGTCAACGATCACTCTCCCAACCCCAACCCGTGCGCCTTCACAACTTGGAAGTCGCCTCTCATCAGACCCCGCGGCCAACACCGCACCCTGCGCCGTCAGCCGATTAGCTCCCGGGGATTGACACTCCCCCTCCGCCCAGCAGAGGGCTCCGCGCACAGCGGGGTCTCCCTCCAAGCCAACTCGCCCCACCTTCCTTTCCCAGGGGAGACTACAAAGAGTGAGCGGCACAATGCGCAGGCGTCCTAGCCTGGAGTTTGGCAACCCGACCGCAATCGCGCAGGCGCATTGGGCACCCTGTCTCTGCGCAGGCGCACTGGCGCCCGGCCAGCCACCGCCCGTCCTGTAGCCGGCCGCAGTTCGCACCGCTAGCCGACCACAGTGGTAACCTTGCCGCCCCTGCACCTCGTTCCGTAGCGGGTCCATCTTGTACACTGACTGGAGCTGGTTCCGAAGCCTCATCGCGATCGCAATCTGGCCCCCCTGAGGAGACGCCATCTTAAAGGCTGATCCCGGCCGGCCACTTCCGGTGCCGCCTGCGGGGCGGGACTTGTCGCCTCGCAACGAAGGCTTAGGTCTTTTCGGATTCGCTGACCCTCTGTAAGGCCCCGCCCATGTCCCTTTCTCGCCGTGTGCTCACCTGAGCCCCACTGGCCCCTCCCCCTCCTCAATCTGTAATTAGGGAGTCGGGGGGTGCCTGGGAAGGGGTCCTATCTCTTTGAGCTCCTGTAGTAATCATCATAATAGGCCCGACATGACCTCGGGACTAACTTTTGGAGCCTGCAAAAGACGGCCGCCTTCAACTCCCAAAGGCCCGGCGGTCTCCTCCCGCCACCGCTCAGGGTCGTCGATCTCCTGTGATGATGTCCCTGCTAAAGAAGCCCCTCCAGGGCCCTCTACTTGTGTCGCCCTCCGCGGCTGACGCGTCCGCATTACGGAGCTTCATCCCGATGGTGGGCCTGGTCCCGGCTTCACAACGGGGGTTTCTCGGAGCTTTGCGGAATCTCGTAGAGGGTGGAGGGGAAGGAGGGACCCCCCAGGGACTTGGTAGTGATCGTACCCCCGCCCCCACACTCTCCCCTGCCGCCGAGGATGGGGGAGCAGGCCCTGCTTAATGATGATGATTCAATCATCGGCGCCTGCGGAGGCCTGGGACAGACTAATGCAGAGCAGATGCCCAAGAAGGAGGGGAGGACGGCTAGGACGCTACCACACATGGACACGCTGAGGCAGCGAACTCCTGCGGTAGCATAGGCCCAGTCCCGTACTTGGGGAGGACGCAGGGGCCCTAGAGCTGGTACACCGACGTCCATAGGTACTTTTTAAAAAGTGGGATTAAAAAAAACAAAATAAAGATAAAATTACTGTGGAGTATTAACATCAGGTGCAATTGGAGACTCAAGAAGGGAGAGATACCAGTGGAGACCCCGAAAGACTTTCTGGAGGAATTGGGTCTTTGTGTGGGCACAATTTAGAGATTGGGGGTGGGGGTGGGGAAAGGAGTGTGGTGGAAATAGAAAAGAAAGGCAAAGTCGGGGGGGTCGTGAACGGAGAGGGACTGGACTGAGGCCCAGGTGTAGATCTGAGAGTAGTGATAGAAGAAGCAGATGCCTTGCGGAGTTGGGACTTTAGCCTGAGGGCAATAGGGAGCTAAAAGACGTTTTGGAAGAGAGTGAATTATCCTATGAAAGAAACATATTTGTTCATTTATCTTCAGAGTGAATTAGTGGTAAGGAGTTATGAGATTGGTGATATTTTAATCAACTACTTCTCGCTACAGCCACTGCTTACCTCTCTGTTCCAAGACGCCATTATCTCTTCTCTGGATGATTGCAGTGGCTTTTTGCCTGCTTTCCTTGCTTGTACCTTTACCCCTCTTTAGCCTATTCTAAACATAGCAGCTCACAGTGATTCCAGTAAAACATGAATAAAAAAAGGATACGTGGGGGCTTCCCTGGTGGCGCGGTGGTTGAGGGTCCGCCTGCCGATGCAGGGGACACGGGTTCGTGCCCTGGTCCGGGAAGTTCCCACATGCCGCGGGGCGGCTGGGCCCGTGGGCCATGGCCGCTGAGCCTGCGCGTCCGGAGCCTGTGCTCTGCAACGGGAGAGGCAACGGCAGTGAGAGGCCTGCGTACCGGGGGGGAAAAAAAAAAAAGGATACATGGAAAGTTTTTTTGAGTTGATGGATGTTTATTATCTTGATTGTGTTGATGGTTTCATGTGTGTATACATGTCAGTGTATCAAATTGTACACTTTAAATATGTACATTTTATTGTATGTCAGTTTTGCCTTAAGAAAGTTGCTTAAAATAAAATTTAAAAATGAGGTTTCTTACTTTTCTGTTTAAAACCTTCCAATAGCTTCTCTTTTCAATTAGAATAAAAGTCCAAGTCTTACAATGGCCTTCAAGCCTTGCATGGTCTTTCGCAGTCCCTCAGTCTCTCAAGACACACTGGACCCCCTCACCGTTTGTTCCACAGATACACCAGGATATACTCTCGTGTCCCCAACTTGAAATGCTCAGATATCCAAATGGCCCTTTTCTTCCTTCAGGTCTTTACTCCATGAGGTCTTCTGTGATCAATCCAGATAAATCATAATCCCCCACTCTTACACTTCTTCTTCCTCCTTCCTTGCTTTAGTTTTCTTCTTAGCATTGTTATTATTAAGTTTATTGTATATATTTCCTTTTCACCTGCCTCCCCCACTAGAATGTAAGGTGCTCAATGGCAGGAATTTTTGTTGTATTTACAACTATATTTCGTGGTGGTGATGATGGCCTAGACTAGGCTTTTATCTGTGGAAATGGAAAGGAAGGACTGTGTATGAAACATTTCAAAGAAAAGAATAATAGGAGGAAGTGAATAAGGAGCTTGAGGGGAAGAATTTCCTCCAGGCTGTTGGACTTAAGGTGGCTAGAGTGAAGGCAGGTGGAGCTTGCCAGAAAACTAGAATGGTGGGGTGGAACACAGCAAGTGTCAGAACCAGGGACTGGGGTCTCAGAGTTTTCTGGGTAGCTGTAATAGATGGAACTATTGGAATGGATGAAACCTGAGCAGAGGTAGAGATGGGTAAAGCTGAAGTCTGAGCTCTGAAGAATGCTCACAGTCTTTGGTGGAAGAAGAAAAGTCGGTGGAGGAAAAACATAAGCAGTGACTGTGAATGTCCAAAGATGTAGAATAATATGATATTATGGAAGCCAAAAGAATGGACATTTCAAGAAAAAGTTGATGGTCAACAAAGTAAAACATGTCAGAGGAGTCCTGGATAACAGACACTGGACACGGGAGCTCTCTGAGAAAGGGTCCATGTAGTGAAGCCAGCTTGCGGTGGGTTAAAAGAATAAATAATGGGGAAATGGAGGCAATGGGTATGGGCAGTAAAAGGGAAAAAGAAACACATAATTTCTCTTGAGAAGTTGGGCAAAGACTTTGTCCAGATAGTAGAGACCTAAGACAGTTGGGGGTAGGAAGGACTAAATTGATAAGAAAAATGACGATACAGGAGTGGGGACATGGCACCAACAGCAGGACGGAAGACAAGATTCAGGAGGATGGGCTGGGAATGTGGCCTCTCCCTTTGAAGCTGCAGGTTTGAAGGCCTGAACAGAAACTAGCAGGAACCATCTTGCTAGAGAATCAGGGAACTAGCAAGGTAGAGGCAAGCCGAGAAATTCCTAGGACTGTGGCTGACAGAATTTTTTTTTTTTTAATCCCCAGAAGATGTGTATATACTACCAGGTTTGTGACCATTCTCCTCCAAGGATCAGTTGGGTAATCTCTGGGTGGCTGTGCCATCTGTGCTGACCTCAAAAGGCAGGATAAAAAAAAAAAAAAAAAAAAAAGGCAGGATGTAGAGTAAGCAGGTATACAGGTCTGCACAATGCTACCTTTTTCACCTGCATTGATTCACTCATTGATTCATTCAAGAAGGATTTATTCCGCTTGATTGGAGACACACTAGTGCTCACTGTCTCCTGAGGCCCACCCTTAGAGTGGGAAAGGGGACTGACAAACTCCTAACCTGCAGGCCAGTCCCCTTGAGAGACTTTATTTACTTTACTGTCTCCCTAGGCTCTCTGTTCTCATCCAGGGAAATCCAGCCCATTGCTATCTCTGAAGGGTTTGCCTGAACAGTGGAGGTTTCATGCTCTCTAGTAGCCCCAACCCCTCTACTGCTGAGAAAAGATGCTTGGAGTTCTGTGAAGGCTTAGGGGAGGCGGTGATATCTGTTTCCTTCACCAAGACAAAAACAGCTGCCAAAGTAGCAGTACCCGCCCCCGCACCCCCCCCCCCGCCCCCAGCCCCCGCAACCCTTTTAGAAGGGATTGTTGGCAGGGTGGGGGAATAGCTGGAGAAATGGATGATGGAGGTGGACAAGACTGGGGGAGGATGTCACATATTATTGATGCCCACTGCCTCCCTCCCCCATCGTTCACCCCCTTCAGATTGAGGTTTTCTGAGAACACTGAGGGGCTGGTGGCTTTGTGTGAGGAGAAAGCCTACTCCCTTCTTTCTCTTCCTTATATTCCTGCCCAGATGCCCAAATATCATTCCTGGTTCCCTGGAGAGAAAAGACCCCTTACCGTGCCCTAATCGCCAGGCTGCCAGCCCATCTGCTAGGGAGAAAGGAGGGGCAGAGTTTTCCCCAGGAGATCCTGGAGAATCAACTGGAAGATCCGTGCTCCCAGGGAGACCCATCTACTAGACTTAGAAGGCATTTCGGCTCACACGGGTAACTGGCAGCCTGTAGGGGAGCACCGGAGTGGGCTGCAGCGGAGGGGCTAGAGCTGGCACAGTGGGGTGGGGTACTTTGGCCACCACGTGCCGAGGCAGGCCAAGCTACTCATCGTGCCCACCCTCCGAGGGATGGTAAGAACATCCCCCTCCAGGCGCCCAGTCTCACCGGCTCAGAGGCGCCAGGAACCAGCCCCCCCCAACCCCGGGGTCCGGGGCGGGCCGGGGAAGGTAATGTAATTCCGACCCAGCTAACCCGATTATGGCGGCCTGCACCGGGCTGGGTGGCGGCAGGGGCGGGTCTAAGGCACAGGGGCCCGGCCGGCCCCGGGTCCCATCCCGGGGAAGGATGCAGAGTTCACACGCTCCCAGCTCCTGCGTCCTCGGCAAGAGGTCACAAGGTCACCGAGCGGCTTCTGTCTTTCCCCACCTCCCTTCTCTGACACGCTCCAGGCACAGTTTCCTGGGCTTGGGTGGAGTGAAGCAGCTTTGCGAAATGAGGCGGTTAGGATCCTCCGAAGACTTCTGTGAGGTCCCAAGTGTCGCCTGTGGCGATTTCGTCCTCCCGCCTTTGCGGGGGTGGGAGGGAGTGTGTGAGAATAGACTTCCTAGGCGCAGAGTGGAGGGGCAGAGTCCCGCGTTGGTGGTTCCCTGTTGGGGGCAGAACGCCAGCCCCAAGTCCCCACCGACCTGAGTTGGCTCGGGTGGAGCCACGGGTCCGCTTTACACCGATTTCAGAAAATCGAAATTCTAAGAAACACTGGGCACCCATTACGGGCGCTCCCGAATGCAGCTAGGGCCCCTATGGGAGAGGCCGGGAGGAGCACCAGGATCACTGGCCCAGAGTAGTTGTTCCCCGCCCTAGCCCACCGGACGCCCTGCCACCGCCTTCCCACACCTGTCCTCTTCCCGGGCCTCCAACTCGCCGGCCCCGTTCCCCAGCCGCTTCCCATCTCAGCCAGAAAGCCACAACGAGATTTGGTCTTCGAGAGCGTTTAGGCGGGGGCCACAACGAATTCGGGAGTCGTCAGGCAGGACCCATCGGGAGGCGAAGAGTGGGGGCTGTGGGAGGAGGCACCTGCAAGGAAGCCGGTGAGGCCGAGGAAACCCCAAAGGCGGAGGCCAGCGAGGATGGAGTTGCCTTGCGCATCTCGGCTGACTCAGCGCGTAGTGGCCCAAGCACCGGCCCCTCCCGTGCAAGCTCATAACACCCTCGCCACCTTCCCCCCTCCAACACCCCCACCATTCCCGCCGGCCAGTCTTCCCCGCGCTCAGAGCAAACAGGCGTCTCTTCCCCTTTAACAGGCCCGGCCCCGCCCCTGCCCTACCCCCAGCCCCCACTGCCCACCCGAGGCTGATCTGTCAGTCACTGCCCCAGCCCGAGCCGGCCAACCCTCTCCACCCCGGACTCGGGCAGAGGCCCTGGCAGTCCAGCGTCCATCTGCTCTTCAGAGTCAGCAAGGGCGCTCCTGGGGCCCCAGTGGGTCGCGCTCCCCCGGGATGCGAGTCCCTGCGCCGACGCCCGGCAGAGGCCGGCACGGGCGCGGTTACTCCCCGTACACAGGGATGAAGATGTCCTGGGGGCCCCGGCGCCTCTCCACGGCCAGCCCCGCTGGCCCCTGAGGCCACCGCCCCAAACGCTCCGCTGCTGGGCTCCCAGAGCTGTTTGGGGCGCCCTCCCCAACTGCCAAGCCTCCTGCGGTCCTCATTGACGCGGACCCATGGAGCCGGCGGTGTTGGCCTCGCACAACCTCCCGCACCACGAGCCAATCAGCTTCGGAATCGATCAGATCCTGAGCTGCCCGGAACCCCCCGGGAGCGGCCTAGGCCCGGGTCGAGCGGGCCAGGGCCATGGGGAGAGTGTGGCGTTCTCGGGTGGATTTCACGGAGCCTCAAGCTACGGCCCCGCGGGCTCGCTGGCCCCGCTACCAGGCAGCTCTGGTGTGGGCCCGGGCGGCGTGATCCGCGTCCCGGCGCACCGCCCGCTGCCAGTGCAGCCGCCCGCTGGAGGCGCGCCTGCTGTTCCTGGACCCTCGGGTTTGGGCGGCGCCGGGGGCCTAGCGGGACTCACCTTCCCTTGGATGGACAGCGGCCGCCGCTATGCCAAGGACCGGCTCACTGGTGAGGTTGCCCGATCCCTCCAGCGTCGTGCCCCACACTGACCCGGTATCCTCATCTTTGATCCTTCTGCTCCAACTCAAGGTCCCCTTTCATACCCTCCGCCCCTAATCCCAGGGGATCCTCCCTCAATTTGTATCTCTTGGTCCCGCTGCTGAGAGGCGATGGGGAGGTAGCTGCCGTCGATGCCCGCGCCCTCCTCTGCAGTTCACTGTCCACACCGCGGGAAGGGCAGGGTGAAGTTACGGGGGACGTCTCTCCCTCACCCAAGTGGGAGGGCCATTTCCGAGGCCTTTTCTTGTCTAGAAGCCTCTACTGGTGCGGGGTCGAGCTTGGGGCACCGTAGGGACCGGGCGCGGGAGCTCTGCAGCATTGGCAGCCGCGCTCTCTTCTCAGTGACACCTCGGGCCGCCCCGAAAACCCTGCCTTGCTCTTTCTTCCTCCCTGTAGCGGCGCTCTCGCCCTTCTCCGGGACGCGCCGTATAGGTCACCCCTACCAAAACCGGACCCCCCCCAAAGCGGAAGAAGCCGCGCACGTCCTTCTCCCGCTCGCAGGTGCTGGAGCTGGAGCGACGCTTCCTGCGCCAGAAGTACCTGGCCTCGGCCGAGAGGGCGGCGCTGGCCAAGGCCCTGCGCATGACCGACGCGCAGGTCAAGACGTGGTTCCAGAACCGGCGCACCAAGTGGCGGTGAGGCGCGGGGCGGGCGAGGGACCGGGCCGGGCCAAGTGGCGGTGAGGCGTGGGGCGGGCGAGGGCCGGCCTCGCTGACCCCGCGTCTCCGCCCGCCCAGGCGCCAGACGGCAGAGGAGCGCGAGGCAGAGCGGCACCGTGCGGGCCGACTGCTTCTGCACCTCCAGCAGGACGCACTGCCGCGGCCGCTACGGCCGCCGCTGCCCCCGGACCCGCTCTGCCTGCACAACTCGTCGCTCTTCGCGCTGCAGAACCTGCAGCCCTGGGCCGAGGACAACAAGGTGGCTTCCGTGTCCGGGCTCGCCTCAGTGGTGTGAGCGACGCCTGCCCGACCGGCCGAGTGCTCTTTTCCGGACTGAGGCGCCGCGTGGAGCCCCGGGCCCGGGGCCTTGGAGCGCACGGCCGCCCACCCCGTGGTTCCGTAGCAGTGGAGCGTGTGAGGAGGAGGTGGCCTTGAGGCTATCGTCAAGGGCTCCTCGGCCACTGCCGGCTCCCAGGCCAGCGTTGTGCTGTTGCCCTGCGCGCTTAATCGTGACCTTTCCCGCCATTTTTCACTTAGACTGTTGCACCGCGGCTGGGACCCGAGGCGCTGAGGGGGCGGGACCTGCAGTATGAGAGCCAATGAGATGCGGGGAGGGGGGCGGGCTGGCCAATGGCTGCTCTCTTGAGGGACTCCGGATTCTTCCGTGGGTGTGTTGGAGCTGGGGTTGTGTGTGGCTGGAGTAGGTTTACAGGCCCGGCTGGAATCAGGAGGCTGCAGCCCGCACGGGCTGGGTCTGTAGCAAAGGTGTGAAGGAAGGAAGGAAGACGTCAAGGACAGAGGAGTAATGGAGGAGGTGCTGGAAAGCGAGTCCGACTGACCGCGACAGGAACCAGAGGGTTATCTACGCTGGGCGTCTCATCCTTCAACTGTAAAATAATCGCTAAGGACTTTGAGGCCATGTTGTCTGTGTGTTTAACCGGCTGACTACGTCCTCTCTCTTGAGCCTTACAAGTGGGTGGCAGGCGAGACGGATACTTACACACTCAATGGAAGAGAAAATCTGGGAACACTAATCTGGCTCTGGTGTCCCTCGGGGACAGAGAGGGAAGAGGAGGAAGCACTGGACAAAGTTAATGGGCCCAATGGAGTTAGGGTGAGCAGAATTTGGCAAATAATTAGGAAGTGATAGGCCTAAAAATAATCAAAGGTAATTCCCAGGTTGGAAATGTAAAGGATCAAGAAATCAATGGTGTTGTGGATGATGAAAGGGAAATTGGGAAGATAGAACCAAGATTAACTCTGCAGGCAAAACTAAATGCTAGACCTAGAGAGAATAAATTCTGGAAAAATGCCTTTTGGGGGAGGTCAGTAGACATCCACATAGAGGTAGGAAATAGGTGGAATGATGAGAACAGACAGAATCTCCAAGGGAGGAAACTGAGGCAAAAAGCAAAGTTCTAAGGATTAAAGGTTCCTTTCCGTCAATTTCTATAAATACATTTACAATGTGCAAGATGATTGGGGATATCAAAATTAATAGTCCAAAGGAAGAAAAGGGAACGTAGTACCCAGCTGAAAAGAGAAAAGCATGATGTCCTTGAAGTTGTTAGAAAAACTTGTGAGTGGGCCAGGGGCTGCTGGGAAGCTTGTTGGTGGAAAGTTAAGAGTTTGGGTATGGCTGCAGTAGCCTTGAGGTTTAAGAAGAGCAGGATTTAAGTTGTATGAGAACAAAAGGGAAGACTTTGTCTAATTCTTATAGCACAGCCTTTCTTTCTCCCCTGGAGGCAAGAGCAGTGTGATAGAGGGAGGTAAGCTTTAGGCAGGGTTACAGGCCAACTGTAGTCAAACTACTCATGTTCCATGTTAGTGACACCTAGGTTAGTCATAGTACAAGTCTTGACTAGAGGTGGGAACCAGGCAAGAGGATGTCACTGTTGGAGTTGACTCTTATTCTTTCATACTAACTCATCTCTAACTCACAGATATTGCAGATGCCGCAGAACCAAACTCAAATTTGACACCATATAAAAAGAACTTTTATAGACCAAAAGGGAACACAAGGATGGGTTTGGCATTAAGTTGGGTATATGAAAGGCATGTTAGTTCCTCTCCAATAAATAGAAGAAAGCTAAGGAAAGGGTCCTACTCTGTTTAGACTGTGGCTTACCCAATTCGCTCCACTCCCAGCCCACCATTTCTTGGAACTCAGGTTCCAGTATTTGATCCTTAACTTTGGGCTTCTAAATCTGGCTGGCTGCCTAGGTGCTAGCCTGAAGGAAGATCTAATGTGATGAGATGAGCTCAGCTTCACTCCGCAGGCAGGTCACTGCAGGACACAGGCATCTCCAAGCTCTTGGGTGGAGGAAGATTCACTCCCTGTTGAAGAATCTGCCATTTCTTCCCTCAGCTGGTTCAGGAAGTCTCTGCTCTCACTAGGGGGCAAGTTACTCAGGAAGTATGGAGGGGCCAATTCCACCAGCCTGACAGAGACAGTTATAATTAGATGATTTCTGTATCCTCTTTTATAATGCATGTTGTTAAACTTCTTACTACCCCTTCCACAAACCCTGTCTCCTCAAATCATATATTAATACAAACCACTAAGACCCCCTCCTCTTCTTAGGGTCTCTAAATCCCTAGCTTTAATTTTGGCCCCAGGAAGAGGAATGGGTAGTGTAAGAGGGTTGTCAGGGAACTCACATCTGTGGTTGAATCTCAGAAACAATGGAAAGGCAGTTGTCTTTGGAAATGGAGAAATTGTGGTAAAGCACCCAGGGCGGGGGTCTGGCAGGAGCCCTGCGGCTTCTGTAGCAGCAGTATGGGGAGAGCTGGGCCACATGCTTATGGGTTAGGAGCAGGTAATTTCCAGTTCCATCTGTGTCTCGGGCCACCTCATTGAAAGACAAAGATATTGAAGGAATAAGTGAGAGTGAAGTGTCAGTAGAAGAAAGAAAAGGGGGTTGAGAAAGAATTATTAGCAAGGGTGGTGACAGTATTAAAAGTAAAGCATACCTCTAGGTGTTATAGCCCTACCATACTACGATACTGTATGGCACCTCCATAGCCCCTTGTATCCAAAACCTCAAAGGAAAAGTTTCTCCTGGTTCTAAAGAATCCTTTGTATGGCCACCTGGACCCCAATTTCAGAGGTGACATACACCAATCTTTGCTTCCTCTACGTTTTGCTCCTTTTATGACCCTCACCCCAACTCTTTCCCCTAACCTTAAGGAAGTATCCTGACACCAGTGCTTTCTGAAGGTCTCTGCGATTCTGCTCAGAGCCAAAGGCTGGTTGAGACAAGGGAAGTTCAATCCGTTGCATGAGTTCTAGGAGTTCTCCCCGAAGTTTATGGGCTTGGCACAATGCTGCCCAGTTTAGACCCCGAGCCTGGCACCAAGCCTTGTCTGCTCCACCTAGGAATAGAAAGGGACCAGCTATAGCTAAAGCCCTTGAGACCCCCGAAAGAACTCAACCCTTGGCCAAAGGGCTTCCTTTTCCTGGGAATAGAGATCTGTCAGCTGGTTGCACACCACTTCCTCTCTTTGGAAAATCTGGATTCTGTAAGAGGATGCAGATTGGACCACTCACTCTGTATAAAGGCTTCATACACCTGGATCAGAGAGCTGTGATCACCATCCACGTGTTCTAGCGCCCGACGCAGGGCAGCTTCTTCTGCACAGAGTGGAGGACGAGTAAACCCAGGGGCAGCTGGAGGCAGAAGAGAGGAAGTTCATTTTGGGGAATGAGAAAGGACAGCAGTGCACCGAAGAGGTAGAAGTGTCACTTTGGGAACTTTATTCAAAAGACTTCTAGAGACTATGCAGTTTATTAGACACTGAAGATAAATAAATGAAAAACAGTCTCTGCCCTCAAGAACCTTGGGAGAGATCAACAAGTAAGCAAACTTGATAAGCCCAATAGGTGTGCAGGCCAGTATCTGAAGTTTGAGTAGGAATTAGTTCAGTGGAGAAAGGGCAGAGGGAGTATTCTAGACCACGGGGATAGCATGTTTGGAGAACTGCAAGCACCTAGTATATGAGTGGAGGGGATGGCATGTGTGGCAGGGTGGCAGATTAAGCCGGAGCGGTAGGTATGGGCTAGGTTAAGAGAGGCTGGATGTGCTATGCAAATGAGTTTACATTCTGTTTGGAAGGTAGAGAATAGCTGATGAAGAGTTTTTAAAAGTCCGCGTGTTTGGAAGAAGTTCACATGATTAGTTAGGAGGCTACTAAAGGAATCCAGCTGAGTAGTGATGAGGTGACACTGGCACTGACTGTGAGTATGGAGACGAACAGGTAAATTTTTTAAAAATTAGGAAAAGTGAAAAATAATAATGAAAAAACCTGGAGAAAGTTTAGTCTAGAATGATGATAGTGGAGCTGCAGAGATGACTGTATGATTTTGTGGTGGTGGTGGTTGGTGGTGGTGGTGGTGGTGGTGGTGGTGAGGGGGTAGTTTAAAAAAGTGCTCAGGCTTGGGCTTCCCTGGTGGCACAGTGGTTAAGAATCTGCCTGCCAATGCAGGGGACATGGGTTCAAGCCCTGGTCTGGGAAGATCCCACATGCCGGGGAGCAGCTAAGCCCGTGTGCCACAGCTACTAAGCCTGTGCTCTAGGGCCCGCGAGCCACAACTACTGAGCCCACGTGCCTAGAGCCCATGCTCCGCAACAAAAGAAGCCACCGCAATGAGAAGCCCACGCACCGCGACGAAGCCCGTGCGCAGCAACGAAGACCTGACACAGCCAATAAATAAATAAGTAAAATAAATTTATTAAAAAAAAAGTGCTCAGGCTCAACAAAAACGACAACAAAAGTGCTTGAGTTCAGTTCTGGGTTGAAGTATTATGGACAATTCTGATAGAAACGTCCATCAGGAGTTAGATATATAAATCCAAGATTCAGAAGAATGATATTGTGGCATTTCAGACGACGGGGGTGAATGAACTTGCTCAGAGTTCAGGGAATGGGAAGACAAGAGGGGCAAGGACAGAACCCTGAGGTCCAACTTAACAGTGGAGGAGCAGAGGAGGAAGCAGAGGAGGAAGAGCTCAAGAGATTAGGGAGTGGCCAGAGGGGTAGGGTGAAAACCACAAGGAGCGGGT
This sequence comes from Monodon monoceros, assembly GCF_005190385.1. NCBI lineage: Eukaryota > Metazoa > Chordata > Mammalia > Artiodactyla > Monodontidae > Monodon > Monodon monoceros. The sequence continues at coordinate 25,299,524 of NW_021703775.1, read as the reverse complement.
CACAGAGGCTTAGGGAGGGGCAATTTTAAGGTGGGAATGGTTGGTGTTGTAAGTGTCAAAAGAAAGTCATGAACAGGGGCTCAAAAGTGTTCATTGGGTTAGGTCTCTAGGAGGACACTGGTGAGCTGAAGGCTGTGTCAGTGTTGTGGTGGGCCTGAAGCTGGAATGCAGCAGGCGAGGAATACCCTAGACTGAACAGGATAGAGATTATTCTGTATAGCCGAAGGGGAGTGTAGGGTTGAGGAAGAGGGGTGCAGTTTTAGTAATACCAGGTAGGAGAGATTTAAGCATATTGAGGGGCAAGAACCAACAGAGAGATCAGAGAGGGATAAGTGATGAAGCCTAGTTCCTTAGGCACTGTGAGCGCTGGGAGCTAGAGGAAAGTGGAATGGGCTGGTTTTAGAAGCACCAGAACACCAAAGGGAAGGCTGAAGTGGCCATAAGAGCCAGAGAGAGAAGCGATTTATACCAGTGAGCATGGCGGCCAGGGTGAGCATCTCATCCACACAGTCAAACTCGCACGAGGCCAGCAGGGCTTTGGCCAGATCAGGGGCCAGGGGAAATTCTGATAGGATGACTCCCAGGTCTGACAGGTCCCCATTATCATCCAGGGCTGCCAGATAGTCTAAATCTTCCAGGGCCTGCATCAGTGCTTCTGGAGCTGCAGAGGGATCAAGGCTTACAGGGCAGGGCGTCTCAGAGCCTGGACAGCAGGACTTGGGCAGGAGGGGTGCTCACCAGGCCGGTCCAGGAAGTGACACTCCCCTGGCTCTGCAATCTGTCTCCTCTTTAGTAGTAATATCAGGGGGCTCAGATTCTCCTCACACACCCTGGGTTGGGGCAGCGGGGGAGCCTCTCGTTCTAGGAAGGACTTAGGATACAGGCAGAGGCAGGATCCTGAGGGGAGAAAGACCTGGGAAAGAAGACCACTGTAGATTTCTCAGGGCTCATGGGTTGGTGACTCTTTTCGTGTTTGATTTCATTGAGGGCAAAGGCTCTTACCTGGTAGGATCCCTGTTGCCCGCAGTCGTCTTGCCTCTGCCTGACACTTGCTGATTGGTCTCAACACTTGGGATTCTGCTCGGATCTGAGGATTGTAAACCTGTCACCACCCCCCAACCAAGGCCAAGACAGATGAGAGAGGGCTATTTCTATCTTTAGCCCCCACGTCCCCTCACCTCTCTTTCACTCACACTTCGAAGCTCCAGTCCTGAGTCAATGACATGTCGGATGGAAGGGAGGGAGAAGGAGAAGTCGGCCAGCCAGTGAGTGACCACAACCTTTCGGGCACCCGATTCTATGTCCTCATACACAGCCTGAACAGCTTGTCCACAGCCTGGGTGAAGGGGCAGCACCCGTGGTGGAGGCCCTTGGTTCACCAAGGACCCCCCATCCCTGGACAAGGACTCACAGCACAGGGAAATTTCCTGAGGAAAGGGGTGGGGTATTAGGGTAGTTCTCACCTTTGTGGGTCACAGACCCCTTTGAAAAACTGATGAAACACTATGGCCCTTCACTCTGAAAAAATGCACATACTCATAAAGTTGGGGTGTTATAATTTCAGGAGCTCACTGAACCACAAATCCCTGCATTGTATGGAATCAAAAAGAGGGTGGTAGACCATTTTACCCTGAAACCCCAGAGTTTCTCCTCAGGACTCCAATGGAGAGTAAGTACTAGAACTCCAATGTTCCTAACAAGCATTGCTCACATTCCCCCCCGGGACAGGAAGGGACAGACATGAGACATGAGTACCTCCTTTTGCATCCCATGTTTTACCTCCTCACTGGGCAGGTACACTAGCACATCTCCTGGAGCCTCCTTCTGACACAATTCAAGCACAGCTTGGCAGGCAGCTTCCACTCTATCAGTAGGGACAGTGTCCCTGTAGACGGGAGTGGAACACCTGCCAGTCTCTCCAAGTACATGTACAACAGGAGGATTGCCCCAGAAGGCCTGGAGCTTAGGTTCGAGGGCTGGGTCAGTAACTACAACCACTCTGGGGTCCCCTGGAAGGTTTCCCAGCCTGGCATCTCGCAGGAGCCCCTGGAGCAAATCTGAGGCCACTGACCGCTCCTGAGCCTCATCCAGCACCAGCACACCCCACGCTCCAGTGCCCCGGGTCGAGGCCACCTCCTGCAGAAGCAGCCTGTCCCAGCAGAACCTGTTGACATTGGCAGTGGGCAGAGGAGTCAGTGTAGACAATGACCAGCCCCAGAAGTCCAGAGGAGCTTCTCCCCAGGGGGCCTAGATTCTGATAGTAAAGATCAGAAGACGACCCTGTGACTGACTTCCTGAGCCCATGGACCTTTACCTGTGACCCACAACCCCACTGGGGACACTGTTCACAAGCTGTACTCCAGTTAGGAAAGTGAGACTTTCATGATGAGGGTGAGGTTGAATGTCTGAGGTCCCTGGCTGGGGTTAAAGGGCTGAATTCAGCAGTTGCATCATGCATGATTTAAAGGGTGAGCTAGGCTGAGGGAGGGAATGGTGAGATATCAGAAGACTGGGCTTGTTTCTACTGGATGAGGGGAAGGAGATCTGGGGTCAGGCCTGCAGGGGGCCACACCTGAGCAGGGTGTCAGGCCCAGTGCAGTCCTCTTGGGGGATGCTGTATCCAACCTCATGACCCAGGGTCAGGTCCATTTCATCAGCAACTTGCAGGGCCAAGCTCAGGGCTGCCAGAGGGTAGGGCTGAGTCACAGTTACCCGGCCCTTCTGGAAACCCCTGGCCAGCACAAACTCTGCACACCACTGTGGGATCTGGGGTAAGGGTAGGGAAGGACAATCAGTCAGCAAGATATAGAACTCCAGTCAAAAGTGCTGGGGGAGCTGTGGCCAGTTTAATCTCTTATTTGGGGAGTCCCCTGGTCCTTCACCAGCTACCCTGGGGCCAGCCTGTCTCCTTTTACCCACCTCCCTTATTACTCCACACAGCTCCACCCTGCCCCCCACCCCCCTCCCCGGGGAGCTGTGGCCAGTTTAATCTCTTATTTGGGGAGTCCCCTGGTCCTTCACCAGCTACCCTGGGGCCAGCCTGTCTCCTTTTACCCACCTCCCTTATTACTCCACACAGCTCCACCCTGCCCCCC